>NC_081185.1:16376089-16715654 GCF_029867415.1 Vicia villosa
AAGTGCCAAGAGAAATTGCAAGACTTCTAGAACAAGAAGAAAAAGCCATACAGCCTCATGAGGAGGAGCCGATTGAGGTCATCAACTTGGGCGAGTGACGAAGAAAAGAAAGAGGTCAGAATTGGGGCTGACTTAGAAAACAGTGTCAAGCAAAGACTGATTCAATTGTTGCAAGACTACGCCGAGATATTCGCCTGGTCTTATCAAGATATGCCTGGCCTTGACACGGACATTGTAGTTCATCGCCTGCCAATCAAAGAAGGAAAGACACTCCGGTCAAACAGAGACTGCGAAGGAGTAAGCCTGATATGTCAAAAAAGATCAAAGACGAGGTTGAAAAACAATTCAATGCCGGATTCCTAAAAGTTGTAAGTTATCCTCCTTGGATAGCTAACATCGTTGCCTGTACCTAAAAAGGACGGGAAAGTGCAAGAATGTGTGTAGACTACAGAGATCTGAAGCCGGGCAAGCCCTAAAGATGATTTCCCTTTACCGCACATCGATGTACTAGTTGACAATACCGCACAATGCAAGGTATTCTCCTTTATGGACGGGATTCTCAGGGTTACAATCAAATCAAGATGGCACCCGAAGACATGGAAAAAACAACCTTCACAACTCCCTGGGGAACCTTTTGTTACAAAGTAATGCCCTTTGGTCTAAAAAATGCTGGAGCTACCTACCAACGAGCAATGGTAACACTATTTCATGATATGATTCATCAGGAAATAGAGGTGTATGTCGATGACATGATCGCAAAATCCAACACCGAAGAAGAACATTTGTAGTCATTTACACAAGCTGATTTGACAGACTCAAGAAATACAGATTGCGACTGAACCCGAACAAGTGTACCTTTGGAGTAAGATCCGGTAAACTCTTAGGTTTCATCGTCAGCAGTAAAGGTATTGAGGTTGATCCTGCCAAGGTCAAAGCCATTCAAGAAATGCCTATACCCCCGTACCGAGAAACAAGTCAGAGGATTCTTGGGACGTCTAAACTACATAGCCAGATTCATGGCCCATATGACTCCTACTTGTGTGCCAATCTTCAATTTACTGAAGAAAAGATCAAGTGGAAAGATGGAATGACAAATGCCAGTTAGCCTTTGATAAAATCAAAGAATACCTTCAAAAACCGCCAATCTTGTTACCTCCTGTGGAAGGCAGACCTCTGATAATGTACCTAACTGTGTTAGAAGATTCAATGGGGTGTGTACTCGGACAACATGACGATTCCGGTCGAAAGGAGCACGCAATCTACTATCTTAGCAAAAAGTTTACCGATTGTGAAACAAGATACTCACTACTCGAAAAAACTTGCTGTGCCTTAGCATGGGCGGCTCGCCGACTAAGACAGTATATGCTAAATCACACCACTTTCCTGATCTCCAAGATGGATCCAATCAAATACGTGTTCGAAAAACCTGCTCTCTCTGGAAGGATTGCAAGATGGCAAATGATCCTAACAGAATATGACATTCAATACACTTCGCAAAAAGCAATCAAAGGAAGTGTGGTAGCCGATCATTTAGCTCATCAAGCAGTAGATGATTATCAGGCATTGAACTTTGACTTCCCAGACGAAGACATTATGCTAGTCAATGACTACAAACAACCAGGATCCCGATGGACTATGGTTTTTGACGGAGCTTCTAATGCGCTCGGCAATGGCATCGGAGCTGTGATCATTTCCCCCACAGGAGGTCATACACCCTTCACCGCCAGATTGTGTTTCAATTGCACCAACAATATAGCCGAATACGAAGCATGCATTCTGGGTCTCAAAGCTGCAATTGATCTAAAAATCAAATTCCTTGAAGTCTACGGAGACTCGGCCTTGGTAATCTACCAAGTCAAAGGGGAATGGGACACAAAGCACCCAAATCTAATTCCATACAAAGAACATGTGTTGAGTTTGATTCCTTACTTCGAGGAGATCACTTTCGAACACATCCCACGCGAAGAAAATCAACTAGCTGATGCCTTAGCTACCATGTCATCCATGTTCAAAGTCAATTGGGACGACGAAGCTCCTATGATCACCATTTACAGGCAAGACGAACCAGCCTATTGCAATGAGATCGATACCAAACAAATGGAAGACAAATCATGGTTCCATGAAATACAAAGGTATCTCGAAACCCAGGAGTACCCTGAAGGGGCATCTATTAACGACAGAAAGTTTCTAAGGAGATTTGCCTCCAAATTCTTCCTAAGCAATGGAACTTTGTACAAGCGCAACCATGACTCGACTTTACTTCGTTGCGTAAACAAGAAGGAAGCAGAACAAATCATGGAAGACATACACAATGGTACCTTCGGTACTCATTCCAACGGACATACAATGGCTAAAAAGATCTTGAGAGCAGGTTACTACTGGTCTACCATGGAGACAGATTGCCATCATCATTCCAAAACTTGTCACAAATGCCAGATATATGCCGACAAAGTGCATGTACCTCCAGTTCCATTAAACGTTCTGACGGCTCCTTGGCCTTTCGCAATGTGGGGTATTGATATGATTGGAGAAATCAAACCTACTGCTTCCAACGGACATCGCTTTATCCTGGTCGCTATTGACTACTTCACAAAGTGGGTAGAGGCAGCTTCATATGCTTCTGTCACCAAGAATGTGGTAGCCAGGTTTATCAAGCACAATCTCATTTGTCGGTACGGCATCCCCGAAAGGATCATCACTGACAATGGCACGAATCTAAACAACAAAATGATTACTGAACTCTGCACGCAGTTCCAGATCAAACATCATAATTCTTCTCCATATCGACCAAAGATGAACGGCGCTGTCGAAGCCGCCAACAAAAACATCAAGAAAATCATACAAAAGATGACAGTAACCTACAAAGACTGGCATGAGATGTTACCTTTTGCTCTTCATGGTTATCGCACATCTGCGCGTACTTCAACAGGGGCAACTCCATTCTCGTTAGTCTACGGTATGGAAGCAGTTCTCCCAATCGAAATCCAGATTCCTTCCTTAAGGATCATGAAAGAAGCCGATCTAGACGAAGACTATTGGATTCAAACTCGATTCGACCAAATACACTTGATCGATGAGAAAAGACTTGCAGCTATCTGTCATGGCCAGCTATACCAAAAGCGCATGATCAAAGCATTCAACAAGAAAGTCAAAAGTCAAGCATACCAAACTGGTGGCTTGGTTATCAAACGCATCATCTTACCACAAGGTGATCCCAGAGGCAAATGGACCCCCACCTACGAGGGACCATTCATAATCAAGAAAATATTCTCCGGCGGTGCCATGTTGCTTACCACCATGGATGGCGAGGATTTCCCACACCCTGTGAATGCGGACATAGTCAAAAAGTACTTTGCTTAAAAAAAAATACAGCTCGCTAAGTTGAAAACCTGAAAGGGCAACTTAGGCAAAAATGAGCGTCTCGGTGGATTGAAAACCCGAAAGGGCGATCCAGGCAAAAATTAGAGACAAAACAAATACAATCCCGGTAGGCTGAAAACCTGAAAGGGCAGCCTAGGAAAAAATTAGGGAATAAAGCATACAACTATGTCCCGCTCAGCTGCCTACTCACCGACAAGGTTCAACACCTCAAAGACACCGATCAGTCCAATCACTTTCTTCCAACAAGTGAGGGATGAGATGCTCGAAGACAGATTGGCAATAGCAGAATTGAAACTTGACTGGATCGTTCTCACATAGCTATTTCTTTTCATAAATATTTTTCAAAACTTTCTGACAGTTTCCTACTTCTAGGATTGTTGTCTCCCTGTGCTAACCCGCCTATCATGGCTCTTTTCAATGCAGCTCTTTCAAAAATCACTATTTTCATTTCTTCTGTTTAAATACGTAAGCATCCCAATGATAATTTTGAATGAGCATATGCATTTGAATATGATTGATGTTTACCAGGAAAAACAGGAATAGCATTCAGGAAATGTCCCGATCATCTGGACATTATCCCATCAGAAGAAAATTACCAAGAGAAACGCATTTCTCAGCAAATTCCTCAAAAAGATTTGCTCTTCAAAAGAAGTCTTATTCCCCAGCAGGATTGTTCCAGATTACTATCTTCAGAAGGTGTGATCCCCGCGCCCGGACTTGGTCAGATAGTGCATCGGAGGATTATGCATCTTCCTCATTCCCATTTGAAAGGGCATCAGAACTTCCAGTTACCTTTGGTTCCCCAAGCAGTAGTCAAAGATCCTCCAACGGGATACCCGGGTTCTCAAATAATTTCCCCAGACGAGGGTACTCAAGCAAGACAAAAGATCATCAACGATCACAGTCCAGCTGACTAGTGGGAATTTATTTTTCCAACTAGAAGCTTGACACGCATCACATTCACATTCACATTCACATTCACATTCACATTCATACATTCATACATTCATACATTCATACATTCATACATTCATACATCATACATCATACATCATGCATCATGCGCATATTCATACACAGCATAACATGCATATTTTTCCGGGAATATCTCACATTTACATGCATCATAAACATTGCATATCACTAACTTGATTTTTCAGGTAGGCAGATATCTTCAACAAAGATGTTCTCAATCACATGCCGTGTTCACCTGAATTCCATGAACGGTTCTCTCAGATATAATCAAGCCGAAGATTCAATCTGATTACTTACCAACTCAAAAACAAGCATCACAGATCAAAGTCGATACCTCAGACGGTTCCAAAACGATCTAGCATCACAGATCTAAAGCGATACCTCAGACGGTTCCAAAACGATCTAACGTTGCAGATCTAAAGCGATACCTCAGACGGTTCCAGAACGATCTAACGTTGCAGATCCAAAGCGATGCCTCAGACGGTTCCAGAACGATCTAACATTGCAGATCTAAGGCGATACCTCAAACGGTTCCAGAACGATCTAGCATTACAGATCTAAGGCGATACCTCAAACGGTTCCAGAACGATCTAACATTGCAGATCTAAGGCGATACCTCCGACGGTTCCAGAACGATCTAACATTGCAGATCTAAGGCGATACCTCTGACGGTTCCAGAACGATCTAATCTTGCAGATCTAAAGTGATACCTCAGACGGTTCCACAATGATCAACTTTCAAGTCCTTCATCAAGATATAATCAATGGATTCATTCTGATGAACAAACCCTCAACACATTTTCCAGATGGCATCTGAAAAGCCCATCTCAGGTAATGTTTCAATCTGCCAACAACATTTCGCAGACAACATTCAAATGCAGCTTCCAACATCTCTTCTGATCAAGGTAAGTGCAAATTTTCAGGGCATCTAAATATTCAATCATCTTCTACCTTCAGATTTCATACAATCTCTTCAGGTTTAAGAAGATTGAATAGGGGCAACTGTTATACCCCAAAATTTGCCCACATATTTTTCAAGAAAACTCCAATCTGAAAATTAAGGGTCTCATATAATCATGGATTTTTATTTCAACAAATATCCTGACATATGAAATACTTAGTTTTTAGAATTTTTCTTATACAGTAATTTGGCTTGCAGTTGAATTTATTCTTACGCAAACGCCAAATACTGTTTATTACTTCACACATGCTATTTATTTATTTACAGATAAATAGTACTGACACAATTGGTACAGAGTTAAATCTTTTGCAGGCGCAGAATCAAGAAACTCAGACTGTACTGGTAACAGTAAATATTAGTTATTTATTATGTCTGTGTTTTTTTTTTTTAACAAGTCAAGTAAATAAACTTTCATTTTTCACATAAAACAAAAAAAACAAAAACAAAAACAACAAAAAAAGAGAAAATTAACTTTGACTGTTAATTTTTCACTTTTAACTGCTGTTTCAATACCTGAACAGTCAATTGACAGCCAAACTGCTGGCAGTACAATTCTCAGTGTTTTGTACCATCAATCAAATCAATCTTTCACAATTCAAAATTCCAAGATTTTTGTTCAAGAAGTCTTCTGAATATCACATGATTAGCAGAGACTCAACACTGCACAAAAATCAGGTACGCTTAACTGTCTCCTACACAAACAGTCCCTAATCAGGGTTTTTCTTGTTTTTACAGGAGCAACAAGTTTTTGAGAGCTCAAATGGATTTCATATACATCCATACATCTCAAAGTACCATCATACAAATTTTCAAACTTCAATTCACTCAGACGCACCGTCAGCAGCTCAAACAGTCAACAGACGACCCGTTTGACCAAAAAAGTCAACTGACAGTCAAAAATGAAATTTTTTGTCAAAGTCCATATTTTGTCAAAGGATTCAACATTTGATCATTGGATGATCACAATTCATCAAGGAAAGATCAAAAATCAACAAAACCCTAAGATTCAAAATTAGGGTTTTTGCCTGAAAAGTCAACTCAACTTTGACTGATCATAACTCTCTCATCCTTCATCCAAAAAATGTCAACCAAAGCTCATTTTGAAGGAAATTCAATTATCTTTCAAATGCAATTGATCCCATGGTCATAGCATTCACCATTTGAAAAATATGGCCAAAGACATTACAGGTCATTTTCAAAGTCAACAAAAAGACACTTTTTTCAAATGGACACACAAGGAGAACCAAAAATCATTTTGATATGAGACCAAAGACATTGGTTAGAGGACTCTTTGAGGTTTCCAAAAAGTGCAAGATCTCCTTCATATGACAAAAATTGAAGGATTTACACCTTGTTGAAGTTGGCTAAATTTTGGGAAAATGCATGAAATCAACATTGCTCAAAAATGTTTTTTTTCCAAATGAGTCCAAGTTTTTATGGTCCAAACATCTTTGCCATGTTACTATGGGCCTCCCACGACCAAGACAAAGCCCACATCTTTATTGGCCATTTTTTGCATAATTTTATCTTACTTTAAGATTAAAATTAAAAGGAAAATGCATGGATAATGGTTGCTTGGCCTCCAAGTATGACTCACTTCAAGGAATCTTCATTTTTTCTGCAAGAATTGAAGAGCAAGACAAGAGCATTGAATGGAGTCAAGCTTGGTCAACAATTCAAAGATTTTTAATATTTTAAAAATCAAACTTTCAACAAAGACAACAAAGCTTCTTAGCTTGAGTTCCAAGCAACTTTGGGCTATAAAAGAAGCATCATACTTCAGCAAAAAAAGGGACACACGAAGAGATAGCAAGAGAATAGCCACAAACCTCTCAAAATTCTCAAAAAATCTCCATACTTTGTAATTTTCAAAATCAATTTTCCAATCAATATTAATACAAACCAAGCATTCTAATCATCTTCTCAAAGATAATAGAGTAAGATTGAACTTTAAACACAGGCCCATGAGAGTCGTATAAAGCATATAATACTCTTCATGTACATATGAATTTTATTTTCGTTTTTGTATATGCAACTGATTTCAATGCTAACCAACCATCCTATCATGCTCATAAGGTCCTATGCAAATGATCTGGGCCTTAACATGCCAACTCCCACGTGAGGATAGCCATATGCCATTAACATAAGCTTATGAGTGTTCATACTTTAACATCTTCGAACCTATAGCTATGAGCATCAAACCACGAAACTAATGACATATTTGGATTCAGGGCATCATGTTTAGTGGATCTGGGTTGTTTTCATATGTTGCTAACGTGTGTTCTTGCAGGTTTGGGAAGCTACCGAAAATAACGTTTTTGTATCGTGAAATAGAGGGGGTTAAAAACCCCCGCTATCTGTCTGAAAAAGTGCATGGGACGGAGGTTGAAGACGACCACGCGTCCGAGCGTGGTTCGTCAGTCAACTTTTCAACCTTCTCTCCTCTGTTTCCATTGGTCCATGCAGGCGAGGGTGGGGACCAGTCTGACTTTGGTCTCCCACTAATCCCATGCCTTGCTTTAATCATGTGCTTCATGTGACCTCAGATCTGAACCCTTGGATCAATTCAATCTCCAATCCAACGCCTCACACACGTAGCTACACCATGCTCCCTCAGTCAACTTCCACACTGAATAAGTATCCTTTTTTATTTTCTATTTTATTTTAATTTCTTTGATAAATTAATTAAAAATAGTTTAAAAATTCAAAAAATTCCCCAAAAAATATTTTAAACTTCTAAAATAATATATTATTTTCTGAAATAAAAATATTTTATTTTTCTTCAAAATTTCAATATTTTTCATAATTAATTAGTATGTATTTATATATTTGCTTATTAATTATTTTAATTAGTCAAAAAATCATAAAAAAATTGTTCTTTGTGTTAAATATTGTTTATATATCATAAACTAATTTTGTACATATTTAGGATAATTTTATCATTAAGTCTTAATTATTTGTGTAATTATTTATATAATTATGTTTTAATTAACTTAAAAAATCCAAAAACAATTTCAAAAATTCCAAAAAAATTAGTTTTGTTCTAAAATCAATTAACAAACATTTTGTACATATTCTAAACTTATTTTCTAAGTTTGATCATTTTTTCATCTTTTCTTTATTTTAAAATTAATTAATCATGCATTAATTATATTTAAAATAAATCATAAAAATCCAAAAAATATGCCTTTTATTTCTTGCAATTTAAAATTCCTAGATAAATGTATAGGATGTCAAATTCATGTAAATAGGCTAGTTTACATTTCCCGCACAATCGATGTAATAGCGTAGATTTACTTTCCGCACTTTACATTTCCGCATTTTAATTTCCAGCACACCTATAAACTGCGTGTATGTCAAAGATAAAACTGAATCGTTAGATCACTAACTCCAAAGATAAAATATCTGAATTCAATCACAATCACATTTGCACCTCCTAGGGTAATCCCTTTTCACTCTTTTCAAAATCAAAGTTACATCTCTACTGTTTCGAGTACAAAATCGAACCTTTTGTTTATATCCGATGATAGGATAGATTTTTAAAGGGAACAAGGATAAAGACCTTACAACTCAGGGTAGACCTCCTAGTTTGCTTGCTCAAAATCAAAACAAACAAAATTCTCATACACTGTTGTTTTTCAAAACAAATTTTCCAAAAGACAATATTTTGTATACATCCAAACACGGATCATTAGAAAATTAACGTTCTTTTCAAAACATCTTTCGAAAGATAAACAAGCATTTGTATATATCCGCACAAGGATCATTACAAATTCTATTTGCAAAGGTATTTCAAAAACACAGGTAAAGCATTCTGAAGCAATTGAAAAGTAAGTTAAATGAGCTAAGCAAACTAAAGAGCCCATGGATAACCATGGATACAAAGGGTGCTAACACCTTCCCTTTGTATAACCTACCCCCTTACCCAGAATCTCTCAAAGGTCTTTTTTCTGTTTCTTTTATAAACCTTTCCTTCATTGGATAAAATAAAAGGTCGGTGGCGACTCTGTAAACTTTTTCAAAAGTGACGCGAAAGCGTCCGATCGACAAAAAAGAGTCAGTTCACGTATCCCACCCACGGAGGGGTATGGCCCGAAAGGACGGTCCACAGATAGCATTAACAGTTTTGTCATGCTTTGGCATAGGTGCTGTGATGACATTTGGAGTTTCTGGAGGATCGAACTCAATTTCTCCAGCATCTATCATGTCTTGGATTTTATTTTTCAGGGCCCAGCAGTGATCTGCGTCATGTCCTGGACAGTTTGAATGATAGGCACATGTTGCATCAGGGCGATAATTCAGAGAAGAAGTATTGACATTCTTCGGAGGACCCCTTAATGTGATCAGATCCGCTTTAAGCAAGTGCTGCAATGCCTGAGAGATTGGCATGTTGATTTTGGTGAAAGTTCTTCTTGGTGCATCTGGTCGATGCGTATATTTTGGCTGTTGATCTTTTTGAGGTGCAGATGCGGAGATCATAACTGCCCCTACAGATTGATGCTGATCACTTTTGTGACTTGTCTGAATTTGCGCTGTATTGACCTCATTTCTGATGGGCCTTTTTGTAGTACCAGAGGAGGATCCTACTTGAATTTTTCCATTTCGAATGCCACTTTCGACACGTTCTCCGGTCAGTATTAGGTCAGTGAAACCTGATGATGAACTTCCCAGCAAATGGCTATAGAATGGGCCAGTTAAAGTGCCCATGAACATGTCGACTAGTTCGCGATCAGATAAGGGTGGTTGAACCCTTCCAGCCATATCTCTCCACTTTTGTGCATACTCTTTGAAACTTTCTTTTGGTCCCATAGACATGCCTCGCAATTGAGTACGAGTGGGTGTAAGATCAGCATTGTATTGGTACTGTTTGTAAAAAGCAGCAGCTAATTCTTCCCAAGTATGAACCTTGGTATTTTCTAGCTGGTAGTACCATTCGAGTTGTGTACCTGACAGACTTTCTTGGAAAAAGTGAATCCACAATTTGTTATCTGTTGTATGAGGTTGTATCTTCCTCACATAAGATCTCAAATGTAGTTTTGGACAAGAAACTCCATCATACTTTGCAAAGGTTGGAACTTTGAATTTTGGAGGGATGACAACATCCGACACGAGTCCCAGATCATTGAAATCTAAGCCAGGTATTTTTTGTATTTCCATAGCTTTCATACGATCCTCCAACTGTTGGTATTTGTCATCATCCTGTTCGTCTCCAGAATGATCTTCTTCTTCATTTGAAGAGAGAGAGGGTTTAGCAGAACCCTGGTTGCTTTGATTATCTTCTTGTTCACCATCACCGACTATTTCAGGGATTGGTGGCTTTTTGATCTTTTTGACAGGGATCTTGATCTTCCTTCTCAGGTAACTCAAGCCTGCAGATTCTTTGGGCTTCTTCTTCTTCTTGAGTATCAGGGCTTTCAGCTCTTGTTGCCCCTTTGCCAGTTCCAGAATTGCCACTTGAACTTGGGCATTCTGTACTTCGAGATTCTTGATGCTTGCCTCGGATTCCATCTCTTCTGACTGAAATAAACAGCGAAGAGATGAGAAACCCGTCATGAGAACCTGTTATGAAATGTGTATGACTGGATGCCATGTATGCAATGTGTATGCAATGTATATGAATGCAATGTATGAAATGCAATGTATGAAATGCAATGTGTATGCAATGCATGTGAATGCATGTGTGCAATGTTTTCAAGGATCATAGAGTCTAGATTTGTTAAAGAAGCAACAAACGTTAGTTAATCAATTTATTCTTTTTTCTTTGCCTCATTTGGGCTTACAAGACAGAAAATAAAATAAATGATCTTTCAGGTCTCCCGTGGGCGCTTTTTCTTTGTCCCCAGGAATGCGTTGATTCTTTGTTCTTCTTGAAGCTGTCTGGTGAGCTCGAATAGCCTTCTCTCATAGTCCTGACAGTGTTCTTTGAAGGTGTCTCTTTCCTCTTTGAGTTGAACCCAGGATTTTTGCAACTCTTCCAAGTCAGTTGGCATATCCGGGTGTAGAATAACTTGAGGTTCGTAACCTTCGACTTCTGATTCGATAGTCACAGGTAGAACAGCGGGATAGGGCATCATGAGTTTTTGAGCATGAGTACGCACCCATCTGAGGTAAAGTTCCATAGGAATAGAATTCCATTGCCCCAGAGTTTTGCTTTCTATTCTATAGACACTGTCCCAAGCCTGTATGAATCTTCGTCGGTGTCTGTGAGAATCATTCTCGTAATCAAACACAATGCCACGGATAATCATGTCATGAGGACCGTTGCTTCTTGCATATCCGAATTGGCGTAGAGCTAGAGAGGGATTGTAAGTGATACCTCCTTTAATGCCAAGGAGTGGCACATTAGGGTATTCTCCACAATGATCAATGATAGTAATGTCTCTTTGAAAGAAGTTGTTCCATCGGATATCTGAATGAGATAAAGACATGATTCTGTAAGACCTTTGTGCTCTTTGTTCATTTCTCAGTACTGATCGGGGAAGATGACATGTAAACCACCTAGCCAGCAGTGGTATACAGCACATGAGAGTTCCTCGCTTCTTCGTGGTACGAGTGTGTAGAGAGTGTAGGATGTCTCCCAGCAATGTTGGTACCGGGTTGCGAATTAGGAAAAGGTTGATGATGTGTACACTTATGAACTGGTCGGAATTAGGGAACAAAACCAACCCATAGATCAAAAGAGCCATAACTTCTTCAAAAGCTGGATAACTTTTGTTTTCTAGCAGTAGTCGAGCCTTTTCCAGTAAGAATTTGGCAAGCAAACCCTCAACTCCACTCTTTGTTTCCCAATTGGATTTGATTTCTGACTTTTGCAGATGTAAAGCAGCAGCAATGACTTCAGGTTTTGGTTTTCTTTCTAAACCAGTGAAAGGTAATTGATCTCGGATTGGTAATCCAATTAATTCAGAGAATTCTTCCAAAGTGGGTACCAACTGGTAATCAGGAAATGTGAAGCAATGATGTTCAGGGTCGAAGAACTGGAACAGGACCCGTATCATGTCTTCTTCAAACTTTGAGGTAACCAAATGGAGTAGGTGACCATGCTTTTCAGTGAATTGAGCATTCCTGGGGAATTCTGCTACCAAGACTTTGAGTTCAGATGGCACCGTTGAGATATTGATTCGGATGTAATCTCTGGTGGCGGGAGCCATTACCTGCAAAAACAAAAGTAAACTCTTTGATCCTTGAAATGTGTAGTGAAAAATGATGTGTTTATGATGCAAACATGTGGCACACAAAAACAAATCAAACAATAGCCTTAGGTTTAAAGGCTTGCATGAGGTTGATAGGTGATACCCTCCCCTCTGAAGTTGAGTTGGTTGAAAACCTGTCCTAGAATAGTATTCGGGTTCTATGATCCTTGGAGACAACATCTCAATACGGCGCTCGGACGGCCGATCAAGAATATTCCTCGAGGATAACTAGCTTCGATCAATTTCAAAGCTAGCCACTTAATAGGCCACAAGTCAAGTTCAACTAAAAGGTTCTAAGACAAATTAGTGTTAATGACACTTCGGAAGCCTAATATACTCCTTGATCGCTTTCAAGGGACATCAGTATAAACCAAAGTATCACACTAACGATGACTACCAGATTAACCGTATCGGTACATGCCGTACAGTTTCCTTGGTCTATTGTCATATACTTAAGGTATCTCGAGATTCGGGTTAGAATCTTTCACACAAGCAAAGTACCCAAGCAAACCTGTGAAAAGTAAAGCAATCAGATCAAACAATTGAAAACATCGAAATGATCTATACTCTAAAGGTAACCCCTTTTGAAAACATTTTGAATTTGTATTCCCCAGCAGAGTCGCCAGTTCTGTGGACCGTCCTTTTGGGCCATACCCCTCCGTGGGTGGGATACGTGAACTGACTCTTTTTTGTCGATCGGACGCTTTCGCGTCACTTTTGAAAAAGTTTACAGAGTCGCCACCGACCTTTTATTTTATCCAATGAAGGAAAGGTTTATAAAAGAAACAGAAAAAAGACCTTTGAGAGATTCTGGGTAAGGGGGTAGGTTATACAAAGGGAAGGTGTTAGCACCCTTTGTATCCATGGTTATCCATGGGCTCTTTAGTTTGCTTAGCTCATTTGCTTTACTTTTCAATTGATTCGGAATGCTTTACCTGTGTTTTTGAAATACCTTTGCAAATAGAATTTGTAATGATCCTTGTGCGGATATATACAAATGCTTGTTTATCTTTCGAAAGATGTTTTGAAAAGATCGTTAATTTTGTAATGATCCGTGTTTGGATGTATACAAAATATTGTCTTTTGGAAAATTCGTTTTAAAAAAACAACAGTGTATGAGAATTTTGTTTGTTTTGATTTTGAGCAAGCAAACTAGGAGGTCTACCCTGAGTTAGGAGGTCTTTATCCTTGTTCCCTTTAAAAATCTATCCATTCGTCGGATATAAACAAAAGGTTCGATTTTGTACTCGAAACAGTAGAAATGTAACTTTGATTTTGAAAAGAGTGAAAAGGGGTTACCCTAGGAGGTGCAAATGTGATTGTGATTGAATTCAGATATTTATCTTTGAAGTTAGTGATCTGACGGTTCAGTTTTATCTTTGACATACACGCAGTTTATATGGGTGCTGGAAATTAAAATGCGGAAATGTAAAGTGCAGAAAGTAAATCTACGCTATTACATCGATTGTGCGGGAAATGTAAACTAGCCTATTTACATGAATTTGACATCCTATACATTTATCTAGGAATTTTAAATTGCAAGAAATAAAAGGCATATTTTTGTATTTTTGTGATTTATTTTAAATATAATTAATGCATTATTAATTAATTTAAAATAAAGAAAAGATGGAAATATGATTAAACCTAGCAAATAAGTTTAAAAATATGTACAAAATGTTTGTTAATTGATTTTAGAACAAAACTAATTTTTTTGGAATTTTTGAAATTTGTTTTTGGATATTTTAAGTTAATCAAAACATAATTATGCAAATAATTACACAAATAATTAAAACTTAAAGAGAAAATTATCCTAAATATGTACAAAATTAGTTTATGATATATAAACAATATTTAACACAAAGAACAATTTTTTTTTTATGATTTTTTGACTAATTAAAATAATTAATAAGCAAATATACAAATACATACTAATTAATTATGAAAAATATTGAAATTTTGAAGAAAAATAAAATATTTTTGTTTCATAAAATAATATATTATTTTAGAAGTTTAAAATATTTTTTGTGGAATTTTTGGAAGTTTTTAACTATTTTTAATTAATTTATCAAAGAAACTAAAATAAAAATAGAAAATAAAATTAAAAATATAAGGATACTGATCTGGTGTGGCAATTAATGAAGGAGCATGGTGAGCTTGCATGTGTGAGGCGTTGGATTGGCTTTGAGATTGATCCAAGGGCACAGATTTGTAGGTGCATGGTATGATGGTGTACACTGAATCCAAGGGGATTCAAAGTCTTTGCAGGGGCCCACGCTGGATTGACCAGCGAATAAGATTTGAGGGAAGGGCCACCTTGGCGCGCTGAAAAGTCAGACGAACCACGCTTGGACGCGTGGTCGTCTTCAACCTCCAGAAGTGAGGTTTTCAGCTTCAAATAGCGGGGGTTTTTAACCTCCCCTATTTGGACGTTAAAATTCCAGTTTTTTAACAACCTATGAACCTGCAAAAAATACGAGTTAGCAATAGAAACAAGTGACCCAGATCCACTAATTAGAGTGTCCTGAATCCAAATATGTCATTTGTTTTAAGGTTTGAAGCTCCTAGCTATGGATACGAAGAAGATGAAGCTTAAACACTCATGGACTCGTTTTAATGGTGGAGCCTGATCCTCACGTTGGAACACTCATGCTAAGGCCCAGATCACACATATAGGTCCCCATAAGGATGTTAGGGTGGTTAGTTTGCAATGAAATTAGTTGCATATACAAAAACGAAAATAAAACTCATATGTACATGAAGAGCTTTAAGTGCTTTATACGACTCTCATATGTCTATATTTAGAGCTCAATCTTACTCTATAATGTTTGAGGAGATGATTAGAAGTGTTTATTGGTATTGATATTGATTGGAAATTTGAATTTGAAAATTACAAAGTATATGCAAATTTTGAGAATTTTTGTGATATTTCTTGCTATACTCTTGCCCTATTTCGTGTGTCCCCTCTTTTGCTGAAGTATGATGCTTCTTTTATAGCCCAAAGTTGCTTGGAACTCAAGCTAAGAAGCTTTGTTGTCTTTGTTGAAAGTTTGATTTTTAAAATATTAAAAATCTTTGAATTGTTGACCAAGCTTGACTCCATTCAATGCTCTTGTCTTGCTCTTCAATTCTTGCAGAAAAAATGAAGATTCCTTGAAGTGAGTCATACTTGGAGGCCAAGCAACCATTATCCATGCATTTTCCTTTTAATTTTAATCTTAAAGTAAGATAAAATTATGCAAAAAATGGCCAATAAAGATGTGGGCTTTGTCTTGGTCGTGGGAGGCCCATAGTAACATGGCAAAGATGTTTGGACCATAAAAACTTGGACTCATTTGGAAAAAAAACATTTTTGAGCAATGTTGATTTCATGCATTTTCCCAAAATTTAGCCAACTTCAACAAGGTGTAAATCCTTCAATTTTTGTCATATGAAGGAGATCTTGCACTTTTTGGAAACCTCAAAGAGTCCTCTAACCAATGTCTTTGGTCTCATATCAAAATGATTTTTGGTTCTCCTTGTGTGTCCATTTGAAAAAAGTATCTTTTTGTTGACTTTGAAAATGACCTGTAATGTCTTTGGCCATATTTTTCAAATGGTGAATGCTATGACCATGGGATTAATTGCATTTGAAAGATAATTGAATTTCCTTCAAAATGAGCTTTGGTTGACATTTTTTGGATGAAGGATGAGAGAGTTATGATCAGTCAAAGTTGAGTTGACTTTTCAGGCAAAAACCCTAATTTTGAATCTTAGGGTTTTGTTGATTTTTGATCTTTCCTTGATGAATTGTGATCATCCAATGATCAAATGTTGAATCCTTTGACAAAATATGGACTTTGACAAAAAATTTCATTTTTGACTGTCAGTTGACTTTTTTGGTCAAAAGGGTCGTCTGTTGACTGTTTGAGCTGCTGACGGTGCGTCTGAGTGAATTGAAGTTTGAAAATTTGTATGATGGTACTTTGAGATGTATGGATGTATATGAAATCCATTTGAGCTCTCAAAACTTGTTGCTCCTGTTAAAACAAGAAAAACCCTGATTAGGGACTGTCTGTATAGGAGGCAGTTAAGCGTACCTGATTTTTGTGCAGTGTTGAGTTTCTGCTAATCATGTGATATTCAGAAGACTTCTAACACAAAAATCTTGGAAATTTGAATTGTGAATGATTGATTTGATTGATTGTACAAATCACTGTGAATTGTACTGTCTGCAGTTTGTCTGTCAACCGACTGTTCGTGTACTGAAGCAGCAGTTAAAGTGAAAAATCAACCGTCAAAGTTAATTTTCTTTTTTTTTTTTTGTTGTTATTTTTGTTTTTGTTTGGTGTGAAGCATGAAAATTTATTTACATGACTTGTTAGAAAACAGAAACATAATAAATAACTGATATTTACGGTATGCGGGCAAAATTACCGATAATAACCTGAAAATTATTTAATGCACAGAAATAGAAATATTTGACTGGCAGAAAATACACAAAATATTATCTTAGTAATTAAGCAATATTATGACAACTAGTACGACATTTAATACTGACAGTATAAATATTACATATTATATTGAAAAGTACGACGAATAAACGGTACGTTTAAGAAAATAAGAAACACGACAAATTTTAAAAATGACGGTTGACGAACCATGCTATGATTAATAACATGTAGAGGAGTGGGAGTGCAACCATTGCAGGTCCACACTTCTCAGGACTGTGTAGGCAGAAGAAAGTTGTGATCACCGTAGCAATGGTGACGACTGTAAGAAGCAGTGTTTCTATCCATTTTGCCATTTTTGCTAGGGAAGAAGAAATGATGGATTATGAGGTAGGAATTTGAAAGATGATTTAGAATTTGATGTGAGATTTGTGGGAAGAATGAGAGGTATTTATAGAATGGAAAGATGATAGAGACGTTGGGGAATGATGTGATTCCGTACAAAAGGAAATTTGAGTGGTAGTGAGATTTGAAAGAAAGTGTAAGGTATTGTTGGGAAAAGAGAGATGGATAGAATAAAGTTGAGATTTGAATTTGAAAGGATAGATTTGAAAAGATTTTGAAAATAATGGAATATAGCACAAAAGTTAGTGGGAAAATAAAAACAATTGTTACCAGTACAGTGTGAGTTTCCTGCTTTTGCGCCTGCAAAAAGATTTAACCCTGCATGAACTGTGTTAGTACTATTTATCTGTAAAATAAATAAATAGTATTTGTGAAGTAAAGAACAGTATTTGGCGTTTGCGTAAGAATAAATTCCACTGTAAGCCAAGTTACTGTGTAAGAAAAATTCTGAAAACCAAGTTCTTCATATGTCAGGATATTTTGAAAAAATCCATGTTTATATGAGACTCTTAATTTTCATATTGAAACTTTCCTGAAAAAAGAAGTGGGCAAATTTTGGGGTATAACAGCTCTGATACCTGACAATTGGAAGAATGTGGTTGACAAGCTGAGAGCTGAAAAGGCCGAGTTGAAAGCTCGCTATGGGAAAGAAATCATGAAGCTCAAGTTGCACAATGCATTTGGTTCTTCGTCTGATGAAGATGCTTAGGATTTATTTAAATTTTCATGTATCATTTGATTCTGTAAGGAGCTACGCTCCAATGTTGTAACATTTCCCATTATTTCAATAAAAGAATAGTTTGTGTTCAAATGTTTGCAAAGGAAATAATCTTTAAAATGTTTGGAAAAAATCATAAATTTCTTTTTGCATACATCATTCTGCATATCGAGTCTGTTGTATAGAGTCTTATCTTTTGGATCTTTCTCCAATAGATCGTCAAGCTGTCGCGTCTCAAAGTTTCTCGACCGCGCTCGCAATCAGATCACAGATACAATACTCGTTCAAACAGAAGAAGAGTAATGGAACACTCTGAACAAGAGAATATTGAGCTTCGTGGTACGGTGACCACCCTTCAGGAAAAGTTGGAAAGTCTTACTACTCTGGTTGACTCCTTAATGGCCGCACAAAATCAGCCGCCGCCACCCAACAGTCAAGCAACGGTAACATCTGAAGTCACTACTCCAGTTTCTACAGTTGCGTTCGGTATTCCATCTTTCTCCATGCCAGAAGGTTGGGGCACGCCTTTCAGCTTTGGTACAGGTTTCCGCCATAATGTTTCTGGGGTTCAAACATCCACAACTGAAGCGCCTGCTGCACAAAGTTCACAGTTTACTCCAAATCAGGGGGTAACTTTTTCCCAAGTCACTATGGCACTTTCTCAGCCCACTATGACAGTTCCGACTCCTACGGTTCACACTGTTCCTTATGATGGCAATGAGATTTATCATGATCAAGGTGATAGCACAAATCAGCGTAATCTTGTAGGAGATCTCCAAGAGCAGTTTAACAAGATTCAGCTGGAAGTTAAAGCTATTCGGGGAAAAGATTTGTTTGGAAAGAATGCCCAGGAGCTATGTTTGGTTCCCAGTGTACAGATACCAGCTAAGTTCAAGGTCCCAGACTTTGAGAAATACAAAGGAAGTTCTTGTCCACAAAGCCATCTTGTGATGTATGCCAGGAAGATGTCTACTTATGCAGATAATCATCAGTTGCTTATCAATTACTTTCAAGACAGTTTGACTGGTGCTGCACTGAAGTGGTATACAGGCTTGGATAGCACTAATATTCGAACATTCAATGACCTAGGTGAGGCCTTTGTCCGACAATACAAGTATAACTCAGATATGGCTCCAGACAGAGATCAGCTTCGATCCATGGCTCAGAAAGACCATGAAACTTTCAAAGAGTATGCCCAACGATGGAGAGAAACTGCTGCTCAGATTAATCCACCGTTAAAAGGAAAAGAGATGACAAAGATCTTCTTGAATACTCTCAGTCCGTTTTACTATGAACGCATGATTGCTAGTGCTCCAAGTGATTTCACCGAAATGGTAAACATGGGGATGCGTCTAGAAGAAGGAGTCCGAACCGGACGTCTAACTAAAGAAGGTGGATCTTCAAGCGGAACCAAAAAGTTTGGAAGTGGTTTCCCAAAGAAGAAAGAACAAAGTGTTGACATGGTGTCCCAAGGGAAGCCAAGAGGAAATGTTAATCGCCAACGACAGGTAGCTGCTATCGCACCAGCCGTTAATGTTAATACAACACCGAATCCGGGATTTACTCCGCAGTTTCAACAACAACAGCCTCGACAACAGGCTCAGCAGTTCAGCAATAATCAGAATCGTGTACAAAGAGCTCCACAGTTTGATCCGATTCCAATGACCTACACAGAATTGTACCCTGCTTTGATTGAAAGAGGTCTTGTTCAGACTAAAGCACCACCACCAGTACCTGAGAAACTCCCATGGTGGTACAAAGCTGAGGTCTCATGCCCTTATCATCAAGGAGCGCCTGGCCATGATCTTGAACATTGCATAGCTTTGAAACATGAAGTTCAGAGGTTGGTAAGATCTAATCTCCTCTCTTTCAGAAATTTGAATCCAAATGTGCAAGCAAATCCGCTGCCCAATCATGGAGGGCATGTTGTAAACATGGTGTATGGATGTCCTGGTCCGTACCGAGTCTATAATATCAACTTCTCAAGAGCCGATTTGGTACAAATGCACGCTACTCTCTGTCGAGGGCAGAATTTTCGCCAGCATCACTATGGTTCCTGTAGCGTATGTTGTGTAGATCCTCACGGATGTTCGATTGTGAGAAGAGATCTCCAAGTACTGTTGGATAATGGTACTATTCAGATCTACAGAAATAGGGATGAAAATGAAGTTAACATGATAGGATGCTATCCGCATGAGCTTTTAGTCTCAGATATCAACTCGGAAATGCCTACAGTTAACGTCATCGTTCCTCATTTCAACATGCCTGAGCGCATGGAAGTTACTTATAACAAGCCGAAGGTTCCTGTTGCTCCTTTGATCATTTGTCTACCTGGACCTGTTCCCTATGACTCTGACAAGGCAGTTCCATAAAATTACAATGCCACAATGATAAAAAATGGACAAGAAGTTCCTTTACCTACTCTTTCATCTGTCGTGAACATCGCTGATGTGAGTCGGGTAACAAGAAGTGGACGTGTGTATACTCCATTACCTCCGAAGCAACCTGTTGCTCCTGCGACCGGACAAAATTCTATCAGTACACCAGCAGGGAATCCTGTGGAAACTCCTGTCAGTAACACAAACACGGATGTTGGTCAGTCCAGTGGAACCAATGTCAATCCCGATTTTGATGAAATTTTGAAGCTTATCAAAAGAAGTGAATATAAGATTGTGGATCAGCTTATGCAGACTCCTTCAAAAATCTCAATACTTTCATTGCTTTTAAATTCAGAAGCCCACAGGGAAGCCCTGATGAAAGTCTTAGATCAAGCTTTTGTAGATCATGATGTGACTGTTGACCACTTTGATGGGATAATAGCCAACATAACAGCTTGTAACAATTTAAGCTTCTGTGATGAAGAACTCCCCGAGGAGGGTAGAAATCACAATCTTGCTTTGCACATTTCTATGAACTGTCAGTCAGACTCTTTGTCCAATGTACTGGTAGACACCGGATCTTCCTTGAATGTGATGCCAAAGACGACTCTTGCTCGCTTGTCTTACCAAGGAATGCCTATGAAGTTCAGTGGTGTAGTTGTCAAAGCATTTGATGGATCGCGAAAATCGGTTATTGGCGAAGTCAACCTTCCCATGACAATTGGTCCACATACATTTCAAATCACCTTCCAGGTCATGGACATTCAAGCTGCTTATAGCTGTCTGTTAGGACGACCATGGATCCATGAAGCAGGGGCAGTAACTTCTACGCTCCATCAAAAGTTAAAATTTGTAACAAATGGAAAATTGGTAACGATAAGTGGAGAACAAGCCTTGATGGTGAGCCATTTATCCAATTTCTCTTTTATCAGTGCTGATGATGTGGAAGGAACGCAGTTCCAAGGTCTCTCTTTAGAAGACGAATCTTCCAAGAAGAAAGCATCAATCTCTTCTTACAAAGAGGCGGTGAAAGTAGTGAAAGATGGAACTACCACTGGCTGGGGGCAAGTTGTGATCCCTACCAAAAATGAAACTAGAGCAGGTCTCGGATGTTCACCAATGTTCTCAAACTGCACCAAGAAGGATGAAACCCTTCGTCCGATCAAAGAAACGTTCATTAGTGGAGGGTTCCTTAATCCAATTCCTCAAGAGGTTAATGTCCTTATTGAAGAATGCATCGAAGAAGGTCTACCTGATCCTGAAGAAGAATGGAAATGTTATCTCAATGACTCGGGATACATATCTCAGGAAGAACCACATCCTCCTTCAGAGAAATCCAAAGGCAATGAAACTGAACCTGTTCCTGCAGAAATCTGGGACACCTTGGGACAACCAAGTGGAAAATTTGATTATATGGTGAAATATACAGCACCTGAAAGTTACAAGATTGCGATTGAGGATATCCAACCAACTGGATGGGAGATTCCTTTGAATATAATAGTCAACCAGAAGAGGCTTACCAATGCTCTCAATTTTCTCAGCAGCCTGAAGTTACTGAAGATTTCGGATTCAACGCATCTGCCAAGATTGATAATCCTGATGATGGTTATTATCACATAAATGCCATTTTTGAAGATGAAGGGAGAGATGGTCCCGCAACTGACTCGGAAAGTGTCGCTGACAATGAGTCTCTTCATCCTGAAGACTGGGAAATACATCCTGAAAATTCTGAAGATTGTGACTCATCTTATGCTCTTCAAGAAGTAGAAGAAGACCGTTTCAACTCTACAAAGAACAAGGTTGACAAACCAGGGCCTTCAAATCCTGCTCGACCAGCAAACGATGTCAATACTGAAGACAATTATGGAGAGAATTTTCCTGAATACATAATACACAGAGGAGTTCGTTGCTACTGGAAAGCTGTCGACGTTCCGAATGTTGTTCGCCGCTCAAAGTAATCACTTCGCTGTTATTTTGACCTCCTGCCTTGCCCAAAGCAGAGAGATGTTTTATAGGGCTTTGCTTTTAAATGTTCCGCCCAAATAACTTTGTGTATAGGGCTTTGTTTAAAAAGTTTCCCTCTTTGTCCTGCCCAAGACAAATGAGTTTGTGTTTAGGGCTTTGTTTCAAAAATGAATCATAAATAAAGTGTCATTTTGAATTCCCTACATTATATGTTTTATTTTTTGCTTTTTTCTGGAAATGGTAATCCTAAAAAAACCAAAAAAAGAAAAAAAAGCTTTTCAAAAAAATCTGCATACACTCTTGCATTCATAAATTTTCTGAAATAAATATAAATCATATATGCAGATTAACTATTGATAAACCCATTGAATGCAATAACCCTATGCCCTCTCCCAACTTTGAGTTTCCTGTGTTCGAAGCCGAAGAAGAGGAAGAAGAGGAGATCCCAGACGAGATTTCTCGATTACTTAAGCACGAGGAAAGAGCCATTCTGCCTCACAAAGAGCCTTTAGAAAAGATCAACTTGGGTTCTGAAGAAGACAAAAAAGAAGTGACCATTGGATCGCTCCTTGATACTGATGTCAAGAGTAAGTTGACAGACCTCCTCAAAGAATATGTTGACGTGTTTGCCTGGTCCTACCAAGACATGCCTGGGTTGGATACCAATATTGTTCAGCATTACTTGCCATTGAAGCCAGAATGTCCGCCGGTTAAGCAGAAATTGCGAAGGACTCGCCCTGACATGGCTAACAAGATCAAAGTGGAAGTTCAAAAGCAACTCGACGCAGGTTTTCTTGTCACCTCTGAGTATCCTCAATGGTTGGCTAACATAGTGCCAGTTCCGAAGAAAGATGGCAAAGTCAGAATGTGTGTTGACTACCGTGACTTGAACAAGGCCAGTCCAAAAGATGACTTTCCATTACCACATATTGACATGTTGGTTGATAACACCGCTAAGTTCAACGTCTTTTCCTTCATGGACGGGTTCTCCGGTTATAATCAGATCAAGATGGCTCCTGAAGACATGGAGAAGACATCTTTCATCACCCCATGGGGTACCTTTTGCTACAAAGTGATGCCATTTGGATTAAAGAATGCAGGCGCAACTTACCAAAGGGCAATGACTACTCTCTTTCATGACATGATGCATAAAGAAATAGAAGTTTATGTGGACGACATGATAGCCAAGTCCAGCACAGAAGAAGAACATATTGAATACCTTTTGAAGTTGTTTCAACGATTAAGGAAATATCAGCTTCGTTTGAATCCTAACAAATGTACTTTTGGGGTTAGATCTGGAAAACTCTTGGGTTTCATTGTCAGCCAAAGAGGTATTGAAGTAGATCCCGACAAAGTCAGAGCTATTCAAGAGATGCCTGCACCAAAAACTGAAAAGCAAGTAAGAGGATTTCTCGGACGATTGAACTATATCTCCAGATTTATCTCTCAAATGACTGCTACATGTGGGCCAATTTTCAAGCTTCTCCGCAAAGATCAAGGGGTTGTATGGACTGAAGATTGCCAGAAAGCGTTCGACAGTATCAAAGAATACCTGTTAGAACCACCAATATTGATTCCTCCAGTTGAAGGAAGACCACTAATCATGTACCTTACTGTGTTGGAAGAATCCATGGGTTGTATGCTTGGACAACAAGATGAAACTGGTAAGAGGGAGCATGCCATATATTACCTGAGTAAGAAATTCACAGACTGTGAGTCTCGTTACTCCATGCTCGAAAAAACGTGTTGTGCTTTGGCTTGGGCTTCAAAACGTCTTCGCCAATACATGATCAACAATACTACTTGGTTAATCTCCAAAATGGATCCGATCAAGTATGTCTTTGAAAAGCCCGCCTTAACAGGAAGGATTGCCCGATGGCAAATGCTGTTATCTGAGTATGACATTGAGTACCATGCTCAAAAAGCGGTCAAAGGAAGCATTCTCGCCGATCACTTGGCGCATCAACCAATTAATGAATATCAATCTCTCAAGCTTGACTTTCCTGATGAAGATGTCTTGTACTTGAAGATGAAAGATTGTGACGAACCGTTACCTGAAGAAGGTCCTGAACCCGGATCAAGATGGGGTCTAATTTTTGATGGAGCAGTAAACGCTTTTGGCAATGGAATTGGGGCAATCATCATCACTCCCAAGGGTACTCATATCCCGTTCTCCGCCAGATTGCTATTTGAGTGCACCAACAACATCGCAGAATATGAAGCTTGTATCATGGGTCTCGAAGAAGCCATTGACTTAAGGATCAAAATCCTAGACATATATGGAGATTCAGCCCTCGTGATCAACCAAATCAAAGACAAGTGGGAAACTTACCACCCTGGCCTGATTCCTTACAGAGATTATGCAAGACGTCTGTTGACTTTCTTCAACAAGGTTGAATTGCATCATATACCTCGAGATCAAAATCGAATGGCAGACGCCTTGGCTACTCTATCTTCCATGTTCAAAGTCAATCATTGGAACGATATGCCTACAGTCAGAATTACGCGCCTTGAAAGGCCCGCCTATGTGTTTGCAACTGAAGCAGTTGTCGATGATAAACCGTGGTTCCACGACATCAAACGCTTCCTTCAAACTCAAGAGTACCCACTTGGGGCATCAAACAAAGATAAGAAAACTCTAAGGAGGCTTTCTGGCAGTTTCTTCCTAAACGGAGATGTGTTATACAAAAGAAACTTCGACATGGTTTTGCTCAGATGCGTGGACAGACACGAAGCAGACATGTTAATGCATGAAGTGCATGAAGGGTCCTTTGGAACTCATTCAAACGGGCATGCAATGTCCAAAAAGATCTTAAGAGCAGGATACTATTGGTTGACAATGGAATCTGACTGTTACAAACACGTGAAGAGATGTCACAAGTGCCAGATCTACGCAGATAAGATCCATGTACCGCCGACTCTACTCAACGTTCTCTCATCTCCGTGGCCTTTCTCCATGTGGGGTATCGATATGATTGGAATGATCGAACCAAAAGCTTCAAACGGTCATCGTTTCATCTTAGTAGCAATTGATTACTTCACTAAATGGGTCGAAGCAGCGTCTTATGCCAATGTTACAAGACAAGTGGTTGTAAGGTTTATCAAGAACAACGTCATTTGCCGATATGGTATTCCCAGCAAGATCATTACTGACAATGGTTCGAACTTGAATAACAAGATGATGAAAGAATTGTGTGAGGAATTCAAGATTGAGCATCATAACTCTTCTCCTTACAGACCAAAAATGAACGGCGCCGTTGAAGCCGCTAACAAGAACATTAAGAAGATCGTCCAGAAAATGGTCGTCACTTACAAAGACTGGCATGAAATGTTGCCATTTGCTTTACATGGGTACCGTACTTCAGTGCGTACTTCAACAGGGGCAACTCCCTTTTCTCTAGTATACGGCATGGAAGCTGTGCTCCCCGTAGAAGTTGAAATCCCATCAATGAGAGTCCTCATGGAGACTAAGTTATCAGAGGCTGAATGGTGTCAAAACAGATACGATCAGTTGAACTTAATCGAAGAAAAACGTATGACTGCTCTATGCCATGGACAGTTATACCAAGCAAGGATGAAACAAGCCTTCAATAAAAAGGTTCGACCTCGTGAATTTCGAGAAGGCGACCTCGTGCTTAAAAAGATCTTGTCTTTTCAACCAGATTCTAGGGGCAAATGGTCTCCTAATTACGAAGGCCCGTATGTTGTCAAAAGAACATTTTCTGGCGGCGCCATGACTCTTGCAACCATGGATGGTGATGAACTCCCATATCCTGTGAATGCTGATGCAGTCAAGAAATACTTTGTCTAAAAAAAAAAAAAAAAAAATATACAAAAGAACAGCTCGGTAAGTCGAAAACCCGCAAAGGGCGACTTAGGCAAAAATGAGCGTCTCGGTGGACTGAAAACCTGAAAGGGCGGTCCAGGCAAAAATTAGAGACAATAAACAGAAAAATTCATCCTGGTAGATTGAAAACCTGAAAGGGCAATCTAGGCAAAAATTAGGGATTTATGACAAAGTAACTGCATCAGTCTGTACTTCGTCACCTGAGGAGTCTTTTTCCATCAAAGGATCTTCGATCAAATCATTATCAATCTGAAGCGACAAACACAGTTGGAACTCAAAGTTGTTAAGGGGATAGTGGTTATTGCTTTCAATGTAGCCTTTTCCGCATAATTACCATTTCCAACTTTTGTAAATACTCTCTGGAATCACGCCTTTAGCTGGTTACCATTCTATTAAATAAGTTTGAGCCTTGTGCCCATTTGTCTGCAATCTCTAATTTCTTTTAGCTTGCAAAATGACGCTTTAATTGTGTTATTCACTTTTGAAAAAAAGAAAAAAAGTTTTAAATGAATTTACTTTTCTTTTTCAAAATAAAAGCGAAACTTTCCTTTGAGTGGTGAACAACCGAAGGAACATCAACAGCTATCTCCATAGGATGAATCAAAGATTATGATAGGAAAAGCTCTTCTATCCCCAGTGAAGAAGCTCTTCTATCCCCAGTAAAGAAGGTCTTTTATCCCCAGTGACGAAGATTTTCCATCTCCAGTGAAGAAGCTCTTCCATCCCAGTAAAAATGCTTATCTTCCCCAGAGAAGTTTAAAACACGCAACACCATTCATCACCCGTGTTATCTACACCGTGTTGAAGAACATTTGCCAAGTATCTGGTTGTATTGCGACGTCGGTCCCTCTCCAGTATATACTCTTTTGTCTGTCAGTATTGTTAGCATGCATGCGACATTCATGACATTCATCATTCATACATATTTGCATCATTTATGCATTCTTGCATTTTTCAATGTTTGCTTTAAAATCACTTGTTTAGGATATATTTATCCTCAAAAAGAAGAAAAAAAGAAGAGAAAAAAAAAGAAAAAGAAACAGGTATGGGCGTGTCATCTCTCCAAGTAGGTTGTCACCCATAAGCAGAAAGAACATCTTCTTTCTCCAGTTCCCCACTGAGATCATTCCTCGTGGAAGAAGGTTGCTTTAGTTTCTCCTTTCAAAACAAAGGAGGAGATCCCCAGTTGAGTTCATTCCTCATGGGTGCAAAGTCTTGTTTGACTATTTCTTTCCAATTCATTCTTGGTTAGAACCCTGTCTTTACCAAAGATTCAAATTCCGATTCCTCAAACAGAGTCGTGAAAAACAGGCAATAAGCAATAGCCTTATCATCTGAGCAGCTTATGTCTCTTTCAAAATATTTTTCCTCTCTAGGAAATCAATCATGAAGACCATTTGACAATCAGGGCCTTATTACTGTTCACGAGGCTGACTAACCAGTAATTTCCCTAGCAAAATCTCCAGGATCATTTTATCACTTGGCTGATAATTGATCATGTCTTCAGAACCACTATCACAAAGCTGGTAGTCGGTAACCTTTTGTTCTGGTTATATTATTTAACATGTCTATCACAATGCTGATAGTCGGTAATATTAACCGAACCTTTGAAACTCTTTTTACCTTGTCAAGTCTATCACCATGCTGGTAGTCGGTAACACAGTTTCATACCTTTCACCTTCGCATTATTAACAAGTCTATCCCCATGCTGATAGTCGATAATGTCGATAGGTAAGCTTTTTTCACAAAGCTATCATTCCCAGGTAAAGCATACACTTGCTTTCCCGATAAAACGGATTCTCTTCCTAAAACGGATTGAGGCATCCTTCCCAATCTCTTTTCCCCAGTGGAGTCAGTTCTTGATATTCCCTCGGTAAAGATATCCTTGCATCATTCGCAATTTTGGTATCTTAGGTCCAAAATTTGCGTCTTCTGATATTTAAGTCTCTTCCACCTTATCAAAATAAAGATTTTCAATCTTCATATCTCAGGTTGAAGAAACTTAAATAGGGGCATCTGTCATACCCCAATTTTTGACCTAAGATACCACCTCATATCATCTGCATATGCATCATTTGCATCTCTAACAAATTGCATAGCTTGTGTTTGCTACTTGTGACTCAGCAGGATTTAATCAGGAAATCACTCATCAGTACAAGTAACAATCAATTAGGGTTTTGTTCTCCCTTCATCTCAAAAGAACTATCTTCATCAACAATCAACATTTGGTCCCCAGAGATTCACTTCAACAAACTCAACAGCTTTGAATCGACTGAATTAGGGTTTTGACTGAAGACAGCATACTCCTGACTTTTGCTCAGGATTTGACCTAATGACTTGGGACATGACCTCAAAACCCCAAGTACATTATTTTGACCTAATCCATTGGCTCAGAACATCTCCTATACAAAGATTGATCAGACAAATCCTCAGATCAGGGTTTTTGAACTATCAGGGACTGAAATCAGGGATCACATTTGGGAAACCCTAAAAATCCCCAGGGAGTCAATCAAAGGTTTCAATCATCTTCAAATAATCCCTATGACAATATACAATGGAAATTGTATCTCAATCCAAGACCTACAGGCATCAATTTCATCAGGTCGACAATTAGGGTTTTTTGACCTAATTCACTAAACCACTGACTTTTTAATCAGGACATGGTGCCACAACTCAAATCATGATTCAATATCCTCAAATGCTTCAATATGATCCATTCATACTATTCATTTGATGAGGATAGCTTGTTTCATTTGAAATCTCCAGAAACGCGATTCGTCTGAAAAAGTCAACTGTACAAGATCACCATTGACTTTTGGGGAATTTTGGTCAACCATGACTTTTGAAGTTTTGAATCATCAATATATGATATGAGAAGTCATTTGATCAAGAAAAATCAAGAAAATCAATCAAGAATCAAAAAGTCAAAAGTTTGACTTTCATACTTAGAAAATTTTCTAAGTGTTTTTCAATGGTTTTTTCCAAACTTTGGAAGGGAATTTCTCAAAATTTCACCTACAAACTGAAAAAAACTCCCAACATGAAAGTTGTAGATTTTGATCCAATAAACAACTTTGACACATATAATTTTTTTCCATAAGATCAACCATTTAAGAGATATGGAGCTTCAAAGTTGGTACTTTTTGAAAACTTCACTTAAAACTTCATTTTTCTCAAAGTTCATGGATCTTTTTCACCCATTTCCTTAAAGGTCTTGAAGAAACTTTCAACTAGGGTTTTGAAGTATGCAACATGAGCTTTCCAAAATGTCCAAGAGCATGAAAAAACATGGAGTGTAGCTATGGTTTTGAATTTTGACATTAGTGACCATTTCACTTGAAATTTCAAGCCATTTTTGCAAAGTTATGAACCAATTTGCCAAATAATGCAAGTAATGATACATAGAGGCAATAATTGAATGATATTTTCTGATTTGAAGATCAGAATGGAAGAGGATAGGAAGCTTGGAATTTAACCATGGTTTAGTAACTTTAACCATATGCATTTAATGTAAAAGATTCCTTTCTATCCCTTAAGCCAAATCATCAAACTTTGAAGCAACTTGCAAGAGCCTTGTATTCAGAATCCATGGCCTATAAATAGAGGTCATTTCCACTCTTCAACTCACACCAAAACCTCATAAACATAGGTTTTCTCTTCCTTTCTTAGAATGCAAGTTTCATGGTTTTCAAAGAGGTAGAAAACTCAACCTCTAAACCTTGCAAGTTCTGAGCCAAGTGATGCTTCCCACAAGCCACAAACATCCTATGGGATGTGTTTGAACCACTCACACACCCCAAATCACCCCAAAACTCAGAATCATCATCTCACCTCCATATGAACATGAATTGAACCTTATCATGCCAAAATCCATTCCAGGCCATTTCTGTCCAAACTATCACTTCTAACACCTTCCATATACTTCATATGAACTATCCAAACACTCACATATGATCTGAAACATCTCCATCTTCAAATTCGATTCATACTTGAAGCAACTGCAGATCGGGTGCCATGGCCATGCTCAGATGAATTCAACTTGTTCCAGACATCCAGACACCTTCCATAATCATCATAGAAGCTATTCAGATTGATACAAAGCATCTGTAACACCTCCAGATCAAAATCCAATTCTCAGTTTGGCCGTTTTTGAGGTAAGTGCTCATGAACTTCAAATTCATACTTCCACGCATCATAAATGAAATGTGAGCATACCATCTTGTTTCTGCACCTATGAGGATCATTAACCCTCAATCAATTGCATCATAACTTGCACATACACGATTTCACATTGAATTTCAGTTCTAGGGTTCTTCATGTTCATGCGAAAATTGACCCCTTTAGAGCAAAAATAAATGAATTCTGAGATCACCATCATGTTCCTTGTGAAAAACCGAGTGAGATAGACCCTTTGCTTGATCAAAACAACACAGTTTTAGAGATTTTCAAATTTCAGTTGGAGGGTTGTTCTTGGCGCGTTTTTGGTTCAAAGGATTTCTGGAAATTGATTTAAAATATAATTATTTCAACGCGTGTATATTACAAGCCACAAGCGTGGCTCAGTTGGCTTTTGTTTTGAGTAGTGACCTCAGGGTCACGAGTTCAAGTCCCTATGGGACCAAACCCTTCTTTTTTATCACTATTTCTCTTCATTTTCTTCACAACTTCAACTAATTATTTAACTAACCAAATTAATTCATTTTTCATTCATTTTTTGTACACTCTTTATTTAACACATATATTTTATGAATGTCCAAAAAAATCACAAAAAAAGATTTATTTAATATACTTTTAATTAGGTTTAAAATGACATATTTTTAAGTGTTTTTAATATTGTTTTATTTGATTTTTTCAAACCTAATCACTTGTAAATATTTTTGTGATCAAACCCTAATCATTTAGGTCTTAATTAAGCATTAAAACTTGTTTTAACTTAATTAAGTTGACTTGTGTCAAATTCAAATCATTTTAAAACAAGCGATCGCGATTCTTTTCAAAAACGAATAAACCATTTCTTTTTGAAACTATTGATTAAATTTTAATTGATCAATTGATTTTCAAAACAGTGGGGCCTCTCGAATATTAGAGAGTATAAGACCCACTATTCTTTCTTTTACAGTTTTTCTTTGTACAGAAAACTTTTTCAAAACAATACTTTTTCAAACTGTTTTTTCAAAACAATAAATCTCACATCTTTTTTTCAAAACCACCCACCCTGTTTTATGAAAATAAAACAGGGGCCTCTCGAATATTAGAGAGTGTAAGTCCCATTTCTTTTCTTTTTTGTACAGTTTTTCTTCAAACAGAATAAACTTTTCAAACAAATCTTCAAACAGTTTTTCAAAAGCGAAACCTCGCGTCCTGTAAATAAACAATCAACCATGTTTTGTAAATAAAACACGGGCCTCCACGTAGGTATAAGTCCCAAGCCCCTTTTGTACATACCCATTCCAGTACATGAAATTAGGTATTTCATTGTACGCCTTTTTGTACACACACCGTTTTGTACATATCTCGATCAATTTGTTTTTTTACTTTGAATAACAAACCAAAAATGAAGGTTTTCTTTAAATCTTCCCAAAAATATACCATGGGCCTCCATGTAGGTATAAGTCCCAAGCCCTTTTTGTAAATACCTGTTTACATAGCTTTGAATAAATTCAAGTGGACCTCTCCTCGAGTATGAGTCCCGAGCCCCTATATATACAAATGGATCATGCCTACAGGTATATTTCCTTCATAAACTCCATTATACACGCACACTTTGTCATATATAACTGTTCATATAACTGTTCATGTACTTGTGCATATTTGTTTGTACTTGTTCATATTTGTGATTGTGTTATATGCTTGTTCAACTTAGTATAACACTAGGTTCCCCATAGCCTCCTATTGGGCTTCGTGCAAAGAATCTCCCTAGTTTAGGTTAGGACATAGAGTATGGTTTCCCGGTGAAATCGCTCTAAGAGCTCAGACCAACTATACCATGCCTCCCCTTGGGCTTTGTACAAACGAGTGACCCTCCCATAGCCTCCTCTTGGGCTTACAATGCAAGGACCCTGGATTGTCCCTCCCATAGCCTCCTCTTGGGCTTACAATGCAAGGACCCTCGGATAGCCTCCTCTTGGGCTTCGTACAAGGACCCACGGGCTTCTTATAAGCATCCCCAATATCCAAATCAAATACCCTAGGAGATTAGACATTTTTCATCTCTATGCTAGGAGTATCTCTTTTATATCATCACAAACAATCAATCAATCAATCAAACTTTTTTTGCCACAAGGCTGGCTAATCAATCCAACTTTCTTTTTGCCACAAGGCTGGCTAATCAATCAAACTGTTTTACCACCGTACTGGATGATTAATCAAAGTTTTTGTCACAAGGCTGACTTCATTGAAACTTTTGCCACAAGGCTGGCTGATTAATCAAAGTTTTTGTCACAAGGCTGACTTCATTGAAACTTTTGCCACAAGGCTGGTTAAACACAAAAACATCTTTATCATTCTAAGCACCCTAAGTGGCATGGCCCCGGGCTTATAATGAAAAGATTTTCAAACAAAATCAAACAGATGTATGTGATGATATAGATTAGATACATCTAGCATTTAGACGACATTTGTCTATTTTCCTTTGCTTCCACTAGCATAAGTGGGAACTACGATTGCTCTGACTTTCTCAACATCCCTTTGAGAATACGTAGGCACAAGGTCGATCCTTGGCGAGCAAAACAAAACAAAACACAAAAAACCATTTAAACCTTAGCACCCGTAGACCCCGAGCTACAGATGCTCTGATTCCCTCTAGGGGATATGTATGCAGAGGATCGCGATGATCTTTGCGAGCATAATCAAACAAACACCTTAGGTCCCACCTATTTCACAAGAACCTCCACCATAACAAGAATGGAATAAACAAAACAAAGAAACCTATAGAGTACTATAGATACGTTGGGTGCTAATACCTTCCCTTCGTATAACCAACCCTCTTACCCAAGATCTCTCCCCCACTTTTAAGGTTATTGCAACTTTTTTCCTTTTCCTCTTTTGGAAACAATAAAAAGTTTGGTCCGTACAAAAGAAAAATCATTTTTTTGAGCACTCGAGCCCAAAGAAGGCATCAGGTGTCTCATCCCAAAAAAAGACAACGATTTTTCCCCGCGACAGAAGCTTTCAAAGAGTATGCCCAACGATGGAGAGAAACTGCTGCTCAGATTAATCCACCGTTAAAAGAGAAAGAGATGACAAAGATCTTCTTGAATACTCTCAGTCCGTTTTATTATGAACGCATGATTGCTAGTGCTCCAAGTGATTTCACCGAAATGGTAAACATGGGGATGCGTCTAGAAGAAGGAGTCCGAACCGGACGTCTGACTAAAGAAGGTGGATCTTCAAGTGGAACCAAAAAGTTCGGAAGTGGTTTCCCAAAGAAGAAAGAACAAAGTGTTGACATGGTATCCCAAGGGAGGCCAAGAGGAAACGTCAATCGTCGACAACAGATCGCTGCTATTGCGCCAGTCGTTAATACAACACCGAATCCGGGATTTACCCCGCAGTTTCAACAATAACAGCCTCGACAACAGGCTCAACAACTTAACAACAATCAGAATCGTGTGCAAAGAGCTCCACAGTTTGATCCGATTCCAATGACCTATACAGAATTGTACCCTGCTTTGATTGAAAAAGGTCTCGTTCAAACTAGAGCACCACCACCAGTACCTGAGAGACTCCCATGGTGGTACAAAGCTGAGGTCTCATGCCCTTATCATCAAGGAGCCCCTGGCCATGATCTTGAGCATTGCATAGATTTGAAATATGAAGTTCAGAGGTTGGTTAGATCTAATCTCCTCTCTTTCAGAAATTTGAATCCTAATGTGCAAGCAAATCCGCTGCCCAATCATGGAGGGCATGTTGTAAACATGGTGTATGGATGTCCTGGTCCGTACCGAGTCTATAATATCAATTTCTCAAGAGCCGATTTGGTACAAATGCACGCCACTCTCTGTCGGGGGCAGAATTTTCGCCAGCATCAATACGGTTCCTGTAGAATATGTTGTGTGGATCCTCACGGGTGTTCGATTGTGAGAAGAGATCTCCAAGTTTTGCTAGATAATGGTACTATTGAGATCTACAGAAATAGGGATGAAAATGAAGTTAACATGATAGGATGTTATCCGCATGAGCCTTTAGTCTCAGATATCAACTCGGAAATGCCTACAGTTAACGTCATCGTTCCTCATTTCAACATGCCTGAGCGCATAGAAGTTACTTACAACAAGCCAAAGGTTCCTATTGCTCCTCTGATCATTTGTCTACCTGGACCTGTTCCTTATGACTCTGACAAGGCAGTTCCATACAACTACAATGCAACAATGATAAAGGATGGACAAGAAGTTCCTTTACCAACTCTCTCATCTGTTGTAAACATTGCTGATGTAAGTCGTGTAACAAGAAGTGGACGTGTGTATACTCCGCTACCTCCGAAGCAGCCTGTTGCTCCTGCTACCGGACAAAATCCTGTCAATACACCAGTGGGGAGTCTTGAGGAAACTCCTGTCAGTAATACAAACACTGATGTTGGTCAATCCAGTGGAACCAATGTGAATCCTGACTTTGACGAAATTTTGAAGCTTATCAAAAGAAGTGAATACAAGATTGTGGATCAGCTTATGCAGACTCCTTCAAAAATCTCAATACTTTCATTGCTTTTAAACTCTGAAGCCCACAGGGAAGCCCTGATGAAGGTCTTAGATCAAGCTTTTGTAGATCATGATGTGACTGTTGACCACTTCGATGGGATAATAGCCAACATAACAGCTTGTAACAATTTAAGCTTCTGTGATGAAGAACTCCCCGAGGAGGGTAAAAATCACAATCTTGCTTTGCACATTTCTATGAACTGTCAGTCGGACTCTTTGTCTAATGTACTGGTAGACACCGGATCTTCCTTGAATGTGATGCCAAAGACGACTCTTGCTCGCTTGTCTTACCAAGGAATGCCTATGAAGTTCAGTGGTGTAGTAGTCAAAGCATTTGACGGATCGCGAAAATCTGTTATCGGCGAAGTTAACCTTCCCATGACAATTGGTCCCCATACATTTCAAATCACTTTCCAGGTCATGGACATTCAAGCTGCTTATAGCTGTCTGTTAGGACGACCATGGATCCATGAAGCAGGGGCAGTAACTTCGACGCTCCATCAAAAGCTAAAATTTGTAACAAATGGAAAATTGGTAACAATAAGTGGAGAACAAGCCTTAATGGTGAGTCATTTATCCAATTTCTCTTTCATCAGTGCTGATGATGTGGAAGGAACTCCGTTCCAAGGTCTCTCTTTAGAAGACGAATCTTCCAAGAAGAAAGCATCAATCTCTTCTTACAAAGAGGCAGTAAAAGTAGTGAAAGATGGAACTACCACTGGCTGGGGGCAAGTTGTGATCCCTACCAAAAATGAAACCAGAGCAGGTCTCGGATGTTCACCGACATTCTCAAACTGCACCAAGAAGGATGAAACCCTTCGTCCGATCAAAGAAACATTCATTAGTGGAGGATTCCTTAACCCAATTCCTCAAGAGGTCAATGTCCTTATCGAAGAATGCATCGAAGAAGGTTTACCCGATCCTGAAGAAGAATGGAAATGTTATCTCAATGACTCGGGATACATATCTCAGGAAGAACCATATCCTCCGTCAGAGAAACCCAAAGGCAAAGAAATTGAGCCTGTTCCTGCAGAAATCTGGGACACCTTGGGACAACCAAGTGGAAAATTTGATTATATGGTGAAATACACTGCACCTGAAAGTTACAAGATTGCGATTGAAGATATCCAACCAACTGGATGGGGAGATTCCTTTGAATATGATAGTCAACCAGAAGAGGTTTATCAGCCCTGTCAATTTTCTCAGCAGCCTGAAATTACTGAAGATTTCGGATTTAATGCATCTGCCAAGGTTTATAATCCTAAAGATGGTTATTATCACATAAATGCCATTTTTGAAGATGAAGGGGAAGATGGTCCCACAACTGACTCAGAAAGTGTCGCTGACAATGAGTCTCTTCATCCTGAAGACTGGGAAATACATCCTGAAAATTCTGAAGATTGTGACTCATCTTATGCTCTTCAAGAAGTAGAAGAAGACCGTTTCAACTCTACAAAGAACAAGAGTGACAAACCAGGACCTTCAAATCCTGCCCGACCAGCGGTCAATGTCAATACTGAAGATAATTCCGAGGGGAATTTTCCTGAATACATAATACACAGAGGAGTTCGTTGCTACTGGAAAGCTGTCGACGTTCCGAATGTTGTTCGCCGCTCAAAGTAATCACCTCGCTGTTATTTTGACCTCCTGCCTTGCCCAAAGCAGAGAGATGTTTTATAGGGCTTTGCTTTTAAATGTTCCGCCCAAATAACTTTGTGTATAGGGCTTTGTTTTAAAAGTTTCCCTCTTTGTCCTGCCCAAGACAAATGAGTTTGTGTTTAGGGCTTTGTTTCAAAAATGAATCATAAATAAAGTGTCATTTTGAATTCCCTACATTATATGTTTTATTTTTGCTTTTTCTGGAAATGGTAATCCTAAAAAACCAAAATAAAAAAAAAAAAAAACTTTTCAAAAGAAATCTGCATACACTCTTGCATTCATAAATTTTCTGAAATAAATATAAATCACATGTGCAGATTTACTATTGATAAACCCATTGAATGCAATAACCCTATGCCCTCTCCCAACTTTGAGTTTCCTGTGTTCGAAGCCGAAGAAGAGGAAGAAGAAGAGATTCCGGACGAGATCTCCCGATTACTTAAGCACGAGGAAAGAGCCATTCTGCCTCACAAAGAGCCTTTAGAAAAGATCAACTTGGGTTCTGAAGAAGACAAAAAAGAAGTGACCATTGGATCGCTGCTTGATGCTGATATCAAGAGTAAGTTGACAAACCTTCTCAAAGAATATGTTGACGTGTTTGCCTGGTCCTACCAAGACATGCCTGGGTTGGATACCAATATTGTTCAGCATTACTTGCCATTAAAGCCAGAATGTCCGCCAGTTAAGCAGAAATTGCGAAGGACTCACCCTGATATGGCTAACAAGATCAAAGTAGAAGTTCAAAAGCAACTCGACGCAGGTTTTCTTGTCACCTCAGAGTATCCTCAATGGTTGGCCAACATAGTGCCAGTTCCGAAGAAAGATGGCAAAGTCAGAATGTGTGTTGACTACCGTGACTTGAACAAAGCCAGTCCCAAAGATGACTTTCCATTACCACATATCGACATGCTGGTTGATAACACTGCTAAGTTCAACGTCTTTTCCTTCATGGACGGGTTCTCCGGTTATAATCAGATCAAGATGGCTCCTGAAGACATGGAGAAGACATCTTTCATCACCCCATGGGGTACCTTTTGCTACAAAGTGATGCCGTTTGGATTGAAGAATGCAGGCGCAACTTACCAAAGGGCAATGACTACTCTCTTCCATGACATGATGCATAAAGAAATTGAAGTTTATGTGGACGACATGATAGCCAAGTCCAGCACAGAAGAAGAACATATTGAATACCTTTTGAAGTTGTTTCAACGGTTAAGGAAATATCAGCTTCGCTTGAATCCTAACAAATGTACTTTTGGGGTTAGATCTGGAAAACTCTTGGGTTTCATTGTCAGCCAAAGAGGTATTGAAGTAGATCCCGACAAAGTCAGAGCTATTCAAGAGATGCCTGCACCAAAGACTGAAAAGCAAGTAAGAGGATTTCTCGGACGATTGAACTATATCTCCAGATTTATCTCTCAAATGACTGCTACTTGTGGGCCAATTTTCAAGCTTCTCCGCAAAGATCAAGGGGTTGTATGGACTGAAGATTGCCAGAAAGCGTTCGACAGTATCAAGGAATACCTGTTAGAACCACCAATATTGATTCCTCCAGTTGAAGGAAGACCATTAATCATGTACCTTACTGTGTTGGAAGAATCCATGGGTTGTATGCTTGGACAGCAAGATGAAACCGGTAAGAAGGAGCATGCCATCTATTACTTGAGTAAGAAATTCACAGATTGTGAATCTCGTTACTCCATGCTCGAAAAAACATGTTGTGCTTTGGCTTGGGCTTCAAAACGTCTCCGCCAATACATGATCAACAATACTACTTGGTTAATCTCCAAAATGGATCCGATCAAGTATGTCTTTGAAAAGCCTGCCTTAACAGGAAGGATTTCCCGATGGCAAATGCTGTTATCCGAATATGACATTGAATACCGTGCTCAAAAAGCGGTCAAAGGAAGCATTCTCGCCGATCACTTGGCGCATCAACCAATTAATGAATATCAATCTCTCAAGTTTGACTTTCCTGATGAAGATGTCTTGTACTTGAAAATGAAAGATTGTGACGAACCGTTACCTGAAGAAGGTCCTGAGCCTGGATCAAGATGGGGCCTAATTTTTGATGGAGCAGTAAACGCTTTTGGCAATGGAATTGGGGCAATCATCATCACTCCCAAGGGTACTCATATCCCGTTCTCTGCCAGACTACTGTTTGATTGTACCAACAATATCGCAGAATATGAAGCTTGTATCATGGGTCTCGAAGAAGCCATTGACTTAAGGATCAAGATCCTCGACATATATGGAGATTCAGCCCTCGTGATCAACCAAATCAAAGACAAATGGGAAACTTACCACCCTGGCTTGATTCCTTACAGAGATTATGCAAGACGTCTGTTGACTTTCTTCAACAAGGTTGAATTGCATCATATACCTCGAGATCAGAATCGAATGGCAGACGCCTTGGCTACTCTATCTTCCATGTTCAAAGTCAGTCACTGGAATGATGTGCCTAAAGTCAGAATTACGCGCCTTGAAAGGCCCGCCTATGTGTTTGCAACTGAAGCAGTCATCGATGATAAACCGTGGTTCCACGACATCAAACTCTTCCTTCAAACTCAAGAGTACCCACTTGGGGCATCAAACAAAGATAAGAAAACTCTAAGGAGACTTTCTGGCAGTTTCTTCCTGAACGGAGATGTGTTATACAAAAGAAACTTCGACATGGTTTTGCTCAGATGCGTGGATAGACACGAAGCAGACATGTTAATGCATGAAGTGCATGAAGGGTCCTTTGGAACTCATTCAAACGGGCATGCAATGTCCAAAAAGATCTTAAGAGCAGGATACTATTGGTTGACAATGGAATCTGATTGTTACAAACACGTGAAGAGATGTCACAAGTGCCAGATCTACGCAGATAAGATCCATGTGCCACCGACTCTACTCAACGTTCTCTCATCTCCGTGGCCTTTCTCCATGTGGGGTATCGACATGATTGGAATGATCGAACCAAAAGCTTCAAACGGTCATCGTTTCATCTTAGTAGCAATTGATTACTTCACCAAATGGGTCGAAGCAGCATCTTACGCCAATGTTACAAGACAAGTGGTTGTGAGGTTTATCAAGAATAACATCATTTGCCGATATGGTGTTCCCAGCAAGATCATTACTGACAATGGTTCAAACTTGAACAACAAAATGATGAAAGAATTATGTGAGGAATTCAAGATTGAGCATCATAACTCTTCTCCTTACAGACCAAAAATGAACGGCGCTGTTGAAGCCGCCAACAAGAACATTAAGAAGATCGTCCAGAAAATGGTCGTCACTTACAAAGACTGGCACGAAATGCTGCCATTTGCTTTACATGGATACCGTACTTCAGTACGTACTTCAACAGGGGCAACTCCCTTTTCTCTAGTATACGGCATGGAAGCTGTGCTCCCCGTGGAAGTTGAAATCCCATCAATGAGAGTCCTCATGGAGACTAAGTTATCAGAGGCTGAATGGTGTCAAAGCAGATACGATCAGTTGAACTTAATCGAAGAAAAACGTATGACTGCTCTATGCCATGGACAGTTATACCAAGCAAGGATGAAACAAGCTTTCAACAAAAAGGTTCGACCTCGTGAATTTCAAGAAGGCGACCTCGTGCTTAAAAAGATCTTGTCTTTTCAACCAGATTCTAGGGGCAAATGGTCTCCTAATTACGAAGGCCCGTATGTTGTCAAAAGAACATTTTCTGGCGGTGCCATGACTCTTGCAACCATGGATGGTGACGAACTCCCACATCCTGTGAATGCTGATGCAGTCAAGAAATACTTTGTCTAAAAAATACAAAAGAACAGCTCGGTAAGTCGAAAACCCGCAAAGGGCGACTTAGGCAAAAATGAGCGTCTCGGTGGACTGAAAACCTGAAAGGGCGGTCCAGGCAAAAATTAGAGACAATAAAACCCAAAAATTCATCCTGGTAGATTGAAAACCTGAAAGGGCAATCTAGGCAAAAATTAAGGAATAATGACAAAGTAACTGCATCAGTCCATACTTCGTCACCTGAGGAGTCTTTTCATCAAAGGATCTTCAATCAAATCATCGCCAATCTGAAGCGACAAGCACAGTTGGAACTCAGAGTTGTTAGGGAATAGTGGTTATTGCTTTCAATGTAGCCTTTTCCGCATAATTACCATTTCCAACTTTTGTAAATACTCCATGGAATCACGCCTTTAGCTGATTTCCATCCTATTAAATAAATTTGAGCCTTGTGCCCATTTGTTTGCAATCTCTAATTTCTTTTAGCTTGCAAAATGACGCTTTAATTATGTTATTCATTTTTGAAAGAAAAAGAGAAAAAAAAGTTTTAAATGAATTTACTTTCCTTTTTCAAAATAAAAGCGAAACTTTCCTTTGAGTTGTGAACAACAGAAGGAACATCAACAACTACCTCCATAGGATGAACCAAAGATTATCCTTCAGAATTGTTTGTTTTTCCAAAAAAAAAAAAAAAAAAAGATGATGAGACAACGGTATTCTTGTCCCAGGAAAGAATTCTTGAAGCAATTATCCCTCGAGGTAAAGAAGCTCTTCTATCCCCAGTGAAGAAGGTCTTCTATCCCCAGTGAAGAAGGTCTTTTATCCCCAGTAACGAAGATTTTCCATCTCCAGTGAAAGGATTCTTCCATCTCAATGAGAAAAGGATGTTTATCTTCCCCAGAGAAGTTTAAAACACGCACCACCATTCATCACCTGTGTTATCTACACCGTGTTGAAGAACATTTGCCGAGTATCTGGTTGTATTGCGACATCGGTCCCTCTCCTGTATATACTTCTTTGTCTGTCAGTATTGTCAGTATGCATGCAACATTCATGACATTCATCATTCATACATATTTGCATTATTTGTGCATTCTTGCATTTTTCAGTGTTTTCTTCGAAATTATTTGTTCAGGATATATCTGTCCCAAAAAAAAAAAAGAAGAAGAAAAGAAAAAAGAAATAGGTATGGGCGTGTCATCTCTCCAGTAGGTCGTCACCCATAAGCAAAAAGAACATATTCTTTCTCCAGTTCCCCCACTGAGATCATTCCTCGTGGAAGAAGGTTGCTTTAGTTTCTCCTCTCAAAACAAAGGAGAAAATACCCAGTTGAGTTCATTCCTCATGGGTACAAAGTCTTGTTTGACTGTCTCTTTCCAATTCATTCTTGGTTAGAACCTTGTCTTTACCAGAGATTCAAATTCCGATTCCTCAAATAGAGTCGTGAAAAAAACAGACAATAAGCAATAGCCTCATCATCCGAGCAGCTTATGTCTCTTCCAAAAGATTTTTCCTCTCTAGAAAATCAATCATGAAGACCATTTGACAATCAGGGCCTTATTACTGTTCACAAGGCTGAATAACCAGTAATTTCCCTAGCAAAGTCTCCAAAATCATTTTATCACTTGGCTGATAATTGATCATGTCTTCAAAACCGCTATCACAAGGCTGGTAGTCGGTAACCTTTTGTTCTGGTTATATTATTAAACATGTCTATCCCAATGCTGATAGTCGATAATATTAACCGAACCTTTGAAACTCTTTTTACCATGTCAAGTCTGTCACCATGCTGATAGTCGGTAACACAGTTTCATACCTTTCACCTTCGCATTATTAAACAAGTCTATCCCCAAGCTGATAGTCGATAATGTCGATAGGTAAGCTTTTCTTACAAAGCTATCATTCCCCGGTGAAGCATACACTTGCTTTCCCGAAAAGAAAAAAAACGGATTCTCTTCCTAAAACGGATTGAGACATCCTTCCCGATCTCTTTTCCCAGTGGAGTCAGTTTGATATCCCTCGGTAAAGATATCCTTGCATCATTCGCAATTTTGGTATCTTAGGTCCAAAATTTGCGTCTTCTGATATTTAAGTCTCTTCCACCCTATCAAAACGAAGATTTTCAATCTTCATGTCTCAGGTTGAAGAAACTTAAATAGGGGCATCTGTCATACCCCAATTTTTGACCTAAGATACCACCTCATATCATTTGCATATGCATCATTTGCATCTCTAACAAATTGCATAGCTTGTGTTTGTTACTTGTGACTCAGCAGGATTTAATCAGGAAATCACTCATCAGTACAAATACCAATCAATTAGGGTTTTGTTCTCCCTTCATTTCAAATGAATCATCTTCATCAATAATCAACATTTGGTCCTCAGAGATTCATTTCAACAAGCTCAACAGCTTTGAATCGACTGAATTAGGGTTTTGACTGAAGATAGCACACTCCTGACTTTAGCTCAGGATTTGACATAATGACTTGGGACATGATATCAAGACCTCAAGTGCATCATTTTGACCTAATCCATTGGCTCATAACATCTCCTACACAAAGATTGATCAGACAAATCCTCAGATCAGGGTTTTGAACTATCAGGGACTAAAATCAGGGATCACATTTGGGAAACCCTAAAAACCCCCAGGGAGTCAATCAAAGGTTTCAATCATCTTCAAATAATCCCTATGACAACATCCAATGGAAATTACATCTCAATTCAAGATCCACAGTCATCAATTTCATCTGGTCGACAATTAGGGTTTTTGACCTGATTCACTGAATAACTGACTTTTTAATCAGGACATGGTGTCACAACTCAAACCATGGCTCAATATCCTCTAATGCTTCAATATGATTCATTCATACCATTCATTTGGTGAGGGTAGCCTGTTTCATTTGAAATCTCCAGAAACGCGATTCGACTGCAAAAGTCAACTGTACAAGATCACCATTGACTTTTGGGGAATTTTGGTCAACCATGACTTTTGAAGTTTTGAATCATCAATATATGATATATGAAGTCATTTGATCAAGAAAAATCAAGAAAATCAATCAAGAATCAAAAAGTCAAAAGTTTGACTTTCCATACTTAGAAAAATTCTAAGTGTTTTTCAATGGTTTTTTCCAAACTTTGAAAGGGAATAACTCAAAATTTCACCTACAAACTGAAAAAAACTTCCAACATGAAAGTTGTAGATTTTGATCCAATAAACAACTTTGACACATATAATTTTTTTCCATAAGATCAACCATTTAAGAGATATGGAGCTTCAAAGTTGGTACTTTTTGAAAACTTCACTTAAAACTTCATTTTCTTCAAAGTTCATGGATCTTTTTCACCCATTTCCTTAAAGGTCTTGAAGAAACTTTCAACTAGGGTTTTGAAGTATGCAACATGAGCTTTCCAAAATGTCCAAGAGCATGAAAAAATATGGAGTGTAGCTATGGTTTTGAATTATGCATTTAGTGATCATTTTCACTTGAATTTTCACCATTTTTCACTAAGTTTCAAGACTACATTGCCTATAATCCAAGTAATGATGCAAAGAGGCAATAATTGAAGATATTTTCTCTGATTTGAGATCAGAATGGAAGAGGATAAGAAGCTTGAGTTTTAACCATGGTTTGGTCACTTTAACCATTTTGCATTAAATGTAAAAGATTCCTTTTTATCTCTTAAGCCAAATCATCAAACTTTGATCAAGTTGCAAAGCTCTGCATTCAGAACTCTTGGCCTATAAATAGAGGTCCAAACTTCATTGCAAATCACACCAAAACCTCACAATTATAGGTTTTTTCTCTTCTTTCTTGAATTACAAGTCATGTGTTTCAAAGTGAGGTAGAAAACTCAACCTCCAAACCTTGCAAGTTCTGAACAAAGTGATGCTTCCCACAACTTCTAAATGTCATATATGATGTGTCTGAATCACTCATACACCCCAAAACACCTGAAAACTCAAAATCATCATCTCACCTCCAAATATGCATAACATGAGACTTATCATGCCAATTTTTGTTCAGGCTCAATTCTGTCCAAACTACCACTTCTAACATCATCCATATATCACATATGAACTATCCAATCCATCACATATAGCCAATAACCTCAGAATCATCAAATTCGATTCACTCTTGAAGCTTATGCAGATCGGGTACCATGGCCATGCCCAGATGAATTCAGATGGTTCCAAGCATCCAGACACCTTCCATAAGGTTCATTGAAGCTATCCAGATCATCAAACAACTTCTGTAACACCTCCAAGCAAGAATTCGATTCTCAGTTGTGCCGTTTTTAAGGTAAGTGCTCATGAACTTCAAACTCTACTCTCCACGCATCATAAATGAAATATGAACATACCATCTCATTTCTGCACACATGAGGATCATTAACCCTCAATCAATTGCATCATAACTTGCACATACACGATTTCACATTGAATTTCAGTTCTAGGGTTCTTCATGTTCATGCGAAAATTGACCCCTTTAGAGCAAAAATAAATGAATTCTGAGATCACCATCATGTTCCTTGTGAAAAAACGAGTGAGATAGACCCTTTGCTTGATCAAAACAACACAGTTTTAGAGATTTTCAAATTTCAGTTGGAGGGTTGTTCTTGGCGCGTTTTTGGTTCAAAGGATTTCTGGAAATTGATTTAAATTATAATTAATTCAACGCGTGTATATTACAAGCCACAAGCGTGGCTCAGTTGGCTTTTGTTTTGAGTAGTGACCTCAGGGTCACGAGTTCAAGTCCCTATGGGACCAAACCCTTCTTTTTTATCACTATTTCTCTTCATTTTCTTCACAACTTCAACCATTAATTTAACCAATCAAATTAACTCATTTTTTATTCATTTTTTGCACACTTCTCATTTAATATACATATTTTATGAATACAAAAAAAAAATCATCAAAAAAGATTTATTTAATACATTTTTAAATAGGTTTAAAATAACATATTTTAAGTGTTTTTTTAATACTTTTAAATATTGTTTTTCACTTGATTTCTCAAACTTAATCACTTGTAAATATTTTTTGGGCAAACCCTAATCATCTGAGTGTTAATTGAAGACAATCTTTTTGTTTATCTTGATTAAATTAACTTCTTTCAAAATTCAAATCGTTTTAAAATAAACGATCATTCTTTTCAAAACAATAAACCATTTCTTTTTGAAACTATTGATTAAATCTTTGATCAATTGATTTTCAAAACGATGTGGGGCCTCTCGAATATTAGAGAGTATAAGACCCACTCTTTTTTCCTTTTTTACAGTTTTTCTTTGTACAGAAAACTCTTTCAAAACAATACTTTTCAAACTGTTTTCAAAACAACAAACGACGCGTCTGTAAATAAAACCATCCACCATGTTTTGTAAATATACCATGGGCCTCCACGTAGGTATAAGTCCCAAGCCTCTTTTGTACATACCCATTCCAGTACATGAAATTAGGTATTTCATTGTACGCCTTTTGTACATATCTCAATCAATTTGTTTTTAACTTTGAATAACAAACCAAAAACGAAGGTTTCTTTAAATCTTCCCAAAAATATACCATGGGCCTCCATGTAGGTATAAGTCCCAAGCCCCTTGTAAATACCTGTTTACATAGCTGTGAATAAACTCAAGTGGACCTCTCCCCGAGTATGAGTCCCGAGCCCTGTGTATACAAATGGATCATGCTTACAGGTATATTTCCTTCATAAACTCCATTATATACACACACTTTGTCATATATATGTGCTTGTTCATACTTGTTCATATTTGTTCGTACTTGTTCATACTTGTGATTGTGTTATATATACTTGTTCAACTTAGTACAACACTAGGTTCCCCATAGCCTCCTATTGGGCTTCGTGCAAAGAATCTCCACTAGTTTAGGTTAGGACATAGAGTATGGTTTCCCGGTGAAATCGCTCTAAGAGCTCAAACCAACTATACCATGCCTCCCCTTGGGCTTTGTACAAACGAGTGTCCCTCCCATAGCCTCCTCTTGGGCTTACAATGCAAGGACCCTGGATTGTCCCTCCCATAGCCTCCTCTTGGGCTTACAATGCAAGGACCCTCGGATAGCCTCCTCTTGGGCTTCGTACAAGGACCCACGGGCTTCTTATAAGCATCCCCAATATCCAAATCAAAATACCCTAGGAGATTAGACATTTTTTATCTCTATGCTAGGAGTATCTCTTTTATATCATCACAAACAATCAATCAATCAATAAATCAAACTTTTTTGCCACAAGGCCGGCTAATCAATCAAACTGTTTTACCACCGTACGGGATGATTAATCAAAGTTTTTGTCACAAGGCTGACTTCATTGAAACTTTTGCCACAAGGCTGGCTGATTAATCAAAGTTTTTGTCACAAGGCTGACTTCATTGAAACTTTTGCCACAAGGCTGGTTAAACAAACAAAAACATCTTTATCATTCTAAGCACCCTAAGTGGCATGGCCCCGGGCTTATAATGAAAAGATTTTCAAACAAAAATCAAACAGATGTATGTGATGATATAGATTAGATACATCTAGCATTTAGACGACATTTGTCTATTTTCCTTTGCTTCCACTAGCATAAGTGGGAACTACGATTGCTCTGACTTTCTCAACATCCCTTTGAGAATACGTAGGCACAAGGTCGATCCTTGGCGAGCAAAACAAAACAAAAAAAACCATTCAAACCTTAGCACCCGTAGACCCCGAGCTACAGATGCTCTGATTCCCTCTAAGGGATATGTATGCAGAGGATCGCGATGATCTTTGCGAGCATAATCAAACAAACACCTTAGGTCCCACCTCTTTTCTCACAACAGAACCTCTCAACAAGAATGGAATAAACAAAACAAAGAAACCTATAGAGTACTATAGATACGTTGGGTGCTAATACCTTCCCTTCGTATAACCAACCCTCTTACCCAAGATCTCTCCCCACTTTTAAGGTTATTGCAGCTTTTTTCCTTTTCCTCTTTTGGAAACAATAAAAAGTTTGGTCGATACAAAAGAAAAATCATTTTTTTATGAGCACTCGAGCCCAAAGAAGGCATCAGGTGTCTCATCCACAAAAAAGAGGAACAAAACGATTTTTCGCCCGCGACAATGATATCAACTCAGCATTTATGGCAAACCTTAAGGAGTCAGGATACCCTTTGGTGACAGTACGCTTTCAAACTAACCATGCTTCAGTTAGGACTTTCAAGGGTTGTAACGTGGCTCGGTTCACGGTTTAAGAAACAAAGGATAAAGGCTCAAAGTTTATTTGTACCCTTCCCAATCTTCGTGATGTTCTTCGATCCTATGCTCAGTTAACTTTGCGTTTAAGTCCTAGCGGAGCTTGAATTCATAACATTGACATTTGATGATGGTTAAAGCACCGACAGTTTATTTGGACAGGCAGTCATCCTTTTTTGTAATTTTTTTTTGTCGAGGATTTGTAGCGACCTCTTTTTTGACTTTGTTATCCCTAACTTTTGCCTGAACTGTTTGTTTTGAGATTACAGTCAGCGGGATGTTTCAATTTTTGATAAGTCTCCTTCATAGGTTTTGACTTAAAAGTTTTCTTTTTGGCGGATATTGACTGCCTAACTTAATGGTGAAGGATAGAAAAACACTTAGAAAGGGGGGGGGGGTTTGAATAAGTGTAGTCTAAAAACTTGAACGATAAAAACAATTTGCACAGTTATTTTTATCCTGGTTCGTTGTTAACTAAACTACTCCAGTCCACCCCCACGGAGTGATTTACCTCACCTGAGGATTTAATCCACTAATCGCAACAGATTACAATGGTTTTCCACTTAGCCCACGACTAAGTCTTCTAGAGTATCCTGATCACAACCTGATCACTCTAGGAACAAATGCTTAGACACAAGCTTAGACTTTCTTAGAGTATCCTGACCACCACGTGATCACTCTAATTACAACTGCTTAGATACAAGCTAAGACTTCCTAGAGTATCCTGATCAACACTTGATCACTCTAGTTACTTACAAATTAATGTAATCAATTCTAAGAGTATTACAAATGCTTCTGAAAAGCTATAATCACAACAGTGATATTTCTCTTAACGTTTAAGCTTAATCTCACTAATATATTACAACAGCAATGTAGTGAGCTTTGATGAAGTTGAAGTTTCTGAGCTTTGAGTTGAACAGCGTTTCAGCAAATTTTTCAGAATAAGTTCGTTCAGAATTGGTTAACCTTGCTTCTCATCAGAACTTCATATTTATAGGCACTTGAGAAGATGACCGTTGGGAGCATTTAATGCTTTGCGTATTCCGTACAGCATTGCATTTAATGTTTCACGCTTTTGTCAACTACCTCGAGCCTTGTTCACGCTGTGTCTACTGACGTTGCCTTTAATAGCTTCCAACGTTCCTTTTGTCAGTCAGCGTAGCCTGCCACCTGTACTTTCTTCTGATCTGATGCTTGTGTATACAACGTTTGAATATCATCAGAGTCAAATAGCTTGGTCTATAGCATCTTCTTATCTTCTGACCTTGAAGTGCTTCTGAGCGTGATACCATGAGAACTTCAGTGCTTCTGCTTCTGATCTCAAGTTCTTCTGATGCTTCCATAGACCCATGTTCTGATTCTGCTTTGACCATCCTCTGATGTCTTGCCAGACCATGTTCTCATGTTGCATGCTGAACCTTCTGAGACAAAGCTTCTGAGCGCTGATTTGTGCATACTCTTTATATATTTCCTGAAAGGGAAATTGCAATGTATTAGAGTACCACATTATCTCACACAAAATTCATATCCTTGTTATCATCAAAACTAAGAATATTGATCAGAACAAATCTTGTTCTAACAATCTACCCCTTTTTGATGATGACAAAAACATATATAAATGATATGAATTTGCGATCAGAAAGAGCAGACGGCTAAAGACAATTTACACAGCTATAGCATAAGCATGTGAATATGTCTCCCCCTGAGATTAACAATCTCCTCCTGAGATGAATAATCTCCCCCTGAAATTAATACTACAAGAATTTTAATAATAAAAGACTTCCCTGAGTATTTCAGTAGAGACGTTCACAGTGCTTGATCTACAGAACATTCATGACTTCTGATTTCTGCTTCCATAGGACAGCTTCAGAACTTTGAACTTCTTTAGATCCTCAGAACATTCACAGCTTCTGATTTCTGCTTCCATCGGACAGCTTCAGAACTTGAATTTCTTTGATCTTCAGAACATTCACAGCTTCTGACTTCTGCTTCCATCGGACAGCTTCAGAACTTGAATTTCTTTAGATCTTCAGAACATCCATAGCTTCTGACTCTTGCTTCCATTGGGACAGCTTCAGAGCTTGAATTTCTTCTTACATCACTTCATGCTAGATTGTATCAGAATATTGTTGAATGTACCAGAGCATCATCAGAGCATCTCTACATCCTGAAATGTTACACAACAAAACTAAACGACAAAAGTCAGCATAAATGAGTCAGAACATAGAATATGTTTCAGAACACATAATATGTATCAGAGCCATATAGAATGTATCAGAACAAATAGACATAATGTTTCAGATCATATTCTTATCATCAGAATATCTGAACATTCTTCCTTCTTGCTTCTGATTCTGAAGCTTCATAGCACTCAGCTTGCTTCAAGAATCCAAGAACTTGATTCATCTTGTTGCTTCTTATATTGATCTTGAATCTTCAATTCCTACAACAACACAACTTAAGGCATAGAACTTTGCAAGTTCTGTTAGTAAAGCAACTGATTAAATCAAATCATTTATCACATATTTCTCCCCCTTTTTGTCATAACATCAAAAACATAAAAGATTCAGATGAAAAACAAAAAGAAACACATGGAAGAAAAAGATAATTTTCATTGAAGTTCAAGCAGACAAAAGTACAGAAGTACAAGAAGATAAGGAAGAGAAGATGCACAAAACAGATGCAGCAACAACAAAAACAAAACAACTAAGACTCAATTTAAGATGACCCTAGTCTCGAAAAGATCTTGGCCAGCATCTCTTGAACCCCATTGTTGTGCTCATTCTGCTTCTCTATGAAAGCTCTAAACTCAGCATTGACTGAGCTTTGCTCATCCTGGTTCTTCTGAAGAACTTCCAGAGTCCTTGCAAGACGGGAAGGTTCATCAGAAGAAGCTTCACAGCTTCTATCCAACGGGATGGCATTGTGATCTGTAGCTTCCATTTATAGATCATTTGAAGGGATTTCCTCAACAGGTACTGATTCAGCAACATGATCTTCTACATCTGCTTCTTGCATAGAAACATCTTCATATTCTGCAGCTGGAATCTCAGAATCTCCATTCTCAAGTGCCTGAAGAAAGGCAGCTAGATTCCTAGGGGCAGAAGGACCTTCAACTTCTGGTGGGTCAACAACTTCTGGAATGACCAAGCTTGGGTCTTTCTTAGAAGGGTTTTCCCTCAAAAAGTCAAAGAGAGTCTTGAAATCCCCCAGTAGAACAGGATATTGAGGTATCCAGACCACAATCTCCCTGCAAGGGTTAGCTTCCAATGCAGCATGTAACACCCTTCTAAACCCCCGCGGAAAATATAATATTATCAGAGTAATAACACATCAAGGATGCTACAATTATTAAATAAATAAAAACATCAAGTCGATTGTCATGCTTTATTAGAAATTAACCAATATCAAACAAGTGTTTAGCACAGCGGAACTTAATTCAACAGTATTAGGAAACAACTCCACACAAATACTCAATACATAATCCATAGCCAAAATGGCAACAAAGTATAACAAGTAACGCTAGACTAATCGATCCCAGTGTTACAGTCAGAGCATGACTCGACACGAACTACGGGCTAGCCTACAAGCTATCTTCACCCAATCAAGACGCCGCTACATCCTTAATCTGAAATCATCAAAGTAAGGGTGAGTTTCATTCGAATTAATAACCATTATACAATCATAAGCAATAAGATCTCATAGCAACTATCATCCATTCAACATACATATAATAGGGAATTATTATAACAGGCAAACATCAGCACATAAGCATCATCTATCACACACACAATCATCCAATTATATCAAGCTATAATGCAATGAATGGACTGACACTCATGCATGTGGTACCAAGATTCGTGAATCACATCACAGGACTTCTCTCTTTGATACTGCCCTCTAGTCGCTCACACCCCACATGGGCACACGACTACTGCCTCATCGCTCACACCCCACATGGGCACACGATGACTTCCCGCTAATCTCCGCACAATGGGAATTAGCCTTCCAATGCAAATGATTTATGAATAATGCACACATGACACATACTTACATCATCATACATCATCATCATTCCGATGCTTAACATCGCTTATCACCTCTTACCAATAACATCATAACAAGTATGTACATGTATAAGCATCATTCAATCATTCACAACATACACCACATCATTACAATAACATACACATCACATTACTGTTAATTGCTACCTCAATCCAATTCAACAATAATTGAATTGAATAAATAAATAAGTCAGCCACTGCCCGTATTATTACTTCATCAGATAAAGCATCTCATTAGCTTCGCAACACCCAAAACGGCACATAAATCGGATACTCGGATCAAAAGTTATGGGTTTTTGAAAATAAAACATTTTTATAAAATATGCTGCAGAACCCGGTTCGTCCTACATGGGAACCGGTTCCTGGCTGCATCCAAAATCACGCCTCTGATTTTTACTATGGGGAACCGGGTTGTCCCTATCTGGGAACCGGTTCTCAGCAACCCAGAATCCACACCTCTCTGTTTTTATAAGGGGGAACCGGTTCGTCCCACACGGGAACCGGTTCCTACGTACCTGCACAGCCAAATTCACCATTTTGACAGCATTTACCCTATCCCATTTCCCCAATATCAGGTACATACGAACATAGCACACAAATACCATCAATTTTCACATCATCACACATTTCAGACAAGTTTTATCCAAGTATTAACAGCATATATCATGAGTATTAACAAAATCATGTAATTCATACAAATTCATCAAAACCTAACAAAATTCCCAAACCCAACACGTACGATTGATCTAGACAATAATCCTAATCAATCATACTACCTATAATCGCATAAGGATTACTAACCCGAAGAATCCCCCCTTACCTCAAAGTCGAATCTTCGAAGTTCTTCTCCCCCTTTGGCTCTTCTCACTTTCACGTGTTCTTCCTTTCTCAGACTCTGTCTCCTTTTCTTCTACTTCCTCTTTTCCCAAATCCTTTTATTTTATGAAAAATAAAATAAATATTATAATGGGCTTGCTTAGCTAACACCCCCCCTTCTGCTAATCACCACTCTAGCCCAAACCAAATATTTCATCATTTTCCACATAATTCCCAAAAATTATTAATTCTTATAATTTAATTAAAGAAAAATAATTAAATTAATAACAAGAATTAACGGGGTGTTACAACTCTCCCCCACTAAAAGAGTTTTCATCCTCGAAAACATACCTCAAACGAAGAGTTCGGGATAGGAGTCCTTCATCTGACTCTCCAGTTCCCACGTGACATTTCCACCTGCAGCTCCTCCCCAAGCTACTCGGACTAGAGCTATCTCTTTACCACGTAGTTGCTTTAACTTCCGATCTTCAATTCTCATAGGCAACGCCTCAACCGTCATATTATCTCTCACTTGCACATCATCCACCTGGATTACATGAGACGGATCCGCAATATATTTCCTCAATTGAGATATATGGAATACGTCATGTAGGTTCGCAAGTGTTGTTGGTAAAGCAATGCGGTAAGCCACCTCTCCTACTCTTTCCGTAATCTGAAACGGACCAATAAAACGCGGCGTCAACTTCTTTGACTTCAGTGCTCGACCAACACCCGTCGTAGGAGTTACTCTCAGAAACACATGATCTCCCTCTTGAAATTCAAGTGTTCTTCTCCTCTTGTCATGATAGCTCTTCTGACGACTTTGAGAAGCCTTCATCTTCTCTTGAATCATCTTAATCTTTTCCGTCGTCTCTTGAACAATTTCTGGTCCAATCACTGCACCTTCACCAGATTCATACCAACACAGTGGTGTCCTACACCTCCTACCATACAAGGCTTCAAATGGAGCCATACCAATACTCGAATGGTAGCTGTTGTTGTAAGTAAACTCAATCAACGACAAATAACTATCCCATGCTCCACCCTTTTCCAATACACAAACACGCAATAGGTCTTCCAATGATTGAATCGTCCTTTCAGTTTGACCATCAGTCTGTGGATGATAAGCAGAACTCAACCTCAATTTAGTACCCAAGGCCTTTTGTAACCCTTCCCAAAATCTGGATGTAAATCTCGAATCTCTGTCTGATACGATACTTGAAGGAATACCATGCAAACTTACTATTTTCTCAATGTACAACTGTGCCAACCTTTCCATCGAATAATCCATCCTCATCGGTATGAAGTGAGCAGACTTTGTCAGTCTATCCACAATAACCCAAATGGCTTCATAGTTCTTAGCTGTTCTTGGCAATCCAGATACAAAGTCCATGGATATGCTATCCCACTTCCATTCAGGAATAAATAAAGGCTGCATAGTCCCATACGGCTTCTGATGTTCGATCTTTGACTTCTGACAAGTCAAACAAGAATAAACAAATTCAGCTATTTCTTTTTTCATTCCAGGCCACCAGAATAACTTCTTCAAATCATGGTACATCTTAGTAGCACCAGGGTGAATACTCAATCCACTACGATGTCCTTCTTCCAAGATACTCTTCTTTAGTTCAGTAACGTCAGGAACACAAACACGGTCGCCAAATCTCATTATGCCATTCTCATCAATTCTGAACTCACCTCCTTTTCCTTGGTTAATCAAAGTCAATCTGTCAACTAGTCCCACATCTTCCTTCTGCCTATCTCTGATTTCATCAAGAATTCCACTTGTCAGCTTTAGCATACCTAACTTGATACTATTCGAAGTGCCTTCACATACCAAACTTAAATCCCGAAATTGTTCAATCAAATCTAGTTCTCGCACCATCAACATCGACATATGCAAGGACTTCCTACTCAGAGCGTCAGCAACAACATTCGCTTTACCCGGATGGTAATTCAGCTCAAAATCATAATCTTTAAGGAACTCTAACCACCTCCTCTGTCTCATATTAAGCTCCTTCTGGTCGAATAGGTACTTAAGACTCTTATGATCACTAAATACCTCGAACTGTGAACCATAAAGGTAATGTCTCCATAATTTCAACACAAACACCACTGCTGCCAACTCCAAGTCATGAGTCGGGTAATTCTTCTCATGCACTTTAAGTTGTCTCGACGCATAAGCGACTACCTGTTGGTTCTACATTAGTACACCTCCAAGTCCCATCAATGAAGCGTCACAATACACCACAAAAGATTCTGCTGGATTCGGCAAAATTAAAATAGGAGCACTAGTTAGCCTCTTCTTTAATTCTTGGAATCCTTCTTCACATTTCGAGTTCCAAACGAATGCTTGACCCTTCCTAGTCAACTTCGTCAATGGTAGAGCTAACTTTGAAAATCCTTCTATAAACTTCCGATAGTAACCTGCAAGACCCAGAAAGCTACGAATTTCAGTCACGGACTTCGGAGCTTCCCATTGTGACACGGCTTCTACCTTTGCTGGATCTACGGCAATACCGTTCTTGGAAATTACATGACCCAGGAAACTCACTTCACTTAACCAGAAATCACATTTCGACAGTTTGGCATAAAGCTTCTTCTCTTTCAACACTCCCAGTACAATTCTGAGATGCTCTGCATGTTCTTCTTCACTTTTGGAATATATCAGAATGTCGTCAATGAACACCACGACGAACTTATCAAGATAAGGATGAAAAATTCTATTCATATATTCCATGAAAACACCAGGTGCGTTAGTAACTCCAAACGGCATCACAGTGTATTCATAATGACCATACCTCGTTCTGAACGCAGTCTTCTGAATATCGTCCGCCTTCACACGAATCTGATGATACCCAGACCTCAAATCAATTTTACTGAATATACTAGCTCCGACCAACTGATCCATCAAATCATCAATCCTCGGCAATGGATACCGATTCTTGATAGTAACTTTATTCAGTTGTCTGTAGTCTACACACAACCTCATAGATCCTTCCTTCTTCTTTACCAATAACACCGGTGCACCCCACGGTGACACGCTCGGACGAATGAACTCCTTCTCCAACAATTCTTCTAATTGACTCTTCAATTCGGTCAATTCAGATGCTGACATTCTATAAGGTGCCATCGATTCCAGGAACTAACTCTATGGCAAACTCTACTTCCCTTTCAGGTGGTAGCTCTCTAGCATCTTCTGGAAAAACTTCTGGAAATTCTCGTACCACTGGTAGTTCATTACTCATTATTCTTCCTTTCACTTCCATCGATGCAAAAAGCATAAACACGGCTGCCCCGTCTTGAATTGCTTCACTCACTTGTCTTGCAGTCATTGCTAACTCATCGACATTAACTTCTTCAGGAAAGATGACCGTCTTCGTAAAACAGTTGATATGAACTCGGTTAAATTGCAACCAGTTTATCCCCAAAATAACGTCAAGTTGTTTGAGTGGAAGGCACACTAAGTCCATTCCAAACTTCCTACCAAATATATCAACAGGACAGTTCAAACATGCAGATGAAGTGGTCACTGAACCCGACGCAGGAGTATCAATAACCATACTTCCACCAATCTGTGATATCTCTAAATTTAGCCTCTTAGCACAATCCAATGAAATAAACGAGTAAGTCGCACCAGTATCAATAATCGCAATTAAAGGTGTGTTATGTATGAAACACGTACCTTTAATCAGTCTATCCTCCGGAGTAGTTTCTGATCCAGACAAAGCAAAGACTTTCCCTCCAGCTTGGTCCTTCTTTGGTTCGGTGCACTGCGGACTGATATGACCCTCTTCACCACAGTTATAACAAGTTACCGTTCTCATTTTGCAGTCAGCAGCAATATGACCCATTCTGTTACACTTGAAGCACTTCTTCTCTTCTTTCTTGCACTCATTCCTCTTATGTCCTGTTTCACCACAGTTGAAGCACCTAACGGGAGCACCAGAATCTCCCCCACTAGGCCTTTTCCAATTACCAGCTCTTGGGTTTCCCCTACCATATGGTGTACCTCTGTCCATAGGCTTCTTACCCTTCTTATCAACTAACTCGCGAGAGTGAGATGATTTCAGCTTAAGACTGTCTTCCTCAAAGATTCTACTACAGTCCACTAAATCAGCAAACCGGCGAATTCTTTGATACCTGATACCCTGCTTGATCTCATCACGAAGACCATTCTCAAACTTGATACACTTAGAGAATTCTCCAGCTGCATCGTTGGTGTAGTGTATGTAATGCTTAGCCAATTCCACAAATTTGGAAGCATATTCCGGCACTGTCATACTACCCTGTTTCAGCTCCAAGAACTCAATTTCCTTCCTTCCCCGCACATCTTCAGGAAAGTACTTCCTCAGAAATTCTCTCTTGAATATGGCCCAAGTAATCGCAATCCCATCTGAATCCAACTCAGTCCTAGTAGTAACCCACCAGTCATCAGCTTCTTCTGATAGCATGTGAGTACCGTACCTCACCTTCATATTTTCTGCACAATCAATTACTCAGAAGATCCTCTCGATCTCTTTCAACCATTTCTGAGCACCATCAGGGTCATGAGTGCCTTTGAACAGTGGAGGATTGTTCCTCTAAAAGCTGTTCAACTGCCTGTCAGCACCAATCGCAGCTCCATTAGCATTCCCTCCCAGTACACCACCAATCATACCTAGAGCCTCCGCGATAGCGTCATCGTTCCTTCCACCTCTTCCAGCCATTGTTCTGCTCAATCACAAAACAACCTCATCAGAATAAAAGTATCGACAGTGTTTACCTTACACTAGTCGCATACAAGGGAACACTGACACTAAGACTCTAACTCTAACGACCGACTATGCTCTGATACCACTATTGTAACACCCTTCTAAACCCCCGCGGAAAATATAATATTATCAGAGTAATAACACATCAAGGATGCTACAATTATTAAATAAATAAAAACATCAAGTCGATTGTCATGCTTTATTAGAAATTAACCAATATCAAACAAGTGTTTAGCACAGCGGAACTTAATTCAACAGTATTAGGAAACAACTCCACACAAATACTCAATACATAATCCATAGCCAAAATGGCAACAAAGTATAACAAGTAACGCTAGACTAATCGATCCCAGTGTTACAATCAGAGCATGACTCGACACGAACTACGGGCTAGCCTACAAGCTATCTTCACCCAATCAAGACGCCGCTACATCCTTAATCTGAAATCATCAAAGTAAGGGTGAGTTTCATTCGAATTAATAACCATTATACAATCATAAGCAATAAGATCTCATAGCAACTATCATCCATTCAACATACATATAATAGGGAATTATTATAACAGGCAAACATCAGCACATAAGCATCATCTATCACACACACAATCATCCAATTATATCAAGCTATAATGCAATGAATGGACTGACACTCATGCATGTGGTACCAAGATTCGTGAATCACATCATAGAACTTCTCTCTTTGATACTGCCCTCTAGTCGCTCACACCCCACATGGGCACACGACTACTGCCTCATCGCTCACACCCCACATGGGCATACGATGACTTCCCGCTAATCTCCGCACAATGGGAATTAGCCTTCCAATGCAAATGATTTATGAATAATGCACACATGAAACATACTTACATCATCATACATCATCATCATTCCGATGCTTAACATCGCTTATCACCTCTTACCAATAACATCATAACAAGTATGTACATGTATAAGCATCATTCAATCATTCACAACATACACCACATCATTACAATAACATACACATCACATTACTGTTAATTGCTACCTCAATCCAATTCAACAATAATTTAATTGAATAAATAAATAAGTCAGCCACTGCCCGTATTATTACTTCATCAGATAAAGCATGTCATTAGCTTCGCAACGCCCAAAATGGCACATAAATCGGATACTCGGATCAAAAGTTATGGGTTTTTGAAAATAAAACATTTTTATAAAATATGCTGCAGAACCCGGTTCGTCCCACATGGGAACCGGTTCCTGGCTGCATCCAAAATCACGCCTCTGATTTTTACTATGGGGAACCGGGTTGTCCCTATCTGGGAACCGGTTCCCAGCAACCCAGAATCCACACCTCTCTGTTTTTATAAGGGGGAACCGGTTCGTCCCACAAGGGAACCGGTTCCTACGTACCTGCACAACCAAATTCACCATTTTGACAGCATTTACCCTATCCCATTTCCCCAATATCAGGTACATACGAACATAGCACACAAATACCATCAATTTTCACATCATCACACATTTCAGACAAGTTTTATCCAAGTATTAACAGCATATATCATGAGTATTAACAAAATCATGTAATTCATACAAATTCATCAAAACCTAACAAAATTCCCAAACCCGACACGTACGATTGATCTAGACAATAATCCTAATCAATCATACTACCTATAATCGCATAAGGATTACTAACCCGAAGAATCCCCCCTTACCTCAAAGTCGAATCTTCGAAGTTCTTCTCCCCCTTTGGCTCTTCTCACTTTCACGTGTTCTTCCTTTCTCAGACTCTGTCCCCTTTTCTTCTACTTCCTCTTTTCCCAAATCCTTTTATTTTATGAAAAATAAAATAAATATTATAATTGGCTTGCTTAGCTAACACCCCCCTTCTGCTAATCACCACTCTAGCCCAAACCAAATATTTCATCATTTTCCACATAATTCCCAAAAATTATTAATTCTTATAATTTAATTAAAGAAAAATAATTAAATTAATAACAAGAATTAACGGGGTGTTACAACTCTCCCCCACTAAAAGAGTTTTCGTCCTCGAAAACATACCTCAAACGAAGAGTTCGGGATAGGAGTCCTTCATCTGACTCTCCAGTTCCCACGTAACATTTCCACCTGCAGCTCCTCCCCAAACTACTCGGACTAGAGCTATCTCTTTACCACGTAGTTGCTTTAACTTCCGATCTTCAATTCTCATAGGCAACGCCTCAACCGTCATATTATCTCTCACTTGCACATCATCCACCTGGATTACATGAGACGGATCCGCAATATATTTCCTCAATTGAGATATATGGAATACGTCATGTAGGTTCGCAAGTGTTGTTGGTAAAGCAATGCGGTAAGCCACCTCTCCTACTCTTTCTGTAATCTGAAACGAACCAATAAAACGCGGCGTCAACTTCTTTGACTTCAGTGCTCGACCAACACCCGTCGTAGGAGTTACTCTCAGAAACACATGATCTCCCTCTTGAAATTCAAGTGTTCTTCTCCTCTTGTACTTAACCCCTAGGTACATGGTTCGATTCTTGCGGGAGGCAAAAACAATATTTCCTGGGCAGCCGATAAGCGGACCTAGGGGGGATTATTGATTAAGCTGGTGACATGCTTGGTAGGCCGGAAGCCCTGCGGGGTAAGCGGGAATCCAGGGTGTTACACAGCAGCCAGTCTTGCTTCTTCCAATTCATCCACAAACTGCTTCTCCTCAGCAGCAACACAATTTCTGAGAGGATGGTAGTATATACCATTATCACCCTTCAGAAGGTAACCAGAGTAACCAGGGGCAGCAGCCACTAGTCTTTTCTGTACTCCCATTGCTTCTACTTGAAAATCCTTGCGAAAGCTTTTCCAGAGATTTCTTGTAGAAACATCATCCAGACCATTTAGAAAGGCATCCTTCAGAAGGTCTAGACTGCTAATCACCTCATGTCTGAATAGTTCCAGGTAGGTATAGGGTTCAGGTTCAGGCGGATTGAAGGTGAATTTGTAGTCAGGGTAGAGAAGACAGTAGGGTTTGGATTTTCTGGTAGGTAAGGGATGGGATATAGAAGGTGGAGGTGCGGTGGAAGAGGAAGAAGGGATATCTGAGAGAATGATTGATGAGGATGGAATATCAGAAAGGATAGATTGAGAAGAGGATGGAGTATTTGTAAAGGGAATTGGTGAGAAAGATTTATTAGAAGGAGTTGGGGGAAGAATACTTAGAGGTGTGGGGTTTAGAATGGGAGATGAAAAAGATGATGGAGAAGGATTTGGTAAAGTGAAGTTTACTTTTGGTTCAGATGGAGGTGATAGGAGAGATGGTTTAGGGACAGAAGGAGGTGGAGTAAAAACCTGCCTGGAGACGTGTTCAGAAGAGGCATGTGAAGATCTGGTTCTGTGAAAGGAGTATCTGATCCTTTTCTCCCTTCGTTCTTCAGAGTCCACCTTGTCAGGATCGTAGGTGACCCTCAACTTCTTGGCTTTCATAACCTCATCTTCTCGGGCCTTTCTTTTTAGCCTAGCCTTTTGTTCCTTCTGATCCTTCTTCAGAAGATCAGCTTTGGACGGAAGTACTCTGCCACGGATCCAAGCAGGATCAATATCTGATTGCTTCCTAACACAATCTTCCAGGTAAAGCTTGACAACCTGATGCAGTTCTTTATGAAACAAAGAGGCAAAACCTTCAACAGCAACTCTTCTTGACAGGATGTCAGGAAAGCTTGTGCACACAGAGGGTACATTTTGAATGAGTTCCAGTCTGAACAAATCCACACCATTGAAGATGGGACCTTGAACTACTCCAAGAAAATGGAACGCATTGAGTTTTCTGATGGAGTCCAGCACTTTGCTTTCAATCAGAATGTCTGAAATCATTCTTCCGAAGGGAATAGTCTTTCTTGAAATATGAGGGTACTTCGCCCTTTCATCTTCTCTTGACTCACAAATAGAAGTCTTCAGATTCTCAAACAGAATATGAGAGATGTTGATCTCTATCTTTCTGCCAATGCATAAAAGAGTATACTTGTGATCCGGACTGATGTAGGAGGAGGAGAGCATCTTCTTTCTATGGTGAAGAGAACCCAGAATAATCTCAGCCCATACTTGATAAAACGGCCTTAAGGTGCCCGTGTTATGAGAATCAATTCCAAAAGCCAGAGAGATTTGTTGTTCAACTTTAGACCAGTCAACTGTTGCATGTTGAAGACCAGACCAACCTTCTTCATCATTCAGATTGTACAGCTTCCTGATGAGCTTTTCAGTGATAACCACTTCATGCCCTAGCACGAATGAAATGATGGAAGTTGGGGTAACCGTTGCATGTACCCAGAAATCCTTCACAAGTTCAGGATAAATTGGACCAACCAATCTATCAAGATATTTAGACCATCCTTGCTCAAAGATTCTTGCATCACACTTAAAGCCATTTGCTTTTAGGTTGTTGATGTCCACAGCAGATTCACATAGAACTTCCAGTTCTTCCGTGGGAATTAAGCATGTTTTCAATGGAGCATACTCATATTTGCGTAGAAGGATCTGTGTAGAAGTGAGTCTTTCTTTTGAATTTGATGAACATGAAGATGAGTTCATGATGATTATGCTTTGAGATCAAATCAAAAACTAGGGTTTGAAAAACAGATGCAATAAAAGGGATGCACAAATGAGAGAGAGAGAGAGAGAAAAAAAGAAAGAATGAAGGTGAAGCGGGTTATTTAAATGATTTGAAAATAACGAAATCATTATGCATTTAATGAGAAATGACATTAGGAGAGAGAACACGGTAAATGAAATGATTTAACACAGTTACCTAGATCGGCGTCTTTTCAACTGCACGCTTTTTACTAACCGTACAGACACGCGTTCACCATCCGAAAATAGATGACAACTGTATTTTTCTGAAAGAACTTCACGCCCTCTGATTCAGATCACTGCTTCTGATTGTCATTCTTTAGAAATGATCTTGTTCTGATAGGATCATCTTTCTTTCCAAGGATCATATCTTCTGAATGAGCTGAAGCAAGTCTAGGTGATCTTCTGACTGTTGGCTCTTCAGAAATCCTGAGATTCTCTAAAGATGCAGCAACTTGATCTTCTGATCCATTGCTTCTGAGACTGCCAGCTTCTGCAGCTTTGCTTCTTGGTTTTACTGCTTCTGATATATCAATATCAAAATCTGCAAAATTCTCAAACTGCTTTGGTTTTTCAAGACCAAGCTTATCATCAAACCTGATATTGATTGATTCTTCTACAATCAATGTTTCAGTATTGTATACTCTGTAGCCTTTAGAGCGTTCAGAATATCCAAGAAGGAAACAATTTTGTGCTTTAGAATCAAACTTACCAAGATGATCTTTAGTATTCAGAATAAAACATACACATCCAAAAGGATGGAAATATGAAATGTTGGGCTTTCTGTTCTTCCACAATTCATAAGGAGTCTTATTTAGAATAGGTCTGATAGAGATTCTATTCTGAATATAACACGCAGTGTTTATTGCTTCTGCCCAGAAATGCTTAGCCATATTGGTTTCATTGATCATGGTTCTGGCCATTTCTTGTAGAGTCCTATTCTTTCGCTTTACAACTCCATTTTGCTGTGGAGTTCTAGGACAAGAGAAATCATGGGCAATACCATTTTCTTTGAAGAACTCCTCAAAGAATCTGTTCTCAAATTCGCCACCATGATCACTTCTGACCTTTATGATCTTGCACTCCTTCTCAGATTGGATCTGAGTGCAGAATTCAAAGAACACTGAATGTGACTCATCCTTGTGTTTTAAGAACTTTACCCATGTCCAGCGGCTATAATCATCTACGATGACTAATTCATATTTCTTCCCTCTGACAGATGCTGTTTTGACTGGGCCAAACAGATCAATGTGCAAGAGTTCCAACGGCCTTGAGGTAGACACAACATTCTTAGACTTGAATGCAGGTTTGGAGAACTTGCCCTTCTGACATGCTTCACAAAAAGCATCTGATTTGTATTTCAGATTTGGGAGTCCTCTGACCAGATTTAGTTTGTTAATCTGAGAAATCTTTCTCAAACTAGCATGTCCTAATCTTCTATGCCAGACCCATTGCTCCTCAGAAACAGACATGAGACAAGTCACCTTCTGCTTCTCTAGATCAGAACGATCAATCTTATAAATGTTGTTCTTCCTCTTGCCTATAAATAGGATTGAGCCATCCTTCTGACTTACAGCCTTGCAAGACTTTTGATTGAAGATTATATTATAACCATTGTCACTTAATTGACTTATGGACAATAAGTTATGCGTTAATCCTTCTACAAGAAGTACATTAGTTATGGAAGGAGAGTTTCCAAGACTTATGGTTCCAGAGCCAATGATTTTTCCCTTCTGATCTCCTCCAAACTTGACTTCTCCACCTGGTTTAAGCACCAGGTCTTGGAATGTAGACCTTCTTCCCGTCATGTGTCGCGAGCACCCAGAGTCCAGGTACCATGACATTTTGCTTTTTGTCCTCTTTGCCTCCAAGGATATCTGCAACAGAAATTATCTTCTCCTTAGGTACCCATAATTTCTTGGGTCCTTTCTTGTTAGTTCTCCTCAAGTTCTGATTGAACTTGGGTTTAGCAAAATATTTAACAGGAGGAACAGCATGATATTCTTTAGGTTTGTCAGCATGATATTTCTTAGGATGTGTCACATGCTTCTTGGTGTGAACAGCATGATATTCTTCTGTGCATGTGAAGTGAGCCTAATATCATGAGCATGGCCATATTTGAACTGATCATACAATGGCTTGTATGTGATCTTCAGATCATCAACAGATTCAAATTTATGTGAGGTATCACCCTCATAGCCAAAACCAAACCTTCTGTTTTCGGAAACACCATATATCATAGAAGCAAGATGACTTCTGCCAATACTTCTAGATAAGAACTTTCTGAAGCTCGAGTCATATTCTTTCAGAATATGATTCATGCTAGGAATGGATTTTTCTGTTTCAGAAGGAGATCCACTATCTTTGGATAGATTTAAAACTTTTTCCTTCAGTTCAGAATTTTCCACTTCTAGCTTCTTAGTTTCAAATTCAAACTGCTTTTTTAACTTTTTGTATTTGATGCTAAGATGAGCCTTGAGTTCTAGAAGTTCTGTTAAACTGGAAACTAACTCTTCTCTAGATAGTTCAGAAAATACCTCTTCAGAATCTGATTCTGATGTAGATTCTGATCCATCATCTTCTGTAGCCATCAACGTGAAGTTGGCTTGTTCTCCTTCAGAGTCTGATTCTGATTCTGATTCAGAATCGTCCCATGTTGCCATAAGACCTTTCTTCTTATGAAACTTCTTCTTGGGATTCTCCTTCTGGAGTTTTGGACACTCGTTCTTGTAATGTCCAGGCTCATTGCACCCATAGCAGACAGCCTTCTTCTTGTCAGATCTTCTGTCACCAGAAGATTCTCCACGTTCAAATCTCTTTGAACTTCTGAAGCCTCTGAACTTCCTTTGCTTGCTCTTCCAGAGTTGGTTTACCCTTCTGGAGATCATGGACAGTTCATCTTCTTCTTCAGATTCTGATTCTTCAGGATCTTCTTCTCTAGCCTGAAAAGCGTTAGTGCATTTTTTAACATTTGATTTTAACGCAATAGACTTACCTTTCTTCTGAGGCTCGTTTGCATCCAGCTCTATTTCATGGCTTCTCAAGGCACTGATAAGCTCTTCCAAAGAAACTTCATTCAGATTCTTTGCAATCTTGAATGCAGTCACCATTGGACCCCATCTTCTGGGTAAGCTTCTGATAATCTTCTTTACATGATCAGCCTTGGTGTAGCCTTTATCCAGAACTCTCAATCCAGCAGTTAGAGTTTGAAATCTTGAGAACATCTTCTCAATATCTTCATCATCCTCCATCTTGAAGGCTTCATATTTCTGGATTAGAGCAAGAGCTTTAGTCTCCTTGACTTGAGCATTTCCCTCATGGGTCATTTTCAATGACTCATATATATCATGGGCAGTTTCCCTGTTAAATATCTTCTCATACTCAGCATGAGAGATAGCATTCAGCAAAACAGTCCTACATTTATGATGATTCTTGAAAAGCTTCTTCTGATCATCATCCATTTCTTGCCTCGTAAGCTTTACGCCACTAGCTTTCACTGGATGTTTGAAACCATCCATCAGAAGATCCCATAGTTCACCATCTAGACCAAGAAAGTAACTTTCCAATTTATCTTTCCAGTATTCAAAGTTTTCACCATCAAATATTGGTGGTCTAGTATAACCATTGTTACCATTGTATTGCTCAGCAGAGCCAGATGTAGATGCAGATGGATTTGTTGGAATTTCACCAGCCATTTTTTACTGAAGCGTTTTTCTCTTCCTGAATCTTTTCTAAACACTGTTAAGTGCTTGCACCTTAGAACCGGCGCTCTGATGCCAAATGAAGGATAGAAAAACACTTAGAAAGGGGGGGTTTGAATAAGTGTAGTCTAAAAACTTGAACGATAAAAACAATTTGCACAGTTATTTTTATCCTGGTTCGTTGTTAACTAAACTACTCCAGTCCACCCCCACGGAGTGATTTACCTCACCTGAGGATTTAATCCACTAATCGCAACAGATTAAATTGGTTTTCCACTTAGCCCACGACTAAGTCTTCTAGAGTATCCTGATCACAACCTGATCACTCTAGGAACAAATGCTTAGACACAAGCTAAGACTTTCTTAGAGTATCCTGACCACCACGTGATCACTCTAATTACAACTGCTTAGACACAAGCTAAGACTTCCTAGAGTATCCTGATCAACACTTGATCACTCTAGTTACTTACAAATTAATGTAATCAATTCTAAGAGTATTACAAATGCTTCTGAAAAGCTATAATCACAACAGTGATATTTCTCTTAACGTTTAAGCTTAATCTCACTGATATATTACAACAGCAATGTAGTGAGCTTTGATGAAGATGAAGTTTCTGAGCTTTGAGTTGAACAGCGTTTCAGCAAGTTTTTCAGAATAAGTTCGTTCAGAATTGGTTAACCTTGCTTCTCATCAGAACTTCATATTTATAGGCACTTGAGAAGATGACCGTTGGGAGCATTTAATGCTTTGCGTATTTCGTACAGCATTGCATTTAATGTTTCACGCTTTTGTCAACTACCTCGAGCCTTGTTCACGCTGTGTCTACTGACGTTGCCTTTAATAGCTTCCAACGTTCCTTTTGTCAGTCAACGTAGCCTGCCACCTGTACTTTATTCTAATCTGATGCTTGTGTATACAACGTTTGAATATCATCAGAGTCAAACAGCTTGGTGCATAGCATCTTCTTGTCTTCTGACCTTGAAGTGCTTCTGAGCGTGATACCATGAGAACTTCAGTGCTTCTGCTTCTGATCTCAAGTTCTTCTGATGCTTCCATAGACCCATGTTCTGATTTTGCTTTGACCATCTTCTGATGTCTTGCCAGACCATGTTCTGATGTTGCATGCTGAACCTTCTGAGACAAAGCTTCTGAGCGCTGATTTGTGCATACTCTTTATATATTTCCTGAAAGGGAAATTGCAATGTATTAGAGTACCACATTATCTCACACAAAATTCATATCCTTGTTATCATCAAAACTAAGAATATTGATCAGAACAAATCTTGTTCTAACAAATGGTTGCGGGAACCCATCATTATTTGTGTAAACAACAGCTAGTATAATTGAGTTAACTGAGTAACTACCCTGCCCCAGGTTATGATCAAGGGTTTTAATCTGTATGTGAAAGAAAACTCCTACAACTTAGGCTCAAAGGGGTTGACAAGGGTTTAGCATCCTTATATCTCCACTATTTTGGAATTGAAACAATGCCTATACATCATCAACATAGTCTGTTTAAAAGCATTACTGTATGAGGTTGCGGTATTGTTTTCGTCATCCTCTCTCAAGAGGCTTACAACTTAGCAGGAGTTGAATATCACAAAACATAAACAAAGTAAAGACACAGTTTAAATGAGTGATAGCGAAATAATCTATTCAAGACAAACATATGCAATGCACTAATGATGATTATTAAAACAGATAATGTCTATCATAAGTCGAATGTTTAAACAAACGGGATAGAATTTGCAAATGAAAGCAAAGCTAATGACCCAATAATCCATCCTTTTAGACGTTAGTCAGACTTGTCATGATTAGGCATGGGAGTAGTGATCACCATAGGGGTCTTAGGAGGGTTGAATTTGATTTCCCCATCATCAATCAGATCTTGATTCTTATTCTTCAGTGTCCAACAACTACTTGTATCGTGACCAGGGTTATCAGGGGTGGTACGCACACCTCGCATTGGGATTATATCGAGGAGAGGAGGTGTTGGGCTTCCCAGGAGGATCCCTTACAGTAATCAAGATTGCCTTCAGCAGATGTTGTAATGCCTGAGCCAGTGACATGTTAATCTGGGTGAATTGACGCTTATGTGTATGTGGCTTGCGTCGTTGTTGTGGAACTACCCCAACAGATAGGTTGCGCTCATCACGACATTTTTGGTTGTACATAGCATCAGTCATATGAGGTTCCTCAGGTGAGTTAAAGTCAATTATCTTGTCATAAATTAAGTCTTGAATCCTATGCTTCAATGGTCCACAATCTTTGGTATCATGACCAGGACTGTTTGAATGATAAGCACATCTTGCATTATACTTGTACCAAGGAGCAGGATTGGAAGGAATTGAATATGGAGGCAATAGAGTTATCAAGTTCTGATTGAGCAGTTGTTGTAGAACTTGAAACAGCGGCATGTGCAAAAGAATAAATGATCGCTTAGGTTTGGATTTCCAATTATCTTGACCGCCTTGATGCCTATGTTGATTCTTCTCCTTCTTGATCAGGAGTACCTTCAACTCTTCTTGCCCCTTGGCCAAGTTAAGGATCATCTCTTGGAAATGGTTGTTCTGAGCCTGAAGATTTTTTACTGATTGCTCGAGATCCATGATGCTGAAATAAACAGCGAGGAAGGATGAGAAACCCGTCGTAGGAAACCTGTTATGCGATGTTATGAATGCAGATGCAATGTTTTCAAGGATCTTTAAGGAATTTAGTTAGCAACATTAAAAATGATTTGGTCGCATCTTCGTTCGAAGAACTCTAATTCTCAGATGTTCTTCTTTGGGAATCAAGCCCACCATATCCAGTGGGTCATCGCCTCTGATTCGGGATATTTCTGAATTTGAAGGTACATGGATAGAGGGAAATAAATCCTCTTGCCCCTTGATAGGTACCGAGTCTCTGAATTGGAAGACAAATGGCCATAGGAAAATAAATCCTCTTGCCCCTTGCCATACCCCAATTTTTGACCCTAAGATCATACATCATTTGCATATCAATCATCAATCAAGAAGTTTCAACTTAGAACTCTACTTGTGATGTTGTGTACAATTCATCTGCAAAGGAATCATCAAACACCAATGTTTTTTTTCTTGTATATGTTGTTTTACTAACCAAAATACCAAAAATATTGCCTTGTGCTTTTGTATGTTTGTGTTTTGTAGGTACCAAGTCAAAGTATCCTTCAAAAAGGGAATTTTTCAACAATTTCACTGTGCAAATCGATTTGCATAAGGTGTAAATCGATTTACACAACTGATTCTGCACCAGATTTTGCATCTGCCATCAGTGCAAATCGATTTGCATAATGTGCAAATCGATTTACATAACTGTTTTTGCCCCAGATTTTGCCTTTTTCAGCAATGTAAATAGATTTGCATAAAGTGTAAATTGATTGCACCAGTGCGAATTTGGAAAAATGAAGGCAAATTTCAGCTTTTGAAAGTGTTGACATCATTTGCAAGCATGGGAAGCATGACTTAGCTCTTGTATTTGATTTCCTACATCATTTGATCATAAACCCTCGTGTGATTGCATTAAGACCATTGGATCTCATTTTTGGCTCCAAATCCTTTTCCCCAGCCTAATTCTATTTTCCAATCCTAACTCCAAACCACAAAAATTCCCAAACCTAAATGCTATAAATTGAGGCATTCCCCTCATCATTTTTCAAGCTTTGATAGCCAAGAAAACTCTTGCTCTTTCTCTCCTCACCTCTTCCAAACCCCTCACTCAAAGCTTTTGTTTCTTCCATAAAAATTAGTGAGTCACATCTTGAACCTCACTAATTTAGAGCTAAACCTCAACCTAAACACTACTTTCTTCATCAATTGTGAGAGATCAAGGCTTGTGGTTGTGTGTTCTTGAAGAAGATTCGAAGTTTGTGGAAGATTTGGTAAAATTCTACATCCTTTCCATAATTCAAGAAGTGATCCATTGTTGTTTATGTTTGATGCACCTTTGGTGCTACATTGATGAGTTTTGCTTGCTTACTTGATACATTTTCGTGCACAAATTGATCCAAGATCACAAGGTGTTTGGTTTTATGTTTAAACAAGTTTTCTTCTCTTTATTTGCCTTTTTTTGAAAAACTGTGTTGTGCAAATCGATTTACATCTGGTGCAAATCGATTTACATAACTAAAAAACTGCGCAGATTTGAAAACAGAGTTATGCAAATTGATTTACACTCTGTGCAAATCGATTTACATCTAAGCAGAATGTGTTTTTTGCCTCTTTTTAACTTGTTTTTGGTTCTAACTCATCTTCTACTCCATTCTTTTGATATTTTCTTTGAATCACAAGTTAGAGGCCTAATTTCTCTCTAATTTCAATGGACTTAGGGCGTCGATAGAATGAGAATCCAAATCCGCAAAATTAAGTGATTGAAATTATGGGTGAAAGGAGCTTTTAATGTGGTTCCATCTTTTGTTTCTCTTTATTTTGATCGATGAAAGTCTTAATACCTTGAGAATTCTTATGGATTCTTGGTAAAGACTAGATCACTCAACATTTTTCTTTTCGTGCGGTATTGCTTTCGGAGAGTGATCTACATATCGCTTCTCTCGCATGCATTAGCACATAAATTTTTGACCGGCCTCGTTGTAGGGTGATTTCTACATAAATCACTCGGCGATCTGCTTAACATAGCACAATATTTCGTGTCCCGAATAAAAAAGATCAAACATGGAAGAGAATTGTATGCGGTTGATTTAAGACTTATGGAGGTTTATCGTGTAGTCGCTATGATTTTATCAAGCTTCTGGTAAATTTCCATTGAATTTAAATTCGAGAACATCCTTCACTCACCATCGATCTTCATTACTAACTTTGATAACATACTTGACAAGTTTCAAGATGGTTATCTTTAACATCTAACAATTGACTTTAATTTCCGCATTTTATTATATTGCTCTTTATATTTTGCTTTATGCTTTACTTTATCATTTCCTCACGTTTATATTCCGCTATTTTTTCTTTGTCCATTTGGACGTATTGTTTATGTTTCCGCTATTTTCTTTTTGTCCACTTGGACCATACTTTACTTTTATGCTAAAATACTAATAAACAACAAAAATCTAAAAAACGTTTAAGGCTCTTTTTCAGACTATTGGTTACTATCCCGAGCAATTTGGAGATTCGGACTTATGGACTTAGTACCTCTGCACTCTTATTTCGTTATTACTCTGTTGTTATTCTGTCTGTCTGGCATTGGATTGTTGTCTGTTTGTATGTGCAGGTATTTCCTTGAAAGTCCTTGATGGTTAATTCCAAGGCAATGATATAAGGATTTTACCCGAAAACAGCCGTTACTCTGCCCAATTTCCGTCAGAATTTTAATGTGCTTAATGCAAAGTGGTGCTAAAGATAATAAGTTCATCTGGATCCCCAAGTGATAATGTTTTGGTTTAGTTTCGATATTCCAAAGGATGGGAAATCTACCTTGACTCATAATGTCAAGTGTTGGCTTCTTTTTCGGTTAGACTGTTCTTTTCCTTAGCTTTTATTTTACGCAATAGGATAGCCTCTTCATCTCCTCCCCTTCTTTAATTTTCAAAATCTTCTCTCTCTTTTTTTTTCAAAAAACCTTCTTATGTTTGCAACCTTTTTAAAACATTTCTTTAAAAATATCTTTTGCCCTTAGTGGCCTTTTTTTTTCAAAAAGTTTAGACACGACTAATCGTTGAAACGAGTGGCGATACCCCACGATTTTGAAATTGATTGATATGATGAGATCTTTTCCGCGTGAGAGAGCTAGTGGCATACTCGTTGATTTCTATCCGAGTTGGAGCCCTTCTTTCATTTGCGATGCAAAGAACTCATTTGTTCTCATGCTCAAGATCAATGGCTGAGTATTTCTCTCCGACGACGATAAAGTGTTTATCCGTTTTTAAAATGTTTTCCCTTTTAAGCGGAACTACATTAGCTCTGACTTCTCCATTGCACCGAGGAGGTATGTAGGCACAAGGCTTAGTGTCTTGCCGAGCTTATTTTAAAAATAAAACAAACCCTTTTTTAGCACACACGACACAGATTTTCAAAAAGGTTCCTATGGAATACCACAGATATGAGGGGTGCTTAAAACCTTCCCCTTGTATAAACAACACCCGTACCTAAGATCTCTTCTTTTTGTTTTTAAAAAACAAACTTTGGGTTTTTTCGTTCTTTTCCCTTTTCCTTTGGAAACAATAAAGCGCGGTGGCGACTTTCACTGAAATATTGAGTCGAGTCAATATAATGGCTTCGATATCAGATTTTCCCCGCTACACCCCTTGATTAGGAATTCAGTCTTTGATAAGAGTACCTGAAATTGTGCGCCCTAAATCCCTAAGATTCTTGAAAGGGTTAGTTTACCTGATATGTTATGATGTCATGATGTTATGATGTCATGCAGATGTGATCTAGTAAGCAAAGCATAAGGTAATAAGGGCGAGTGAGTCTCACAAGAAAACCTGCAAGGAAACCAAAGGGTTAGTAGCACACACAAGCAATTCACAAAAGTGTCCTTAGGTTTGAAGGCGAGCATGTAGTCCATAGGTGAGTACCCTCCCCACTGAAGTTTAGTTGGTTAAACCTGTCCTAGATAAAGACCGGGTTCTAGGGAATCTCATCTCGACGATCGTTCTCGAAAGCATTATCTCAGTCAGCGCTCGGGTGGCTGACCGAAAACATCTTGAAAGATTGATCTCAATGAGTGTAGCTTCGAGTATCAACCAGCTTCAGTCAGAAATCCAAAGCCAGCCATCTCGTTACTTCCTAATAGGCCAAAGTCAAGTTCAACTAGGGTTCTAAGGGAAAATTATTGTTTGATGACCCTACATGGTAGCCTAATGTCTCCTCGATCATGTTCAAGGGCCATCAGAACCAACCAAAGTGTCACACTAACGGTGGCCACCATATCAACCATATCGGGATGAGCCGTTGTTGCACCCCAAAATTTGCCCTCTTTATTTGTGCTATAAGTTATCCAATACGTTTATTTCGTCGTTCGAAAAGGAAGAAAAATATTAAAAAGGTTTTCATGGGTCTAAGAAGATATAGTGTGAAATATGGTTTAAATAGTGGAAATACGAGAAAATTCACAAGTCCGATTTGGAAAGTGATATGAGCTTGGTTCTCGCGTGACCCCTACTGTTTCGACGTTATCTACAACTTCCGTGTTTGACTCAGAAATCAATTCCATGAGAAAGGTTGTCGAATTTGCAAATTAATCGAAGTTTCACAGTGAAAAATGGTGCTGAACCGCAGGTTTTCGGACAGTAAAAAAATTCATATCTCCTAATCCGCCAGTCGGATTCGCCCGAAAATTTAACTGGAGCTCCGTGTCATCATTACCGAGATTTCATATGTTTGGACCGAAGACTGATTATGCACTGAAAACTCCCAGAATTTTAAGGATCGTCGCATTGTTTCGGTAAAAAAGTGTGTTTTCGGGTATGTCGCGCCGAGTTTGAAAATTCATAACTTCTTCGATTGTTATCGTATGAGGTCCATTCCGGTGGCATTCTCTCGGAAATTTCGTTATCTTCGATTCTTCGTCACACGTGCTAAGTCAGATTTCGAGCCGAAGTTTGAGTTTTATCACGTTCTTTGAACGGTACTCGCAAAATTTTGCACAGTCGCACCAGATGAACTGATTTTTCTCGTCATTCAAACGCGCATAATTTCCTCACCGTTTGTCGGATTGAGACGATTCTCGCGGCTACGAGTCAAAAATTTGGTTATCTTCGCAGTGATGTTTGTTTTATTTTCGAATTTCGCACCGAGTCACATTTCCCCGAAAACGAACAAAAAAAGAGATACGTCGGGGGCATTTTTGACATTTCATCATTCACACTATATAAGTCATTTTCCCTCTTTTTCTCTCATAACTTCCATTCTCCAAAAAAACTTCACAAACACTTTCTCTCATTCTCTCCCAATTCTCTCAAAATCAAAACTATCTTTTTTTCAAGAAACACTCAAGAACATTGAACAAGTGCATAACAATTTCATCAATCTTAGAAGAACAAAAAAGCAAAAGATCATCAATATATTCTCCGCTGATTTCCAATCTACACCGAACGACACTGCTGCTCCGATCACCTTCCTTTCATCTCTTTTGCGAAGACCGTCGTAATTTTCCCCCCGTACCGAGCGCTACACCGACGAGATTCTCAGCCTCAAGTGAAATTTCGCTGCTCTCTTCTTCCGATTCAGAAGTTAGCTTCGCAGTGTCGGTAATAATTCTTTTACTCAATTTGTGGTATTACTTGAATAAGAATATCTACTGCAAATTAGAGTTTCGGTAATCTTGAGCGTGAATAAACGATGCTGTTGGAGTTTGATTTAGTTGCTGATTTTTTTTCTTGAACCAATTGATTCGTTAGCTGTGTTGATGTATGATGATGTTGATTGAATGTTAGTGATCGAATTTGTTTTTTTAAGATGCTATCTTTGATAACTATGCCAGTGAGTTAATACAATTAGGTTAGTTCATGAAGAGTGCTTTTGAATGTGATGTGTGATGAGCTTAAAACAATGGAAATGCTACTGTATTAAAAGCCTTTGTGTTTTTTTTGAATCGTGGAATTAAAGTAAGAATGAGTTCATGTGATGTACTTGTGGGACCGATCTTGTTGCCGCATACAAATTGATGTTGTGCGTGTGAAATGACTGGAAGATAATACATGTTATTGTTTGAGCTTGATTGAGGAATAAGAGCATGGCTTGGTGTTGTTTTGGAGTTGTTCTAAATTGTGTATATGTTGAATTTTCCCCAATGATAATGTTTGTCTTGAGTTGTTGTTATGGTGACATTAGAAAGTTGGTAAAAATCTTGAACAAAAATAGTGAAGTTATTGGTGGTTGTTGTGATGCTTCTATTCTTGAATTGGAAGTTCTTATGCATAATTGTTGATCCATAGATGTCGAAATTGCATGACATAAACATGTTTGGTGGATATATTTGAACTTGTTGAGATATGGCTATTTTTTGGTTGATTCATGAGAGTTTAAATGTACTAATGTTTGAGTTTTACTTCATGAAGATACTTGAAAATATATGAATCAATGTAGTTGGTTTTTCATGGTTGTTTGTGACATGTAACATGATTTGTGAGAAGCCTTGGGGCTGTTTTGAAGGCAAAGTTATGCAGAATTTTAATTGAGCTTGTTGTGTTGTTGCATCTTGTCACTTTCTACCCATGAAACATGTGCTATCTCTTGCCAATCAATGTGATGAATTGTATTGAGTTTGGGTGTGGTTTCAAGGCATTTTTGGGACTGGTTTTGTGAGGTTATTATGCAGAATTTTAGCTTGTTCCAATTACACTATTTTGTCCATCTCATAACTCATGGAATTTGCTATTTTCTTACACTTTTTGACATGAAAGTTGATATGTTTGGTTGTTGGTTGACTTCAAGTGATTATATGGTTTGATTAAGTGCTAATAGATGTGTTAGAGGTGCTGAAATTTTTCTGTTTCACTTGTTTGGTGCATTTCTACTAGCTTTAAGCTTACGCGCGCGGTATGTCGGCTTTATCAAATTTGTCATAACTTTTGATTTAGGAAGAGTTTTTAAGCATGTGAATAATGTTTTTCATACGTAATAATATTTTCGGAGCTGTTTGTACAGTTTATTTTCGGTTTCGGCTGACTTTTTTTACCGTTTTCGCTACTTCCCCTGTTCCGAAAGTCGTGCTTCCGAGCCGATTTTGTAAATTCTGATTGCATATTTGACTTCTTTAGCATGTTTTAACTTTGTAATAAAATTTTGGATTAGTTCTGACGAGTTTAGTTTTCACTGTTTTTACCCGGTTTTGCCGTTTCGGTGTACCGTTGTGCATGTAAATACTTGCTTTTGCTTCCGTAGTTTTGGTGTACATATTTGATTTGCTTTTGAATACTATCCCATGTTTCTTCTTGTTTGCTTTTGTTATGTTTTCACTTTCTATTCTGTCATCCATTTCCGGTTTAGCTTATAATTCAATAACGCAATTCCGATTGCGGTGTTTTGTTATCTCTAACATGTGTGCTAGTATGCAAGGCAACGTGGAGGCTCTGGTCGATACCCGCTCTCGTGTTCCGCTTTATTTGCGGGACACGACATTTATCCTCTCTCTGATTCGCGTTTCTACACGCATCCTTTATCATTATGCTTGCTTGTCCGGATTTCTGTTTCCCTTGCAGGTGTATGGTATTTGTTGTGCCCGATGCACACGTTGGCGCGTGATTTACTTTCATCGCGTCGACTCTTGATTGCTTATGCGGAGTTTAATCGGAGTGCTGACATGTTTGCTGTTGCTTTTGCTAGCTTGCTCACGGGATCTCTAGTTTTCTTGCTCTCGTCGCTATAGTTTACGGATCATCATCCGTTTGGTATTGATTCCGTTTCATTTTATTTCTCTCGCATTTTATCACTTTCTCGCATCATCCTTTAACATGAGAAGTAGGACTTAGACATGCATCTGGCCAAGCCCTCGAAAGAGGCTCTGTTTTTGTTGGTGTGTTTACATTTGTGCTTTGCGGCAGGGAGTCACGGTGTAATAAGTCCTATATGGCACTCCGTTAAGTCCTCTTAGAAGGCATGCGGAAAGGGTTAGCAATCAACCCCCGCCTAGTCTCATCGAGTCTGTTCAGTATGCGCACGCTACGCGTTGCTTGCTTCTGAACCAGCACAAGATCTTGTTATCGAGTATGTCAGGAAAAGGGTTCATGCAGCCGGACCCCCGCCTTTCCTATAGCTCGCGTCGCTCGACGTTGATGCTCGGTGTACGCACGCACCGTTTTCCTTTATGATCCGTGACGGCTTGGTTGCTGAGAGGGGTCCGCCCTCTTGTCTATGGCCCGATCACTTTCGCGAGGTCTAATGCTTGGTTGACTTGGGTTGAGCTGCTCCCCTTGGCTATGGTGGGACCGCTTTTCTACCATTCGGTCAGTACCGTTGGTTTGTTTGCTTTACGAGCGGATGCTCGTTTGTGTGATATTATTGTATGCTTCCCCTTTTTCTCGTAGGTTGTTAGTTTAGTTAGATTTGCACCCTTTGTATGATAACATTAGGTAGCAAGCTTTCCCCCCTTAGCTTAGGTCTTCCTCATGCATCTTTTAAAACACAAACCACACTCTTTGATTTTCTTTTCTTAAGAGCTTGTTATTTCCGCTCCATTCCCAAGCATAAGTCTCCAAAGGTCGAGCAGCGGAGTGTGAATGTAACTCGTTCACCTAAAGAACATAAAACAAACAGAAACTAGTTAGCCGAGCTACGGTAGCTCTGATTCTGCAAAACAGATACGTAGGCAGCGGGGTAGGGCCAGTGCGAGCACAATCCTTTCTTTTCCCTACATTCTGCATTCATTTTAGTCTAGATTAACGTAGTTTGCTTACACACCCATAGATTTAGACACTAGCGTGGATACCATCGAGTACGATGGGCGCGAGGGGTGCTAGCACCTTCCCCTTGCGTAACCGACTCCCTTACCCTTTTCTCTGGTCGTGAGACCGTTGTTTTGTTTTGTGGTTTGCTGGCATTCCCTTCCTTTTCAGGATAAATATGTTAGTGGCGACTCTGTTAATTTTCGCGGTAGCGACAGCCGTATAGTCTCCTTGGTCTATTGCCACATACCTAAGGTACACTAGATCCGGGTGTAGGATCTTTCACTGAACAGAATACCCAAAACAACATTTAAAAATAAAGCAATCAAATAAAACAAGTGAAAACATTTAAGTTAATCCTAAACTTTAAGGTAACCCCTCTTTTTATTCGAAAGTATCCCCAGCAGAGTCGCCAGTTTTGTAATACGGTGGGAGAACTGACTTTTTTGAAATGTTGCAGATAGCAAGAGTCGCCACCGACTTTTATTTTATCCAATTTATAAAAAGGCTAAAAGAAAAGAAAAAAAAAACCTTTTTTAAAAGACTTTGAGTTCGCGGGGCAAGTTATACAAAGGGAAGGTGTAAGCACCCTTTGTATCCATGGTTATCCATGGGCTCTTAATTGCTTAGCTCACTTTTGTTTTCAAAATGTTTGAAGTGTGGGAAAAAATGTTTGAGTAAGAACTTTAGCTTGTAAATAAGCGTAGTCTTTTTGAATTTGATTTTTAAAAAGGACTGGGAAAAGCATTTGAATTTTGAATTTGAATGGAGCAAGCAATCAGGAGCACCTACCCTAAGATTAGAAAAATTGTTCTTTTAGCTTTTTAGTTTGAAAAGGCTATCCATACCATAAGAGGTTAGGAAGTCCTTTCATTGGATGTAAAAAAGGGTCGTCGAAATTATCGTTCGCCACAAGACTGTCCCTGCCATAAAGGGGGGCAGGTAGTCTTAGGGAAGGATATAATAGTCATTTTTAGGCAACAGACGAGGATACCTTAGCAATGGGGACGATCATCATTTATAAGGCAACCTCGAGGGAGAAAACTGATGATGATAATGAACTGAAGGCAACATCTATTTTTCTTAGGTATCCTTGGAATCGAGGGACATGACCATTCAGAATCATAATTAAAGGCAACAGATAATAAGGCAACAGGCAACAAGGCAACAAGAGAGGTTACCCCAAAGGTGTGTGTGTGGCACAATCACGTGGTTAAATTCGAGTATTTATCTTGTAAATTAGTGATGCTAATTAAATTAACAGGCTTGCACTCCCTAGGATTACTAACCATAACAATTAAAAACAAATAATACAAAACCTAACTATTACAAGGCCTCGGTGGGGGATTACATGCCCAAAACCCGTTGATGCAGAAAATAAAGGCAGAAAATAAGAGGAAAAATAATTAATTAAATATATTTAAATATCTTGAATCTTCAATCGAACCTTCGATCAATCATGAAATTTAAGAATGAAGAAGAGAAAGGTTAGTGCATTAAAGATCCATTGATTATTTACACAAACCCTAATTTAAACCAAAATAGGCAAAACAATTAATTAAATATTTTAGATAACCATTAAAAGGTCAAGAAAGTCGAATGTTCGATTAAATATAACAATTAAATAATCATGGGATTAAATCCTAATTATTTAATTAATTAAAAAAACAATTATCGATAAAATTACGGAAAAAGTCGAGTTTTCGATAAAAAATAAATAATTGTTAAAATATTACATTATTTAATTAAAGGTAATTTAATAAGAAAAAAAATAAATAAAGAAAAAAGATAACAAATAAAAACAATTATGTAAAAAAAATTAAGAAAACTTAGCGTAATAATCTGGAGTGGCAAGGCTTGAGGGTGCATGGTGGGCAGCTCATCCTAGTCATTTGATCTGGCTGAGAGGAGGAATCAACGATCAGCAGCTGATGGTGCACCGTGACCCTTCTTGAGTGGATAGTTCTGGATCTGCAAGCAAAATAATTCAAAGAAAAAACATTGTACAAACGTGGGATCGAACCCAGGTACTGATAGTCACACACCCTACATCCTGCTAGTCATGCCACACTTGATTCGCTGTTAACTAATGCACAAAGAAATATGATATTTAAAAAAATCCAGTTTATTGAAATAGTCAAAAAGAAATAGATTCGGGCCCCACACGCACGCGAGGACCAATCATAATTGGAGAGAGTGTGAGATGGTTGTTGACCAACCAATGGAAGTGCCCCACGCGTGGAAGAGGAATCAAGACCTTTGACCAGCGAATCACCACCAGCCACGCGTGCCACTCAAGTCCAGACTACTGTTCATCTTCTTCCTTGGGATTACCTGCGGATTTAGCTTTGGAATTTGTTGCGATTTTACCTGCAGAAGTTCCTTGGAATTTTGCAAACAACAAAAACGCATTGAATCAACGTTAGCCAAATAAAAAGAGTGCCCATATCCATATAAAAACTTCCCCTGAGTTCATTGGTGTGGTCATTTTGTTCATTAGGTGACTGTATCGTGCAAACCGAACCCTACAAAATCCATGCCCTAGCCATGGTGTTTCTTACTCCCTGCGTCAAAGCTTGGTTCCACCGATCCAAACCTCCTCTAAATGTCCCCATGAACTCGTATACATACACAAATTACGTTAAAATGGGAAAGTGCAATACGAAATTCACAAAATATGAATGAATATGTGAAGATTAGAATACATGTTATTGATGTTATGGAAGCTTAATAAACATGCATACTTACTCCATGTTACCTTAGAGATTGAATGGAATGGATGGAAAGCCTTGAAACTCTTTGAAACAAAAATTCACGCTTGCACTTATTTTTGAGAAATTTTGCCAACTTTGTGAACCCTATTTTCTCTCCTCTTTTTCGTCCTCTTTTGCTTCTGAATAGTTTAGGTATATATAGAGGGAGAGACTAGGTCAATTGTTTTTAGAAAGAAATCATATGTTGGAGAGATTGGAATTTGATTAAAAATATGTATTAGATCTTTCTATTCTTGGTTCAATCTTTTTCCAATCAACTTATAGGATTTTCTTGAGCTTCAAGGCTGATCTATGATCATAAAATCCAATCCATACGCCATTGTTTGATCACTTGATATTTATTTGATTTATTTTGATTTAAATGAAGAAAATTCAAATAAACAAATAAAATAAATCCAAGACCATGCACCAACGAAATTATTTGGTCTTCTAGGTATTTCTTGGACTTTTGTATGATCCAAAATAAAGTCCCATAATTTAATTCATTATTTTTGGCATTTACTTGATTTATTTGCAATTTAATTGAATAAATTTCAAATAAAATAGAAATAAAAATACCAATATATAAGAATGATTTTATAGGCCCTTTTATGGATCATATGTGTGATTGTAATCTAAAACTTAAGCCCATTGATTCAAAAACGCAAAATTACTCAATTAGGTTTCATGCGTTTCTTGAAAATTGCTCAACTTCATCCATGCATATCTCTCTCAATTTTAACCCTATGGAGGTTTTCTTGACCATTTTAGAATGCTCAAGATGTCCTCTAAAACCTCCTTTTAGTTTCATCTCAATTGAGTTTACCATGTTCATGTACCATTCTTTGTGAAAAAATGACTTTTTGTTGGCTTTTAAAAGGACCTATAATGTTTTGACTTATATCTCTTACGCGGAAGCATTTCTTGACCTTGGGCCCAACATCAAAGTTGTATAGAATTGAATTTCCTTGAGAATGTGCTTTGATAGGGGCATTTCTGATTAAGCATGTGGGAGATATGATCAGTTAAAGTTGGGTTGACTTTCTCCTTAAAAACCCTAATTTAGAAACTTAGGGTTTTGATGATGTTGGAGCTCTTCTAGATGAGTCATGGTAAATTCTTGATAAAATGATGGATATAACATTAAAATTTTGATGTTGACTAAAAATCAAGAGTTTTGACTATACTTTGACCATAATTGACTTTTAAGTCAAACTAGTTGACTGTTTACCATTTGAGCTATTGATTGAGCAATCTTAGGAAACAGAGCATGAAACTTGAGGTGAGGATCCTTTGAATCATATGAGAGTCCATGGAGTCCATTTGAGGCATTAGAAGCTGATCTTACTTTAAAAATATCAAAACCCTAGTTGGAGAGTTGTTGTTTAGGAAAGTGCGCATTCAGTCATGTCTCGAGCCTTTGATATTCAAATGAGCTTGAGTATGAAGATGTGATGGGAAAAGTTTGGGGTATGACAGTGCAGTTTGGGACAAGAGACTCCATCATACTTTGAAACGGTCGGAGTCTTGAACTTTGGAGGGATCACGACTCCTGAGATGAGCCCTAGTTCCTCAAAGTCTAGCCCTGGTACCTTTTGGATTTCCACAGCCTTCATCAGTTCCTCCAACTGTCTGTACTTATCCTCCGGATACTCTTACTCATAGTAGTATTCTTCCTCTTCTTCTTCTTGCTTGACAAAACCATTATTGCTCTTTTGATCAATCTTGCCAATAGCATCGTCATCTTGTTCAGTCTCTTCTGGGATCTCGACTTCTTTGGCCTTTTTGAGAGGGCCTCAGAATCTTCTTCCCATGTTGAAAACACCCACGGGTTTCTTGGTCTTCTTCTCCTTCTTAGCAAGGAGTGTCTTCAGCTCTTCTTGCCCCTTGAACAAATTCAGGATCTGGGCTTGGAATTCAGCGTTCTGTGCTTGCAGATCCTTGAATGATTGCTCGAGAGGATACATTTTCTTAGCTGAAATAAACAGCGAGAAGATGAGTATCCCGTCATAGAAACCTGCTATGCCATGTTATGAAATGATATGATCATGTTTATGCAAAGTTTTCAAGGACCTTGAAATTTAAATTTGTTTAAACCAAACAAGAAAGAAACTTTCATTAATAACGTTAAAAAAACATAAAATTGTTTGCCATTTATAGGCTTTACAATGAAAGAAACTGAAATAGCAAAAATAAAAGCATAAAAAGAAGGTCTTCAAGTCTCCCATGGACGCTTTCGCTTTGCACCATGGAATGTGTTGATGCTTTGCTCATCCTGAAGCTGCTTTGTAAGCTCTAATACTTTCTTCTCTTTAGTGTGAAATTGAGCTTCAAAGGTGTCCCTTTCTTCCTTCAATTGGATCCAAGATCTCTTCAGCTCCTCAAGATCGGTAGGCATGTCTGGATGAAGAATAACCTGAGGAACATCTTCTTCGTATTCGGGCTCCACAATCACAGGTCTGAAATATGGATATGGCATGACAAAAGATTGAGCACGAGTGCGCACCCATCTGAGGTATGCCTCTAAAGGAATGGAGTTATTTTGACCTAAACTCTTGCTGTCTGTCATACCCCAAAATTTGCCCATCTCATTTTACTTCCTAAGCTCATGCCAAGACTCAAGACTCAAAGACACATTTTCCTAAGCAATGGCTCAATAAACTAGGGTTTTGATTCTTTTGAAGAAACTTAATAAATAAAGATCCCTAATGCATTTCGTATGACTTATGATGTTTCAAACTATCTCCATGATAAAGTTCAGGTTTCAATTCCAAGGATTGACCACTCAATTGCTCAGAAGGTCAACAGTCGACTGGTTTGACCTGAAAGTCAAATGTGGTCAAAGTACAGTCAAAGCTCCTAATTTTTGTCAACAATCTTATTTTGAAGTATCATTCATCATTTGATCAAGGATTGATAATGATTCTTCAAAGAAAAGATCAGAAATCAACAAATTCAAAAGTTTCTAAATTAGGGTTTTCGTAGGAGAAAGTCAACTGAACTTTGACCAGCCATAACTTTCACATGGAACATCATAAATTGCCCATCCAAAGCTCATTCTGAAGGAAATCGAATTCTCTACAATATTGTCTCTCACAAGCCAAGTCCAAAAATGCTTCATTTGAGAGATATGGATCAAAAAATTGTAGGTCCTTTTTGAAAGTCATCCAAAAGCTGTTTTTTGTCAAAGCCAATATCATCAAGATAAAATCCTCAAATCGAAAAAAGTTTCCAAAGTGGCTTGTAGAGGACATCTTGTGGTTTCCAAAAAGTCCAAGAACTCCTCCATATCTTAAAGATTGAGAGAGATATGCCTTGTCAAAGTTCGACAAATTTGATTGAAAAATGTGAAGTAACTATTGTCCAAAATGATTTTTTTTGCAAGTGGGCCCAATCCTTTTTTATTCAAACTTGATCCTCAAGTCACTAAGAGCCTCCAAATCCACTGCCACGCCCATGTGATTTTTGTCCTATTTTTATTGAATTTTTATTCATTAAAAGAGGAAGATTTAATCAAAAAAATTGAAGAAAATATAAAAGATTTGGTTTAATTTTGTTTCCAATCAATTTTAACTATCCAAATATCAAAGATATGGTGCAATTTTCGTGGCAAGGGAGATGGGAGAGAGATAAGTAAGATTGGATCCAAAGTTAGAAAGTTTCAATCCAAAATTCAATCAAAATCAAATCTTCTCCAATCATGGATATTTTGATTGAATTGTTAACCTAATTCCATCTATTATAAGTACCTAAGTCATTTAGATGCAAAAGGAGAGGATGGCAGCCCTATAGAACACGTGAAAAGCTCAAAAAAATCTCAAGAAAGTTTGAAATCGGTTTGAGAGATTGGAGGGGATTCAGAGACCTTTGAAGGTTCAAACATATTCTGGAAGCACCCCTGATCACTCCCCAGTCGCTATCGAAGCCTAAAGCATCTCAATCAAAGCTTATACGCTTACAGTTTGCACTCAAAATCTTAGATTTGTTTTCGTTAATTCGTGCATAATTGATACAATTCTATTGCGTATTCTTGTTCTTAATGATGTTTCGAATATTTCTGGATGGTTTGATTGTGTTTTAACCGCGAGATGGGGAATTCTCCATGGCTAGGGTTCCAAGGTTTGGTTTAGGGCTTTTTGAAATAAGGAAAATTGAACCGAATTAGGGGTACTATCATGCTTAGAATCTAATTTTCAATCGATCCATTTGCTTCTTTGATATTTATCCATTGTATTGCTTGAGATGAGAATTTGCAGGGGTCAGCTATGGCAGAATTCGTGGTTAAATGGAAGCAACACCGTGGCCAAAATTCCAGTCCCAATGAAGATGAAGACGAAGCTGGGCGCGGAAAGTTTCTTTTTAAAATTTTCATTCGATTGTTTTCTTATATTATCATATGCGCGCGTATTGTCAACAGCAAAACAAGCATAGCCCAGTTGAGGAAAGCGCTGCAAAGGCTTTGGTGGTCTAAGGCGTGTGTTCGAACCCTATCAACGACATACGCGTTTTTTTGTTATCATAATTTGTTCTCACGAATCCAGCGTGGCCTGTCAAGGGATGCTCATGGTAAGACTTCATCATATAGCCATCAGATCAGTTTCTAAGCAAATCCAACGTCCCAAGAAGCTGCAGGAACATCATAGTCCCTCATGGCCATACCACACTAAATCCAAGCTGAGTTTCTTTTCTAATTTCTTTATTTTAATTACATAATTGCTTTTTTACCTATTTTTCTTTTTACTTTTTTTATTTTTTATTTATTTTTTATTTATTCAATAATCTAGTTTTATATAAAGTTTTGTAATTATTTATTTTTTATCGAAAGTTCGATCTTTTACGATTTTATTAATAACGGTTGTATCTTTCATTTAAATTCAATATTATTTTCAAATAAATTTATATCGATTAAATAATTAGGGTTCCATCCAATAATTATTTAATTGATAAATTGATTCGAAATCTCAACTTTTTTTAACCTTTGGCATTATTTAAAGTATTCGTTTTTTATCTTATGGTTTCCAACCCTGATTTACCCCGGTAAACCAGGGTTGTAGATCAGTTAATGCACTAATGTTTCTCTTCTTTTTGCCAAATTTTCAGGGTTAGTCAAAGATCTTTCAGCCATACGCCATATCAAGATCGAAAGCTAAGTTTCTAATTCTTTTCTTGTTAAATATCATTTTAATTTTAATTTTTGCCTTTTGCCCAAAATAGGGTTTACTTTAAATAGTCAATGAATTACTCCTACGCTCACCCATCTTTTTTTGCCTTCATTGATTTTCAGGGATAACCAACCGTTCAAAGCTCAAACCTTCGGTAACCCTAAACTCGATTCTTCTTTAATTATTACTTGTGTTTAACCCATTGTTTTATGGGGTTATATTATTGCTTTTTCCCCTTCCCCATGGCTATATTTTGTAACTGCTCCTGGGTTGTATTGTGTGGCCTTGAAGGCACTTAAACTGTTATGCATTATATTATAACTGCGTGGTTAGTAATTCTAGGGAGTGCAACCTCGAACTGAATTTAGAATAACTAATTTACAAGATAATTATCTGAATTGAATCACGTGATTGTGCACCCACACACCTTTTATGGTAACCCCTTTTGTTGCCTATTTCCTGCTGCCTTGTTGCCTTTTCAGTGCAGAATAGTCAAGTCCCTCGGATACGGGGACGCCTCAGCAAATGTTGCCCTCAGTTCAATCACATCACCAAAAGATCATAAGTCCCAATGATGCTGCTTCGGTTCGGTTATATGATCTCGTCCCTCAAGGTTGCCTACAATATGATGTGATGGTCCCTTCCGATTGCCGATGTGTCCTCTTGGTTGCCTAATAATGACTATTCTTATCCTTCCCTTAGACTACCTGCCCTCTTCATGGCATGGACAGTCTTATGGCGAACGATAACTACGACGACCCTTCAACCTCCCAATAAAAGGACTTCCTACCCTCCTATGGTATGGATAGCCCTGAAAGGCTAAAAGAACCTTTTTAATGGGGGTAATTATCTCTTAATTGCGTGCTCTAGTTTAAATCTTTTTCTTACCCTTTATCAAAAACCTTCAAAAAGGCTACGCTTATTTACAAGCTAAAGTCCTTATTCAAATCTTTTTCTTTATTCACTGCAAACATTTTCAAAACATATCAAAGTGAGCTTAGCAATTAAGAACCCATGGAAAACCATGGATGCAAAGGATGCCTTACACCTTCCCTTTGTATAAATTATCCCCCGAACTCAAAATTTCTTTTAAAGGTTTTTTCTGCTCTTTTAGCCTTTCTTTAATTTGGATAAAATAAAAGTCGGTGGCGACTCTTGCTTACCCTGACATTTCTATAAAGTCAGTTCACCGTATTACACTGTCAATCCTATTCACCATGTCCCAAGCACGTATAAACTTCTGACGGTGACCTTCAGAATCATCTTAATAGTTGAACACGATGCCTTGTATAAGCATGTGATGAATACCATCTCTTCGAGCGTAACCAAACGCGTAACCAAACTGACGTAGAGCCAAGGAGGGATTATAGGTAATACCCCCTTATGCCAAGGAGTGGCACATTAGGGTATTGTCCATAACGGTCGATGATAATAACATTTTCCTTGGACAGAGAACACCAACGAATATCGGATTGAGAAAACGACATTATTCTCCGATGCCACTTCTGGCCTTGGTCATTCCTCATTACCGATCGAGGAAGGTACGAAATAAACCACCCAGACAACAGAGGTATACAACACATGAGAGTCCCTCGCTTCTTCATCATACGAGTGTGAAATGAGTGTAGAATATCTCCAAGCAAAGTAGGCACAGGAATGGGAGTCAGAAATATCTTGATGGCATGTACGTCTATGAATTGGTCAGGATTTGGAAACAACACCAAACCATAGATGAGCAAAGCCAATATGTCTTCGAAAGCATGATAACTCATGGAATCCGAGAATAATCGAGCCTTATCAAGTAAGAACTTAGCGAGGAAACCCTTGACTCCACTCCTTGTTTCCCAATTATTCTCAACTTCAGCCTTCTTCAGATGTAAGGCTGCGACAATGACTTCAGGCTTCGGAATATTCACCAAATCAGTGAACGGTAGCTGATTTCCAATAGGGATGTGAAGCATCTCAGAAAATTCCTCCATGGTGGGCACCAACTGATAATCGGGGAACGTGAAGCAATGATGCTCGGGGTCAAAGAATTGAAATAGCACACTCATCATTTCTTCTTCAAAACCTGAGGTAACAAAATCGAGTAGATGACCATGTCTTTCGGTGAAACGAGAACCTACAAGAACCTTTGATACCAATTCTTTCAGCTCGGAAGGTACTTTCACAAAGTTGACTCGGATAGTATTTCTGGTTTCCATGACCCTACAAAAAAAGAGAACAAAGATAAATTCCTTGGTCTTTGAAATGGTTAGTGAAATGCTATGCGCATGATGTCATGATGCCAAGTAGATAACAAACACAAACAAGTCACACAAGAGCCTTAGGTTCATTAGGTACATACCCTCCCCACTGAAGTTTAGTTGGCTCAACCTGTCCTAAGTAAAGATCGGGTTCTAAGGAGCTCATATCATTGACCTATCTCGAAGGCACTATTTCAGTTCAGTAATCGAATCACCGACCGAAAACGTCCTAAAAGTCCAGTCCATATGAGTGTAGCTTCGAGTATCAACCAACTTTAGTCGGAACCAAAGCCAGCCATCTCGCTACTTTCTAAAAGGCTAAAGTTTAGTTTAACTAAGGTTCTAAGGGAAAATTAGTGCTTAATGACGCGATGGCAGTCAAATGTTTCCTCGAGTCGGATCCCAAGGAACATCAGAACAAATCCAGGGTGTCACACTAACGATGGCTACCAGGTCAACCATAGTGGTATACACCGTACAGTCTCCTTAGTCTCTTGCCATATACCTAGGGTAATCTCGAGATCTGGGTTAAAATCTTTCACACAGAACAATCCCAAACAACCCTTAAGAATAAAGCATACAAACAAACAATTAAAAACATTTATAATGAACTAAGCCCTAAGGTTAACCCCTCTTAAAGACTCCCCAGCAGAGTCGCCAGTTCTGTAACTCGGTGAACTGACTTTTATTTTTGAGCAAACAATGTCGCGATAAGCATGAGTCACCACCGACTTTTATTTTGTCCAACATCTTGGAAGGGTAAAAAGAACAGAAAAAGACCCTTTCTTAAGAAAACAGGCTCGGGGGTAGATTATGAAAAGGGAAGGTGTAAGCACCCTTTTTATCCGTAGTTGTCTACGGGCTCTTAATTTACTTAGCTCATGTTTGTTTTGTTTAATTTAAGTTGAAAAGGGACTTAAGGACTTTAGCGTAAATGCGTAGCCTTAGTCTTTGAAAGAGTATTGAAAAGATGTTTTTTAATCGAGCTAGGCATATTAAGAGCACTACCCTAAATTAGTCTTTTTCTATGCTTTTTATTCTTCTAATAAAGGGATAGGGCTATCCTTACCATTTAGGGTAGGTAGTCCTATTGATTGGACGTGTTCGGGACAATCGAAGGGTCATCGAGGTCGTTGAAAGCAAGAGGTAGAGGTACCTTTAGCAAGTTCGAAGGGACGATCGTCACTTTTTCGTAGGCAACATTCGAGGGTCATCGAGGGACTTAGTGACAATTTTATATTGAGGGACCTTTGCTAATGGATACCTCTACATTTCGAGGGACACGACCTTATAATCGAAGGCAACCAAGAGGGGCGTACCCTAAGGGTGAGTGCGTGCAAGTGTGTTGTATTCGATTATAATTTATCTTGTATTTTTATGTGATCTATCATTCAATTCGAGCTTGCCATACATGTCCTAGTTTAACATACATCTAGACAACATAATTAACATACAAAAATCTAAAGTTGCAGAAAAGTAAAGAGATTCACTATAATATTTATATTCTTTCACCTATGTACATTCTACTGTTTGAAATAAAAAAACATGCGTCATACAAAGGATTTTGAGGTGAGAGAAGAAGTCGAGAGAAGGTAAGATTTGATGGTTAATTAAGTAAAAAAATTAATTTTAATTGAAATTGATTCTAAATTGACTTAAATTAATTATAAATGTCTAATTAACTAAATCCTAAAACACTTAAATTAGTTACTAAATTAAATTATACTAATTAAATAACCTAATTTTAATAATTAATTAATGGCTAAGTTAAATTAAATCCTAAATTAAATTAATATTAAAACTAATAAAAAATAAAAATCTAGAAATTAATAAGAACTAAATGATTAAATTAATTAATTCAAATTCTAAAGTCTAAAAATAAAAGGGTTAATTTTTAGTTGGTTTATTTATTTATTGTTAATTAGTTAAATTCAAGAAATTTAATAGGAAATATTAAGGCAAAATTTCAAAAAATGCACAGCCAAAAAAATGGCCACGCTGGGGATCGATCCAGGTCCCTGTAGATTGCCAAGCCAACACCCTTGCCAATTACTCTTCCTGCATTTATTGTTAGTTATACACCCAACAAACAATAAATAAAATATAACCAGTAAATAGGGAAAGTCAAACGTGGGCCATAGTCTTCAACGCGTGTCAGCAAATGATAGGGAGGCTGAAATCTCATTTGTTGACTAACCAATCAAACGCGGAGGGAGAAACTCAAAAAAACTGACCGACCAATGAGAGGGAATGGAATGGCCACGCATGCGAGTCCCACTTTTGACATTACTATTCATCTTCTCCTTCCTCGATACTTGTGGAATTTGTTGCGGATTCATCCGCAGAATTACCTGCGGAATTTTGCTTTGAATTTCCTATGCTTTTGCACCTTGTGAGCAACTTGGGACAATTTGTTTGGCTTGACGGATGCTGCAAATAGGAGAACGAAAGCTTTCTCCTTTTTTGAGATTTTTGGAAATTTGAATGGTGGTTTGGAGGCTAGGGTTTCGTGGCTTCTCATGTTGGATCACATGTGTATATATAGGAAATCAAATTAGGTTTAGGAAACATGGAAAGAATCAAGTGGAATCATTGTGAAAATTTGACTCTATTTTTTGTATGAAACCTTTCCTTTTTGAATCCAATTCTATTTCCAACATGTTTTTCACGATTCATTGGCCCTTGGATGGAGTTGGATTTATTTGGATGAGTGAGAATATTCCATGGTATCTTTCATGATTTTATTTGATATATTTTTGAATTTTAAATGAATAAATTCAATAAATAAAAGAATAAAATTATGAATAATTATATGGAATTGTCTTATGGGTCCCAACATGATTTTTGACTTGATTCGAAAAAATAGAAAAATAAACACATAAATTTTCATCATTTAATTATGATTTTATTTGATTTTATTTGAATTTAAATGAATAAATTCAAACTAAAGAAATAAAAATCATAAAATAAAGATAAATATATTTATGGGCCTCTTATAAGCTTGGAATCACGTGAATATCATGAAAACATGGGCCCATTACTCAAAACTTTGAATTTGATCATTTAGGTTTTCACACTTTTCTTGAAAATCGACCAACTTGTACCAAGCATATCTCCCTCATTTTTAATCATATGAAGGTGTTCTTATAATTTTTAGAAATCTCAAAGAGTCCTCTAAAATATCCTTTTGGTTTCACCTTCATTGAGTTTACCATGTTCATTTACCATCCTTTGAGAAAAAGTGTCTTTTTGTTTGCTTTCAAAAGGACCTATAATGTATTAGCTTGTATCTTTCAACTGGTGCATTTCTTGACTTTGGACCCAACATCAAAGTTGTAGATAATGAAATTTCCATGGGAATAGGCTTTAGTTGGGGAATTTCTGATAAAGTATGAGAGAGATATGACTAGTCAAAGTTGGGTTGACTTTCTCCTTAAAACCCTAATTTAGCAATTTGGACTTTTGATGATTTCTGAACTCTCCTTGATGAATCATGATCAACCCTTGATCAAATGATGAATGTGACTTCAAAATGTTGATTTTGACCAAAAATCAGAAGTTTTGACTATGATTTGACCATAGTTGACTTTTAGGTCAAACTAGTAGACTGTTGATCATTTGAGCTATTGAATGAGCAAATCTTGTGATTCAAAGATTGAATTTTGGTATGAGGATACCCTGGGTCCTATAGGATACCATGAAGTCCATTTGAGGCCTTAGAAGTTCAGTTTTCTTGAAAAGAATCACAACCCTAATTTTGGGCCATGTCACTTAGGAGACGCTTTTATCTGGTGAAAACCTTGAATACTCTTGGGCAATTGAGGATACTTGAGTATGAGGAGACAAATTGTCTTGAACTATAGTGGGCAAATATTGGGGTATGACATAAAGGATTATGATTTTAGTTTGAACTACCATCTTGGAAAAGCGAATGTTGTAGCCGATGCATTGAGTAGGAAATCATTGCATATGTATATGTTGATGATTCAAGAATTGGAATTGTTGGAACAATTTAGAGATTTGAGTTTGGTTTGTGAAGCGACGACTACATGTGTTAAGCTTGGTGTGTTGAAGCTTACAAGTGATATTCTTGATGAGATTAGAGAAGGTGAGAAGTCGGATTTGAGATTGGTTGATGTTAGAAAGCATAGGATAAGCATGTCTTTTATCGTCTCCTCAGGGATTGATGCGATATTATCACCGTTCTACAGCTTAGTGTATTTTGAGTTAAATTTGGGTGAAAGTTTGATGACATGAAATGTAAATAGCATGCAAAGTAAGTAAAGACGATAAAATAGGGTTTGAAAACGATTTGAGAAAACTGTGTCAAGATTAGTATTCGTTAGTTTGCTTCATATGTACTCTACTGATCATATATATATATATATATATATATATATATATATATATATATATATATATATATATATATATATATATATATATATATATATATATATATATGTATATATATATATATATATATATATATATGAACCTATTAATGATTAATATAGCCACGTATCCTCTCTATACCGTTTATCTCTAAAGCAATATCGTGATTATTATCATATTAACTGTCAAATGATCTCTCATGCCGACAATCAACGTGATAATCTTAAAAGCTTGATACAAGTGATTATCAACTCACAAATCTATCTCTAGAGTTTGTTTATTGATAGATGAATATCTTTTAGATCTAGCTTTGAAACATATCTCTCAATAGTGATCCAAAACAACAAATGAAACATAAATAACAAGATATTCACCATGTATTAATCATCAACCAAGTTCATACATACAAGATCAAAGAAAATACATATTTACAAACTAACTACCTCTAATCTTGACACAAGATGAAACTTAGCTCTCCATAGCCATGGAAGCTTCAACAACAAGCAACAAACCAAGATTTAGTGACATCAAACTCAAGAAGATTGAAGAAAGATGCTTGGAAATCTTGATTTTACACTTATGATATGGTTTTTCTCTCTTCTTTTCTTGCCCTAGTGTTTTTCTAAAGTTGTATTATGATAAAGTTATCTTAACCACCCCAAAAAATCAAGTTTAAGTGGCTAAGAACAAAAGTTGAAAAAGTAGGTCCGCTGAGCAGGATAGGTCCGCTAAGCGGACTAGCCAAAATATCTTCTTTGTCTTCAAGGTCCGCTGAGCGGAGGGGGTCCTCTAAGCGGAATCACATTTGCTGCTCGCCTCTGCCCATGTCCGCTTGAACTCCGCTGAGTGGACTTGATGATCCAAACTATCTGCCCAGGTCCGCTAGAGCTCCGCTGAGCGGACCTGCTGATACAAAACTTCTTCTTTTGGTATTCCAACCTCCTTGCAAGCTTGTTCTCATCATTTCTCTTCATTCCAACTTGCCAAAAATTGCTAATACCTATAAAATACATTACAAATGTTACTAAACTAACTTATATATAAAATAAACAAAAATTTATTTATTTACATCCTAATTCATCAAAAGGAAATCAAACTTGGCACAAGAGTTTAAGAAATACCACAAAATTCATATATAAAATATACACAATTGGGATTCTAACAGTTGACATTATGACATTGATTAACCAAGGTAAAGGTGGTGATTTTCATATTGACGAGAATGGTGTTATGAGATGTCGTGATCGAGTTTGTATTTCGGATGTGGCGGATTTCAGAAAGAGAATTCTTGAGGAAGGGCATAGAAGTGGTTTGAGTATTCATCCCGGTGCTACTAAAATGTATCAAGATTTGAGGAAATTGTTTTGGTGGCAAGGTATGAAGAAGGATATAGCGGAGTTTGTTTATTCATGTTTGACTTGTCAAAAGTCAAAGATTGAACATCAAAAGCCGTATGGTTTGATGCAACCGTTATCTATTCCCGAGTGGAAGTGGGATAACATTTCTATGGATTTTGTTTCGGGTTTGCCGAGAACATCGAGTAATTGTGAGGCAATTTGGGTCGTCGTGGATAGATTGACGAAATGTGCTCATTTTATTCCGATGAGGATGGACTATTCGATGGAAAGACTTGCTAAGTTATACATCGAGAGGATTGTGTGTTTGCATGGTATTCCGTCAAGTATCATTTCAGATAGAGATCCAAGGTTCACTTCTAGATTTTGCGAAGGTTTGCAAGGTACTTTGGGTACAAAGTTGCGTTTGAGTTTGGAGTATCATCCGCAAACTGATGGTCAATCGAAGAGGACTATTCAGTCGCTTGAAGATCTTTTGAGGTCTTGTTTTTTGGAACAAGGAGGAAATTGGGATAGTTTCTTACCTTTGATTGAGTTTACGTATAACAAAAGTTTCCATTCTAGTATTGGAATGACACCTTTTGAAGCTCTTTATGGTAGAAGGTGTAGAACTCCTTTGTGTTGGTACAAATCAGGAGAGAGTGATGTGGTTGGACCCGAGTTAATTCAAGAGACTACGGATAAGATTAAGATGATTCAAGAAAAGATGAAGGCTTCTCAAAGTTGTTAGAAGAGTTATCATGATAAGAGGAGGAAAGCTCTTGAGTTTGAGAAGGATGAACATGTGTTTCTCCGAGTTACACAAATAACGGGTGTTGGTAGAGCATTGAAGTCACATAAGTTGACACTGTATTTCATTGGTCCTTATCAGATTTCGGAGAGGGTAGGTGAAGTGGCATATCGGATTGCATTGCCACCGTCTCTTTCTAATCTTCATGATGTGTTCCATGTGCCTCAATTGAGGAGGTACATTGCGGATCCATCGCATGTTGTTCAATTAGATGATGTTCAAGTGAGAGATAATTTGACGGTTGATACATCACCTATGCGAATCGAAGATCGAGAGGTGAAGAAGCTTTGTGGTAAGGAGATTGCTTTGGTGAAAGTGATATGGGGTGGAGTCGTCGATGGTAATATCACTTGGGAACTCGAGGATAAGATGAAGGAATTGTATTCGGAGTTGTTTGTTTAAGGTAATTTTCGAGGCCGAAAATCTTTTAAGCGGGGGAGAGTTGTAACATCCCGATTTTATTAACTATTTTTATAGTTAAGTTTATTTGATATTTTAATAATTTTTTATTTTATTTAATGATTATTTGGCATGATAATTGTTTGATTTGGGTGATTATTATTATTATTAATTGAGACTATTTTAGTTAATAGTAGAATTGTAATATAATAGGTGGGGGCCCTAATTATTAGAAAGAGTAGTGGGTTGGGTTAAGCCCAATTAATTAATAGAAGATATTAAGGAAATAGGGTTTAGATTTTACTATCATTTTGAATAGAAAGAATAGAAAGAAGAGAAGAAGAACATAGAAGAGAAGAAGAGGGGATTTGTAGATTTCTTGAAGATTTGAGGAGTTTGAATAGAGGTAGGGGTTAGAATCCAAGTTCTTATAGTTTACATGATTGGGTAATGTGTTGTTTGTGTAATCTTTCATCTCTCAATTTCATAATTTTGGAAAATTTTAGGGTTTATGATAAAACAATGAGATTTTATAATTTGCTCATGTTCAATGTGTTGTATGAATGACCCAAGGTTAGAAACATGTTTAGGAACATTATATGTGTGCTAAATTTGCTTTCAATTGATGTATAAAATGTATATGGGTTAATGGGTGTTGTATGAGGGGGATGGGGAAGCAAAATGGTGATTTTCTGATTTTTACGCAGTGTAGGTCGACCTACACAGAAGCATGAGTCGACCTGAACAGCCAAAATGGCAGAAAATCCATTTTCCTTCAGCATGCGTCGACCTGTAGATTATGTGAGTCGAACTATAGCATCCTTTGCATCGACTCATGTGTCAACCTGAGCTAACCCGAGAGGGATGGAAATCATCCATGCGCCGACCTATGCATTCCTTGCGTTGACCTGCAGACTTCCATTTTTGGCAGATTTTTGTAAAGACCATAACTTTTGATCCGTAACTCCGTTTTATGCGTCGTTCGAAGCGTTAAGAAGCTAATGAGATTGTCTATATGATAGAGTAGAGTTTAATTGCATTTGTTTAATTTAATTATGATGTTAATTGAGAATAACATGTAGCTATTGTGTATGTTATGGATGAATCTTATATGATCAATGTTCATGGATGCCTTATGAGATGTTAATGTCATGAATTATGTGATTGATTGCTAAATGTTAATTGATGTTTGAGATTGGATTGAATGTCATGTTGTGTAATGTTGTGCAAAGTTATAAAGATGTGATTGTGTAGTTTAAGAGATAAAGAGATCGTCTTAAATGCACGAGTCTTGTTTTGTTGCACACGTACACAAACATGAGTTTTTGAAAGTGGAAATGTTGTTTAATCTCGCGAAGGTTATTTACTTGTCCCAAATCTAACGCCGAATGAGATTTGAAAGCTTAACGCGAAATGAGGCTTTTGAGGTGGTTATCTAGTCTATAGAGGAAAGACAATCGGCATGACCGGAAATGATAACGGATGGGATCCACATGCACATTGCATAGAGTCACATTTGAGTCGCACGCGTCGGTGTGAATTGTGTTTTGTATGATTTTGCAATATGATTGGCTTGGATTGACTATGTGATGAGTGATGCATAATGTGTATTTTATGTGATAGTTGTATACTTGATGGCATTTCATTAGTGGGTTATAATTGTTGAATTAGTAATTAGATATAATTACTCGAATGATGGAATTTGGTGACCTAGTGATGAAACATGTTAACTTTGATGTATGGTTATAAAAGTATGTTTTTATGAATAGTGATGAATTGTGAAATGTATGCTTGTTTGTGTTACATTTCCCATTACTATGTTTTCTATAAGAAGTTGAATTCTCACCCTTCTGTTTGAATGTTATCCTTCGTTGGTAACGTGCAGGTTCCGACGAGTAGTAGCTTGTATGAGGATTTAGCCAAGGAGCTTCTGAGTTTGTTATTGGATTAAGTAGCAAGTCATATGCTCTGATCATGTAACACTTGAGGGGATTTTCTTTAGACTTATGCTTATGTTTGGATATTGCTATTTCCTATGTTTTGTTGGATATTCGGATGTATTTGTTTCGGATTTTGGATATGTTGTTTAAGGCTATGTGGCCAATATTGTGGATCTTAAAGTAGAATGTTTGAATATAAATGTTAATTTGAATTGGTAGATGAATATAGTATGGGATATATTCATTGAAACTTATCAATTCAATTGTTTTCCGCAAGCGTCTATGCATATTGTATGAAAGCATGAGATTTACATTTGTGTTACAATATGATCTTTACATATTAAGAATGTTGGATGTTTGTTCTAGGTTTTCATTGTGTTGAAAATAACATGTGACGCCCTTTTATTTATGCATGATTACTCTGTAAGATGATATATATGTATATATTTGGGGTTAGAAAAGGGGTGTTACAACATGCATCTCATAGCTCTAGGTTCGACCTTGTCTTACCTGACCAAACTGATGGATGACCTGACCAAACTTCTTCAAACGTCTTCATCCTCAAGGTAGTCGAGGGAGACCTATTAATCAAGTATGCTGCAGTCACGTCAGCCTCAGCCTAAAACACCTTCTTCAATCCAACACTAACTAACATGCATCTAACCCTTTCCAGGATTGTACTATTGAACCTCTAATCCTGGCCATTTTGCCGAGGAGTACCCGTAGTAGTCTTGTGCTTTGCAATACTAGACAAAGCACAATAATTGTCGAAAGCTTCATTGCATAATGTAATACGGTGAACTGACTTTATTTGAAAATGTTGCGTATAGCAAGAGTCGCCACCGACTTTTATTTTATCCAATTGGAAAGGTAAAAAGAACAGGAAAGGCCTTTAAAAGATTTTGAGTTCGGGGGGTAGGTTATACAAAGGGAAGGTGTAAGGCACCCTTTGTATCCATGGTTACCCATGGGCTCTTAATTGCTTAGCTCACTTTGTTTTCAAAATGTTTGAATTGTTTGAAAAGGAGGTGTGAATAGAAATAAGAATAAGAACTTTAGCTTGTAAATAAGCGTAGTCTTTTTGAAATTGATTTTGAAAAGAAGTGGGAAAATATTTTGATTTGAACTTGAATTTGAAATAAGAGCAAGCAATTAAAGAGCAACTACCCTAAGTTAGAAAAATTGTTCTTTTAGCTTTTCAGGGCTATCCATACCATAGGAGGGTAGGAAGTCCTTTTATTGGATGTTAAGGGTCATCGAGAATAATCGTTCGCCACAAGACTGTCCCTACCATAAAGAGGGAAGGTAGTCTAAGGGAAGGATATAATAGTCATTAATTTTTTAGGCATCATGCGAGGATACCTCAGCACTTGGGACAATCGTTATATTTTTATAAGGAAACCTCGAGGGAGTTTCAATAACTTTAAAGGCAACATTACTTTAGGTATCCTCGGAATCGAGGGACTTTGACTATTTAGCATACTTAGAGGCAACAGAATCATAAGGCAACAGGCAACAAAGGCAACAAGAGGGATTACCCTAAAGGTGTGTGGGTGCAACAATCACGTGGTTAACTTCGATGATATTTATCTTGTAAGTTAGTGATCTATATTCAGTTAATAGTCTTGCACTCCCTAGGGTTACTAACCACGCAATTTAAAATTGCAGAAATTAAAGGCAGAAAAATAAAAGTTCCTACGTTATTACAATAAACACCTGCGAGGATGGGGGAATTAAAGCAGAAAATAAGAAGTATGAATAATTAATTTAATTATCTTTATCTTGAGCCTTGATCTTCCTCGAACCTTCGATTGACTCTGAACATCTGAGAATTAAACAGAAAATAACAGGGGTGAGTGTATGTGGAATTCCTTGACATTGAAAATAAACCTTAATTAAACCTATAAGGCAAAAATTAAAATAAAATTTAAATAAGAAAAGGATTAGAACTTAGCTTTTCGATTGCCATGGCGCGCAGTCAGAAGATCTTTGATTAACCCTGAAAATTGGGCACGAAGAAAAATGTGTTAGTGCATTAAAGTTCTCAACAATTATAACGTGGCAGATCGAAAATTAAAACAGTAATAATTGAGGCAAACAAAAAAAAGGGTAAGGCAAAAACAAACCCCGAAAGGGCAAAAAATGATAAATCAATAAACAAAGGCCAGTCGACCGTATAAGGCAAACAACGTAATTTTTATTGTTAAAAAAACAATTATAGATAAAATTATGGAAAAATCGAGTTTTCGATTAAAATAAATAATTATAAAAATAACATTATAAGAAAATAATTTTAGTAAATGCTAAAGAGATTTAGAAAAAAATTTAAATAAAAAAAGAAAAAGAAAATAAATAAAAGAATAATTATGTAATAAAAAATAAATAAATAAATAAAAAGAGTTAGAAAACTTAGCTGGGCGTGGGATTCTGTGTGGTCCTTCACTGAGTGTCCATGGTGGAGCTGCAACATTTGGAACGTTGGATCTAACTTTGCATTGATCAAGTGGTAATGGCAGAAGGGCGCACCATGAGCATCCATTGAACACGTGCACCGGATCTATAATCTCATAATAAGAAGAAAATTAAGCAAAAATCTTGCAAGAGGCAGGGATCAAACCCCTGCCCTTGCTTATGAGTCAATTACGGTCCCTACACGCTGTCAATCATGCTACAATTGTTTGCTGATAACGAAACAATCCAAATTTAATTAATATATAATCAAGCGCCATATGGAAAAATCAAACCTCAGTCAACCATGGGGCCCAGTATTTCATGTATAAGCCAATGAAAATAAAGAGAGAAAATTGTTGAAGTTTGACCGTCCAATGAGGCTAAGAGAGAGAACGAGAACGCTTGACCCACCAATGGCAACACGTGTTTACGCCACGCCAGCAGTCAACCGCAATAAGGAAAAACGGAGCCGCCGGACCGGTACAATTCCGGTCGTCTTCTTCAATGCGTTCCGGCATCCATCCTGCAAAAAACGATCACAACAGAAAACAAACAACCCAGATCCACTTAAGAATGTCGTCTGATCACGAATATGGCCTCTATTTTAACTGAAACGTTCTGCAAACATTAATACGAAGAACATCATGTCTTGTGCCCTAACAATGGAAGTTGGTGTTCCCTGCGTTAAAGCTTCAAACTAAGAGTTTATATCTTCTTTAAACTGTACTAGAAACTCAAATAAATCATTAGTTTGGATTAAAACATGTCAGCATGCAATATATGAAAACTAACATTTATGCTATGATGATGAACGTGATGCGTACACTCCCTGCGTATTAGGTGCCGGTTAATGATATATCCTTACCATATGCTACCTCAGAAAGAGATTGGGATAATCGTTTGGCTTTGATAATGGCTAGAATGCAAAATCTCGACTTGCACCTTTTCTTTGAAATTTCCAACCTTGAAACCCTAGCCTCTCCTCCTCAATTTTCGTCCTCAATCCTTGTGTATAGTATGTACTATATATAATGGGCTAACTAGGGTTGAAATTTTGGAGAATAATCAAATCTTTGATTTGGAGAAAAAATGAGAAAATAATTTGATTGAATTTTGCACAAAATCATACTATATTTGGTTCAATCTCTTTCCAATCAATATATTTGATTTCCTTGAGCCCCAAGAATGATCTTGTGATTGGAAAAATTAAATCATGCATTAACTTGATTTTATTTTATTTTTTCTTTGATTTAAATTGAATAAAAATAAAAAATAATAATAAAATAAAAATCCAAACCAAGTGCACACGAAATTCCAGGGTCTTCAAGGTGTTTCTTGGACTTTCACATGGTCCAAAACAATGCCATAGAATTTATTTCATCATTTTTGGTATTTTACTTAATTTATTTGCATTTAAATGAATAAAATTCAAATAAAATATAAATAAAAACACCAAAAATATAATAATGGTTTTATAGGCCCTTATATGAATCCCATGTTGGCTTGAAATCCAAAACTTAGGCCCATTTATCCAAAAAGTCCATTTTGCTCAATTAGGGTTTTGTAGATTTCTTGAATTTTGCCCAACTTCATCAATTCATAACTCCTTCAATTTTTATGGTATGAAGGTGTTATATGACTTTTTTGAAAGCTCAAAGAGTCCTATAAAAGCTCCTTTTTGTTTCATCTCAATTGAATCTACCATTTTCAAGTTATGAGCTTTGAGAAAAAATGACTTTTTTGCGATCCTTTAGAAAGACCTGTAATGTTTTGGCTTATATCTCTTATGCGGAAGCATTTCTTGACCTTGGGCCCAACATAAAAGTTATAGAGAATTAAATTTCCTTAAGAATGAGCTTTGATTGGGAAATTTCTGATGAAGTATGAGAGAGATATGACCAGTCAAAGTTGGATTGACTTTCTCCTAAAAACCCTAAATTAGCAACTTGGACCTTTGATGATTTTGGAGCTTTTCTTGATGAATCATGATCAATCCTTGATCAAATGATGAATGATACTTCAAAATGAGGATGTTGACCAAAAATCAAAAATTTTGACTGTACTTTGACCTCAGTTGACTTTTAGGTCAAACTAGTCGACTGTTGATCATTTGAGCAGTTGACTGAGCAACCTTATGAATCAGAGCTTGAAACTTGGCATGAGGACCCTTTGAAGCATATGAGAGGCCATGGGATCCATTTGAGGTCTTAGAACTTGATTTTACTTTGAGAGAATCAAAACCCTAGTTGTGGGTTGATTGTTTAGGAGATAAGTGAGTGTGCCCGATTCTTGGGCAGTTGAAGATCATATGAGTCAAAATATTTTGAAATATGATGGAAAAATTTTGGGGTATGACAGCTGCCCCTATTCAATCTTCTTATACCTGAGGATGTAGATTGGCTTGTGTGCCTGTCGGAATCTGAAGGTAGAAGAGGATTGAATACTAGAATACCAAGGAATTTGCCCTAGCCGAAGCAGGGACTTTTGCCGGAGACGGGCTTACAGATGTCGTCCAAGTGTTGGAAAAGATGTATGATACGGGTTTAAAGATGCCATCTGATCTGGATAAATACGAAAGTTAGAATAAGTCGTACGTTAGACTATATCCGAGCTTGAAGTATTGAGAGGCGTTTGTCGGAGATGGGCTTGAAGATGCCATCAGATGTTTGAAAAGTTGTTCGTCTAAAGTAGATGCTTTTTAGACTGGATCATATGCATTGATTGTATTTGAAGGAGAGATTCATTAAAATGAAGTAATGTCTTTCAGAAGACTACCTGGAGAGGTTCTTGAGTAGGGCAGATCACTGACTGTTGTAAAGAAGATTAGGTTTTAGACAAAGCTCGGGAAGGATTATCTTAGAGAAGACTGACTAAAAAGATTCCTGAAAGGATAAGGGATGTCTTAGAAAAGATTGGACAAATATTTAAAGGAAGATTACCTAAAGAGGTTGAGATATGTCTTAAACGAGACTACCTAGAAAGGCTCCTAGAAAGGATATGATACGTCTTAAACAAGACTACCTAGAAAGGCTCCTAGAAAGGATATGATACGTCTTAAACAAGACTGCCTAGAAAGGATATGATACGTCTTAAACAAGACTACCTAGAAAGGCTCCTAGAAAGGATAAGAAATGTCTTAGAAAAGACTACCTAGAAAGGTTCCTAGAAAGGATAAGAAACGTCTTAGAAAAGACTACCTAGAAAGGTTCCTAGAAAGGATATGAAACATCTTAGAAAAGACTACCTAGAAAGGTTCCTAGAAAGGATATGAAACATCTTAGAAAAGATTACCTAGAAAGGTTCCTAGAAAAGATGAGAAGTTCTTTGATTGTTTCTGAATTATCTTTGAAGAAAGACCCGGAATGAAGTTTCAGAATTTTATTTGTCTTGAATGAGTGTTGAGATTAAATCGTTGATATGATTGTATTTGCATAGTACTTGGATGATAATATTCTTTTGATTATGAAGTGACCTGAAAAGGAAAGATTGGTTTTATGCAATATCATGATGCATGTATTGAGATTCTCGAAATAAACGAGAGTACTGTATGTTATGCATGTCTTTATGAATGATGCAGGGATGGACTATATAGTCGAAGCATATTGATAACTCTTGTATAGCAACTGCTGATTGAGAAAATAAATCCCTGTATGCCGTTGGAGATAATGACAAGAGAATTCCTATCTTTCGTTCGATGATATCCAGTTGGGGATTTTTGATATTCGCTTGGGGATGAGAGTGACTTGAGTGATCTGATCCTGATGTATCCTGGGGACAAGAGAGATGAGTATACTATCCGACCAGATTTCTGAGCGGCAACTTTAATGGAAATAGCGAGTTTGAATAAACCATGCTAGAGAAGAAGGTTGTGTCAGAAAATCGGCAATGTCAGAGGTATAAAATCTGTTGGGGAACCAAGTCTCAGTTAGGAAGAGATTGCTTGAAGATAACTTCTTAAGGAATGCTATGTGGGGATATATTATGAAAACTGCTCTGTGGGGAAGGTTCTCAGAGATTTTCAATTTTTCATTGCCCCTTGTCTTTGAGTACTTGCTGTTGAAAAACACTTGCGAGAGTATACCTGCCCCTGGAATCAATAGCTTGGTATGCTTGATACTTGCATTTGGAATTAGAACTTCAAAGAAGAGACAGATACTGACATCATCTGATGCTAGTAGCTAAATAGCATTTGTTGAGATTTGTGACTGATATGACATGCCCCCAGTGATGGACTAACTTCTCTGGTTTTTCAGTGCCTCTGAGAGATTCTATGAATCGTGACCAGCTTTCCCCCAGTAGATGGGATAATAATATGTCGTGCCCCTTGTCTAAACAAGCTTTTAGCTGATCGAGTCATGCATACAGACGTCTCTGCAAATTTATTTGTCGGGAGGACTTTTAGTCAGTAATTATGCCCCATGCAAATTCTTCCTGATGTCAAACATTTTAAATTACGTAGACAAAATTTGTTTTATAATGACACTCATAAAAATGCAATGCATATGTCTGTCTTGGAGTTTAAAAACATTTTTAGTAAAACAAAAGATGTAAGAAAGTGATATTTGTAAAAACATGATATCAACTCAGGATTTTTGGTAAACTTTAAGGAGTCAGGATACCCTTTTTTTGTGACAGTATGCTTTCGAACTAACCATGCTTCAGTTAGGACTTTCAAGGGTTGTAACGTGGCTTGGTTCACGGTTTAAGAAACAGAGGATAAAGGCTCAAAGTTTATTTGTACCCATCCTAATCTTCGTGATGTTCTTCGATCTTATGCTCAGTTAACTTTGCATTTAAGTTCTAGCAGGTCTTGAAGTCGTAATATTGACATTTGATGATGGTTGAAGCACCGAAAGTTTATTTGAAAAGGCAGTCATCCTTTTTTTTGTAATTGTTTTTCTTTTATCGAGGATTTGTAGTGACCTCTTTTTTGACTTTATTATCCCAAACTTTTGCCTGAACTGTTTATTTTGAGATTACAGTTAGCGGGATGTTTTAGTTCTTGATAAGTCTCCTTCATAGGTTTTAACTTAACATTTTTTCTTCTATGGATATTGACTGTCTGACTTGAGAATTACGGGAATCCATCACTTGTGTAAAGCACCTGGTATAATTGAGTTAACTGAGTAACTACCCTGCCCCAGGTTATGATTAAGGGTTTTAATCTGTATGAGAAAGAAAACTTCTACTTCTTAGGCTCAAAGGGGTTGACGAGGGATTAACATCCTTATATCTCCACTGTTTAGGAAATGAAACAATGCTTGTACATCGTCAGCATAGTCTGTTCGGAAGCATATTGTACGAGGTTGCGGTTTCATTTTCGTCATCCTCCCTTAAAAGGTTAACAACTTTAGCGAAAGTTAAATATCATAAAGAAAACCAAGTAAAATAAAGTTTAATATAGCAATCGAAGGAGAAATAAGTCAAGACAAACGTATGCAATGCATTAATGATTATGATAAAATGAATAGAGTCTGACATAAGACGAATGTTTAAACAAACAGGAAAGAAATTGCGAATGCGAGTAAATTAATGATCTAAATAGCCATCCTTTAGACTTTGTGTGGCTCCTCTGGTTGGCCAAATTCGACGATCCCTTCTTCAATCAAGTCTTGAATTTTATGTTTTAATGGCCCACAATCTTCTGTATCGTGACCAGGACTATTTGAATGGTAAGCACATCTTGCATGATGCTTGTACCCAGGGACGGGATTAGCAGGAGCTGAGTATGGAGGCAGTAGAGCTATCAGACTCCGGTCGAGCAAGTGTTGCAAAGCTTGAGCCAATGGCATGTGTAGTGGGGTAAATGACCTTTTGGGTTTGGATTTCCAAGTACGTTGGCCACCTTGTTGCTTACGTTGATCTTTCTGTTGCTGTTGTGTTGGGGCCTGACTAGAGACTAGGACTGCCCCAACAGTGTTGGATTCATTCTTCCCATTGTATGGCTTTTTTACAGTACCAAAAGAAGTAGCCGCCTGAATTTTTCCGCTTCGGATACCACTTTCAACATGTTCTCTAGTCAGTATGAGGTCGGTGAAACCAGACGAGGAGCTACCAAGTAAATGGCTATAGAAAGGACCAGTCAGTGTATTCATGAACACGTCAACTAACTATCGGTCAGCCATGGGAGGTTGGACTCTGCCAGCCAAGTCTCTCCATTTCTGAGCATATTCTTTGAAGCTTTCATTAGGTCCCATGGACATGCTTTGTAGATGCATGCGGGTTGGCGCGAGATCAGCATTGTACTGGTATTTCCTGTAGAAAGCACCGACCAAGTCTTCCCAGGTATGAATGTTGGCACCATCCAGTTGATAGTACCATTCGAGTTGGGTTCCAGATAAGCTCTCTTGGAAAAAGTGGATCCATAGCATCTTGTCAGCGGTATGACGTTGAATCTTCCTCACATAGGATTTCAGGTGCAGTTTAGGACAGAGACTCCATCATACTTAGCAAAGGTCGGAGTCTTGAATTTCGGAGAAATGACAACCCCTGAGATGAGTCCTAGCTCTTCAAAATCCAACCCAGGTACTTTCTGAATTTCCATAGCTTTCATACGTTCTTCCAACCACTTGTATTTATCATCGTGATGTTCATCCTCATGGTAGTAGTCTTCTTCTTCCTCAGAGGGCTTGGCAGAATCGTGGTTACTTTTCGCATCAGTTTTGACACTAGCACCATTGTCTTGTTCATTGTCATCCTCTTGAGAAACCTTGACTTCTTCAGCCCTTTTGAGTGGACCTCGGAATCTTCTTCCCATGTTAAGGACACCCACAGATCTTCTAGGCCTTTTCTCTTTCTTGGTCAGGAGTGCTTTCAGTTCATCTTGCCCCTTGGACAAGTTCAGGATCAAATCTTGAAACTGGGCATTCTGAGCTTGAAGGTCTTTGACTGATTGCTCAAGATTCATGGTGCTGAAATAAACAGCGAGGAGGTGATAAACCTGCGGTAGAAACCTGTGATGCGATGTTATGAATGCAAATGCAATGCTTTCAAGGATCTTTAGGAAATTTAGTTAGCAACATCGGGGGATGATTTGGTTGTATCTTTATTTGAAGAACCCTGACTTTGTCTTTGAACTTCCTTCTTTGGGAATCAAGCTCTCCATATCGAGTGGTTCATAGTCTCTGATTCGAGATACTTCTGAATTTGAAGGTATATGGCTAGAGGAAAATAAATCCTCTTGCCCCTTGATAGGTACTGAGTCTCTGAATTGGAAGGTGTGTGGCCAGAGGAAAATAAATCCTCTTGCCCCTTGATAGGAATTCAGTCCTTGATAAGAGCACCTGAAATTGTGCGTCCTAAATTCCTAAGATCCTTGAAAGGGTCAGTTAAATCATGTTATGCTTATGATGACATGATGTCATGATGTCATGCAATGCATCAGGAATGTCGTAAGATAATAAGGACAAACAAATCCTACAGAGGAAACTTGCAAGGAAAACAAAGGTTAGTGGCAAACAAAAATAAGTCACACAAGTACCCTTAGGTTTAGAGGCTTGCATGAAGTTCGTAGGTAAGTACCCTCCCCACTGAAGTTTAGTTGGTTCATCCTGTCCTATATAAAGATTGGGTTATAGGGAGCTCATATCATTGATCTTTCTCGAAGGCGCTTATCTCAGTTCGGCAATCGAATCACCGACCGAAAAGGTCCTGAAAGTCCAGTCCATATGAGTGTAGCTTCGAGTATCAACCAACTTCAGTCGGAACCAAAGCCAACCACCTCGCTACTTTCTAATAGGCCAAAGTCAAGTTCAACTAAGGTTCTAGGGGCAAATTAGTGCTTATGACACCACGCAGCAGCCAAGTGTTTCCTCGAGTCGGATCCCAAAGAACACCAGGACAAACCAATGTGTCACACTAACGATGGCCACCATATCAACCACATCAGTATACGCTGTGCAGTCTCCTTAGTCTCATGCCATTTACCTAAGGTACTCAGATCCTGGTTAGGATCTCTTGAAGGATAGAAAAACACTTAAAAAGGGGGGGTTTGAATAAGTGTAGTCTAAAAACTTGAACGATAAAAACAAATTGCACAGTTATTTTTATCCTGGTTCGTTGTTAACTAAACTAATCCAGTCCACCCCCTTGGATTGATTTACCTCACCTGAGGATTTAATCCACTAATCTCAACAGATTACAATGGTTTTCCACTTAGTCCGCGACTAAGTCTTCTAGAGTATCCTGATCACAACCTGATCATTCCAGGAACAATTGCTTAGACACAAGCTAAGACTTTCTAGAGTATCCTGACCACCACGTGATCACTCTAGTTACAACTGCTTACACACAAGCTAAGACTTCCTAGAGTATCCTGATCACACTTGATCACTCTAGTTACTTACAAATTAATATAATCAATTCTAAGAGTATTACAATGCTTCTGAAAAGCTATAATCACAACAGTGATATTTCTCTTAAAGTTTAAGCTTAATCTCACTAATATATTACAACAGCAATGTAGTGAGCTTTGATGAAGATGAAGTTTGTGAGCTTTGATTTGAACAGTGTTTCAGCAAGTTTGTATTCACAGAATTCGTCAGAATCGGTAACCTTGCTTCTCATCAGAACTTCATATTTATAGGCACTTGAGAAGATGACCATTGGGAGCATTTAATGCTTTGTGTATTCCGTACAGCATTGCATTTAATGTTTCACTCTTTTGTCAACTACCTCGAGCCTTGTTTACGCTGTGTCTACTGACGTTGCCTTTAATAGCTTCTAACGTTCCTTTTGTCAGTCAGCGTAGCCTGCCATCTTGTACTTGCTTCTGATTTGATGTTTGTGTATACAACGTTTGAATATCATCAGAGTCAAACAGCTTGGTGCAGAGCATCTTCTTGTCTTCTGACCTTGAAGTTCTTCTGAGCGTGATACCATGAGAACTTCAGTGCTTCTGCTTCTGATCTCAAGTTCTTCTGATGCTTCCATAGACCCATGTTCTGATTCTGCTTTGACCATCTTCTGATGTCTTGCCAGACCATGTTCTGATGTTGCATGGTGAACCTTCTGAGTCAAAGCTTCTGAGCGCTGATTTGTGCATACTCTTTATATATTTCCTGAAAGGGAAATTGCAGTGTATTAGAGTACCACATTATCTCATCCAAAATTCATATCCTTGTTATCATCAAAACTAAGAATATTGATCAGAACAAATCTTGTTCTAACAATCTCCCCCTTCTTGATGATGACATAAACATATATAAATGATATGAATTTGCGATCAGAAAGAGCAGACGGCTAAAGACAATTACACAGCTAAAGCATAAGCATGTGAATATGTCTCCCCCTGAGATTTATAATCTCCCCCTGAGATAGATAATATCCCCCTGAAATTAATACTAGAAGAATTTTAATAATAAAAGACTTCCCTGAGTATTTCAGTAGAGACGTTCACATATGCTTGATCTTCAGAACATTCATGACTTCTGATTCTTGCTTCCATAGGACAGCTTCAGAACTTTGAATTTCTTTAGATCCTCAGAACATTCACAGCTTCTGATTCTTGCTTTCATCGGACAGCTTCAGAACTTGAATTTCTTTGATCTTCAGAACATTCACAGCTTCTGATTCTTGCTTCCATCGGACAACTTCAGAGCTTGAACTTCTTCTTACATCACTTCATGCTAGATTGTATCAGAACATTGTTGAATGTACCAGAGCATCATCAGAGCATCTCTACATCCTGAAATGTTACAGAACAAAACTAAACGACAAAAGTCAGCATGAATGAGTCAGAACATAGAATATGTTTCAGAACACATAATATGTATCAGAGCCACATAATATGTATCAGAACAAATGGACATAATGTTTCAGAGTATATTCTATCATCAGAATATCTGAACATTCTTCCTTCTTGCTTCTGATTCTGAAGCTTCATAGCACTCAGCTTGCTTCAAGAATCCAAGAGTTTAATTCTTTAGACTTGCTTCTCCTTGAAGAGGATCTTCAATTCCTGCAACAACAAAACTTAAAGCATAGAAATTTGCAAGTTCTGTTAGACAAGTGGAGCATTTCTCCTAGCAACTGATAAATATAAATCAGATCATTTATCACATATTTCTCCCCCTTTTTGTCATAACATCAAAAACATAAAAGATTCAGATGAAAAACAAAAGGAAATAGATGAAAGAAAAAGATAACTTTCATTTAGGCTCAAGAAGACAGAAGTACAGAAGTACATGAGGATAGCAAGAGAAGATGCACAAAACCGATGCAGCAAAGCAAAAAACAGAGAAAACAAAACAACTAAGACTCAATCTAAGATGACCCTAGCTTCGACAAGATCTTGGCCAACATATCTTGAACCCCATTGTTGTGCTCATTCTGCCTCTCCATGAAAGCTCTAAACTCAGCATTGACTGAGCTTTGCTCATCCTGGTTCTTCTGAATAACTTCCAGAGTCCTTGCAAGACGGGAAGGTTCATCAGAAGAAGCTTCACAGCTTCTATCCACAGGGATAGCATTGTGATCTGTAGCTTCCATTGATAGATCATTTGCAGGGTTTTCCTCAACAGGAACTATTTCAGCAACATGATCTTCTACATCTGCTTCTTGCATAGAAGCAACTTCATATTCTGCAGCCGGAATCTCAGAATCTCCATTCTCAAGTGCCTGAAGAATGGCAGCTAGATTCCTAGGGGCAGAAGGACCTTCAACTTCTGGTGGGTCTACAACTTCTGGAATGACCAAGCTTGGGTCTTTCTTAGAAGGGTTTTCCCTCAGAAAGTCAAAGAGAGTCTTGAAGTCTCCGAGTAGAACAGGATATTGAGGTCTCCAGACCACAATTTCCCTGCAAGGGTTAGCTTCCATTGCAGCAGCAAGTCTTGCTTCGTCCAATTCATCCACAAAGGGCTTTTCTTCCAAGGTATATCAGAAGTCTTCATAACTTCTCAGAATTCCACGAGGTCGTGGAGCAGCTTTTACGCAAGCTTCCTGAAGTTCTATAAAGTAAGCATTTGTTTCTCTGCGTAAGATTCTCCAGAACTTCCGCATAGCGACGTTATTCAAGCCAGGACTTTCAGCAATTCTGAGGGTATCAAAGATCAATAGGGTAGACTAGGCGGGATTTTATAATGGTTCGAGAAGAAACAGGGTTAGGGACATAATAGGGTTGAGGCTCTCTATCCAACCTATAAGAAGATTCTGCTTCATTATCAGACTCTAACACAACCAGTTCAGCTTCAGGACGAGGCTTTGGAGTGTAGTTGCAGTCACGGAGCAGTTGCTCATGTGATGCAGAGTTTGGAAGATCAGAACCACTTTGGTTGTTTTGAGAGGTGGAAGGAATGGATTCAAAGTTTGCATGGGGAGGAGGTTGAGAGATGGAGATATTTGTGTGAGGTGGAAAGAGAGTTTGAAGGGGGTGGTATATCCAAAACAGGATTGATGGTGGGTGGAGAAGAAGGAATGGTTACAGGAGAAGATGGAGGTGTAAGAACATGGATGTTTATAGGTGATTCTGATGGGGCTATTTCTGGTTCAGGGATAGGGGCAACCGCTATTGATGCAACTTCTGAACGTAAAGAAGGAGTAGAATCAGGTTCAGAGATATGTATACCTTTGGATACCTTCTGAACAGCTTCGACCACAGCCTCAAGCTTCTTCTCCTTCTTACCCTTCGGCTCTTCAACAACCTTTGTTTTGCCGCGAGAGATTTCTCTTCTTCTGACGGTCTCCAGAGCTTCCTGTTGATTCACAGCCTCTTGAACAACCTCTTCTTCATCGGAGTCATGAATTATTAGCTTTCTTTTTCTGATTTTCTCCTTCTCAACAACTTTAACAATCTCAGCATTGTTATTTGACTTCTTCTTCTTCTCAATCTCCTTCTTATTTTTCTCAAATTCAACTGAGACAGCCTTAACAACCTTTGCAATGACTTCTTCTGGAACCACTTCTTTCACAGTGGTAGCAGCAACTTTCTGAAGTACCTTCACCTGATTAACAGAAGGATGATCAAATTTTCTTTTGGTCCTTCCTTCCTTCTTGGGGTTTACTTTAGCAGGAGCACCTTTCTCTTGACCTTTAACACCTTCATCTTCTTTTAGTGACTTCAGATACCTAGTTCTGACTCCTGGTACCTCACTATTGAAGAAGGTGTCAAATTCAGCTAGAACGGGTTCTCTTATGATTCTTGTTCCAGCAAGAGGTTGGGGAGTTTTGATGATAGTATCAATCACCTTCATCTTCTTTAAAGTGAGAGCATTCAGGAAACTCCCAGAGGTGACAGCAAGGTCTTTGATAATACCTTCAGTTTCCAGGTTCTCAACAATCTTGGAATGAACCAGAAGATTTGTGATGATTCTACCAAAAGGAATAGTGGTACAGCTTTTTTCTCTGAAGGCATTTTTGGAATCCCTCACAGCCTTCCACATATGGTTGAAGATAATGTAGATAGCATCAACCTTCTTCTTAGTGGCAATGCAATACAGAATGTATTTTTGATCATTGTTGACGAAGTCTGCAGCATGCGTACTCTTCCTGTGATAGAAACACCCAAGAAGAATCTTGGTCCAGATTTTGTAGAGGTGTCTCATGTCCTTGACATGCTTTGTTTTATTTGCGTTGGTGTAGAGAGTAGACAACACAACTTGCCAGTCAGCCTTTTGATCAATTTCAAAAGCCCCCTCGGCGTTTCTCAGATCAAACATCATTCTCAGAATGTCCTCAGTCACTACCACAAACTTTCCATGGACGAAAGACAAGATGGATTTAGGGGCGACAACTGCATGCACCCAGAATTCCTTGACAAGATCTGGATAGGCTGGTCCACAGAACTCAGCGAACAGTGAAGTCCATCCTTGAAAGATGATATCATCTTTAAGATGATATTGGTGTTCTTCAATGTTATCAAAATCAACCATGAGTTCACATAGAACTTCCAATTCATCCTTAGGAATGGAGCACGCAACAACCGGAGTGATTTGCTGATTTTCTTCTTCTTGAAGATGAACAGGAGCAGATGAACCAACATTTTGAGATGAAGAAGCAGCCATTGAAGTAGAACGAACAAATAAGAAGAACAAATTATGGGTTTTCGTTTAGGGTTTAAAAAAAAAATGCAAGAAGAAAGAGAGAATGGGAGCGAAAAGGATAAACAATATGATTTGAAAAGAATTTATAGAGACGGATTTAAAAAAATGCAATAAAATTTTTGAGATTGAACAGTTACAGAATCAAAGGAAATCAATTGCATTAAATGATGAATGACGTTAGGTGAGAGAACGTGGTAAAAGAAATGATTTAACACAGTTATCTAGATCGGCGTCTTTTCAACTGCACGCTTTGTACTGACCGTACGGACACGCATTCATTTTCAGATACTCATAGATGACAGTTGTGTTGTTCTGAAAAGACTGAACATCTTCTGATTCTGATCACTACTTCTGATAGTCATTCTTTAGAAAGGATCTTGTTCTGATAGGATCATCTTTCTTCCCAAGGATCACATCTTCTAAATGAGCTGATGCAAGTCTAGATGATCTTCTGACTATTGGCTCTTCAGAAATCCTGAGATTCTCTAAAGATGCAGCAACTTGATCTTCTGATCCATTTCTTCTGAGACTGCCAGCTTCTGCAGCTTTGCTTCTTGGTTCTACTGCTTCTGATATATCAATATCTATATCTGCAAAATTCTCAAGCTACTTTGGATTTTCAAGACCAAGCTTATCATCAAACCTGATATTGATTGATTCTTCTACAATCAATGTTTCAGTATTGTATACTCTGTAGCCTTTAGAGCGTTCAGAATATCCAAGAAGGAAACACTTTTGTGCTTTAGAATCAAACTTACCAAGATGATCTTTAGTATTTAGAATAAAACATACACATCCAAAAGGATGGAAATATGAAATGTTGGGCTTTCTGTTCTTCCACAATTCATAAGGAGTCTTATTTAGAATAGATCTGATAGAGATTCTATTCTGAATGTAACATGCAGTGTTTATTGCTTCTGCCCAGAAATGCTTAGCCATATTGGTTTCATTGATCATGGTTCTTGCCATTTCTTGTAGAGTCCTATTCTTTCGCTCTACAACTCCATTTTGCTGTGGAGTTCTAGGACAAGAGAAATCATGGGCAATACCATTTTCTTTGAAGAACTCCTCAAAGAATCTGTTCTCAAATTCGCCACCATGATCACTTCTGACCTTAATGATCTTGCACTCCTTCTCAGATTGGATCTGAGTACAGAATTCAAAGAACACTGAATGAGACTCATCCTTGTGTTTTAAGAACTTTACCCTTGTCCAGCGGCTATAATCATCAACGATGACTAATCCATATTTCTTCCCTCTGACAGATGCTGTTTTGACTGGCCCAAACAGATCAATGTGAAAGAGTTCTAGCGGCCTTGAGGAAGAAACAACATTCTTAGACTTGAATGCAGGTTTAGAGAACTTGCCCTTCTGACATGCTTCACAAAGAGCATATGATTTGTATTTCAGATTTGGGAGTCCTCTGACCAGATTTAGTTTGTTAATCTGAGAAATCTTTCTCAAACTAGCATGTCCTAATCTTCTGTGCCAGACCCATTGCTCCTCAGAAACAGACATAAGACAAGTCACCTTCTGCTTCTCAAGATTAGAAAGATCAATCTTATAAATGTTGTTCTTTCTCTTGCCTGTAAATAGGATTGAGCCATCCTTCTGACTTACAGCCTTGCAAGACTTTTGATTGAAGATTATATCATAACCATTGTCACTTAATTGACTTATGGACAATAAGTTATGCGTTAATCCTTCTACAAGAAGTACATTAGTTATGGAAGGAGAGTTACCAAGACTTATGGTTCCAGAGCCAATGATTTTGCCCTTCTGATCTCCTCCAAACTTGACTTCTCCACCTGGTTTAAGCACCAGGTCTTGGAATGTAGACCTTCTTCCCGTCATGTGTCGCGAGCACCCAGAGTCCAGGTACCATGACATTTTGCTTTTTGTCCTCTTTGCAGCCAAGGATATCTGCAACAGAAATTATCTTCTCCTTAGGTACCCACAATTTTTTGGGTCCTTTCTTGTAAGTTCTCCTCAAGTTTTGATTGAACTTGGGTTTAGCATAATATATAACAGGAGGAACAGCATGATATTCTTTAGGTTTGTCAGCATGATATTTCTTAGGATGTGTCACATGCTTCTTGGTGTGAACAGTGTTAAAACTCTGTGCATGTGAAGTGAGCCTAATATCATGTGCATGGCCATATTTGAACTGATCATACAATGGCTTGTATGTGATCTTCAAATCATCAATAGGTTCAAATTTATGTGAGGTATCACCCTCATAGCCAAAGCCAAACCTTCTGTTTCCAGAAACACCATATATCATAGAAGCAAGATGACTTCTGCCAATACTTCTAGATAAGAACTTTCTGAAGCTCGAGTCATATTCTTTCAGAATATGATTGAGACTCGGAATGGATTTTTCTGTTTCAGAAGGAGATCCACTATCTTTGGATAAATTTAAAACTTTTTCCTTCAGTTCAGAGTTTTCCACTTCCAGCTTCTTAGTTTCAAATTTAAACTGCTTCTTCAGCTTTTTGTATTTGATACTAAGATGAGCCTTGAGTTCCAGAAGTTTTGTTAAACTAGAAACTAACTCATCTCTAGATAGTTCAGAAAATACCTCTTCAGAATCTGATTCTGATGTAGATTCTGATTCATCATCTTCTGTAGCCATCAGCGCGAAGTTGGCTTGCTCTCCTTTAGAGTCTGATTCTGATTCTGATTCAGAATCATCCCATGTTGCCATAAGACCTTTCTTCTTATGAAACTTCTTCTTGGGATTCTCCTTCTGAAGTTTTGGACATTCATTCTTGAAGTGTCCAGGCTCATTGCACTCATAGCAGACAGCCTTATTCTTGTCAGATCTTCTGTCACCAGAAGATTCTCCTCGTTCAAATCTCTTTGAACTTCTGAAGCCTCTGAACTTCCTTTGCTTGCTCTTCCAGAGTTGATTTACCCTTCTGGAGATCATGGACAGTTCATCTTCTTCTTCTTCTGATTCTGATTCTTCAGAATCTTCTTCTTTAGCCTGAAAAGCGTTAGTGCATTTTTTAACATTAGATTTTAATGCAATAGACTTACCTTTCTTTTGAGGCTCGTTTGCGTCCAGCTCTATTTCATGGCTTCTCAAGGTACTGATAAGCTCTTCCAAAGAAACTTCATTCAGATTCTTTGCAATCTAGAATGCTGTTACCATTGGACCCCATCTTCTGGGTAAGCTTCTGATAATCTTCTTTACATGATCAGCCTTGGTGTAGCCTTTATCCAGAACTCTTAATCCAGCAGTTAGCGTTTGAAATCTTGAGAACATCTTCTCAATGTTTTCATTATCCTCCATCTTGAAGGCTTCATATCTCTGGATTAGAGCAAGAGCTTTAGTCTCCTTGACTTGAGCATTTCCCTCATGGGTCATTTTCAATGACTCATATATATCATAGGTTGTTTCCCTGTTAGATATCTTCTCATACTCAGCATGAGAGATAGCATTCAGCAAAACAGTTCTACATTTATGATGATTCTTGAAAAGCTTCTTCTGATCATCATCCATTTCTTGCCTTGTAAGCCTTACGCCACTAGCTTTCACTGGATGTTTGTAACCATCCATCAGAAGATCCCATAGTTCACCATCTAGACCAAGAAAGTAACTTTCCAGTATTCAAAGTTTTCACCATCAAATACTGGTGGTCTAGTATAACCATTGTTACCATTATATTGCTCAGCAGAGCCAGATGTAGATGCAGGTGGGTTTGTTGGAATTTCACCAGCCATCTTTTACTGAAGCGTTTTTCTCTTCCTGAATCTTTTCTAAACACGGTTAAGTGCTTGCACCTTAGAACCGACGCTCTGATGCCAATTGAAGGATAGAAAAACACTTAGAAAGGGGGGGTTTGAATAAGTGTAGTCTAAAAACTTGAACGATAAAAACAAATTGCACAGTTATTTTTATCCTGGTTCATTGTTAACTAAACTACTCCAGTCCACCCCCTTGGAGTGATTTACCTCACCTGAGGATTTAATCCACTAATCTCAACAGATTACAATGGTTTTCCACGTAGTCCGCGACTAAGTCTTCTAGAGTATCCTGATCACAACCTGATCACTCCAGGAACAATTGCTTAGACACAAGCTAAGACTTTCTAGAGTATCCTGACCACCACGTGATCACTCTAGTTACAACTGCTTAGACACAAGCTAAGACTTCCTAGAGTATCCTGATCACACTTGATCACTCTAGTTACTTACAAATTAATGTAATCAATTCTAAGAGTATTACAATGCTTCTGAAAAGCTATAATCACAATAGTGATATTTCTCTTAAAGTTTAAGCTTAATCTCACTAATATATTACAACAGCAATGTAGTGAGCTTTGATGAAGATGAAGTTTGTGAGCTTTGATTTGAACAGCGTTTCAGCAAGTTTGTATTCACAGAATTCGTCAGAATCGGTAACCTTGCTTCTCATCAGAACTTCATATTTATAGGCACTTGAGAAGATGACCTTTGGGAGCATTTAATGCTTTGTGTATTCCGTACAGCATTGCATTTAATGTTTCACTCTTTTGTCAACTACCTCGAGCCTTGTTTACGCTGTGTCTACTGACGTTGCCTTTAATAGCTTCTAACGTTCCTTTTGTCAGTCAGCGTAGCCTGCCATCTTGTACTTGCTTCTGATCTGATGTTTGTGTATACAACGTTTGAATATCATCAGAGTCAAACAGCTTGGTGCAGAGCATCTTCTTGTCTTCTGACCTTGAAGTACTTTTGAGCGTGATACCATGAGAACTTCAGTGCTTCTGCTTCTGATCTCAAGTTCTTCTGATGCTTCCATAGACCCATGTTCTGATTCTGCTTTGACCGTCTTCTGATGTCTTGCCAGACCATGTTCTGATGTTGCATGCTGAACCTTCTGAGTCAAAGCTTCTGAGCGCTGATTTGTGCATACTCTTTATATATTTCCTGAAAGGGAAATTGCAGTGTATTAGAGTACCACATTATCTCATCCAAAATTCATATCCTTGTTATCATCAAAACTAAGAATATTGATCAGAACAAATCTTGTTCTAACATCTTTCACACAAGTAAATACCCAAAACAGCCTTTGAAATATAAAGCAGACAAATCAAACAATTTAAAGTGATCCTAGACTTTAAGGTAACCCCTCTTTTATTTGAATAGGTCCCCAGCAGAGTCGCCAGTTCTGTAATACGGTAAACTGACTTTATTTGAAAATGTTGCGGATAGTAAGAGTCACCACCGACTTTTATTTTATCCAATTGGAAAGGCAAAAAGAACAAAGGGAAGGCCTTTGAAAGATTTTGAGTTCGGGGGTAGGTTATACAAAGGGAAGGTGTAAGGCACCCATTGTATCCATGGTTACCCATGGGCTCTTAATTGCTTAGCTCACTTTGTTTTCAAAATGTTTGAATTGTTTGAAAAGGAGGTGTGAATAGAAATAAGAATAAGAACTTTAGCTTGTAAATAAGCGTAGTCTTTTTGAAATTGATTTTGAAAAGAAGTGGGAAAATATTTTGATTTGAATTTGAATTTGAAATAAGAGCAAGCAATTAAAAAGCAACTACCCTAAGTTAGAAAAATTGTTCTTTTAGCTTTTCAGGGCTATCCATACCATATGAGGGTAGGAAGTCCTTTTATTGGATGTTAAGGGTCATCGAGAATAATCGTTCGCCACAAGACTGTCTCTACCATAAAGAGGGCAGGTAGTCTAAGGGAAGGATATAATAGTCATTAATTTCTTAGGCATCATGCGAGGATACCTCAGCACTTGGGACAATCGTTATATTTTTATAAGGCAACCTCGAGGGAGTTTCAATAACTTTAAAGGCAACATTGCTTTAGGTATCCTCGGAATCGAGGGACTTTGACTATTTAGCTTACTTAGAGGCAACAGAATTATAAGGCATCAGGCAACAAAGGCAACAAGAGGGATTACCCTAAAGGTGTGTGGGTGCAACAATCACGTGGTTAACTTCGATGATATTTATCTCGTAAGTTAGTAATCTATATTCAGTTAATAGTCTTGCACTCCTTAGGGTTACTAACCACGCAGTTTAAAATTGCAGAAATAAAGGCAGAAAAATAAAAGTTCATACGCTATTACAATGAACACCTGCGGGGATGGGGGAATTAAAGTAGAAAATAAGAAGTATCAATAATTAATTTAATTATCTTTATCTTGAGCCTTGATCTTCCTCGAACCTTCGATTGACTCTGAACATCTGAGAATTAAACAGAAAATAATAGGGGTGAGTGTATGTGGAATTCCTTGACATTGAAAATAAACCTTAATTAAACCTATAAGGCAAAAATTAAAATAAAATTTAAATAAGAAAAGGATTAGAACTTAGCTTTTCGATTGCCATGGCGCGCAGTCAGAAGATCTTTGATTAACCCTGAAAATTGGGCACGAAGAAAAATGCGTTAATGCATTAAAGTTCTCAACAATTATAACGTGGCAGATCGAAAATTAAAACAGTAATAATTGAGGCAAACAAAAAAAGGATAAGGCAAAAACAAACCCTGAAAGGGCAAAAAATGACAAATCAATAAACAAAGGCCAGTCGACCGTATAAGGCAAACAACGTAATTTTTATTGTTAAAAAACAATTATAGATAAAATTATGGAAAAATTGAGTATTCGATTAAAATAAATAATTATAAAAATAACATTATAAGAAAATAATTTTAGTAAATGCTAAAGAGATTTAGAAAAAAATTTAAATAAAAAGAGAAAAAGAAAATAAATAAAAGAAGAATTATGTAATAAAAAAAATAAATAAAAAGAGTTAGAAAACTTAGCTGGGCGTGGGATTCTGTGTGGTCCTTCACTGAGTGTCCATGTGGAGCTGCAACATCTGGAACGTTGGATCTAACTTTGCATCGATCAAGTGGTAATGGCAGAAGGGCGCACCATGAGCATCCATTAAACACGTGCACCAGATCTATAATCTCATAATAAGAAGAAAATTAAGCAAAACTCTTGCAAGAGGCAGGGATCGAACCCCTGCCCTTGCTTATGAGTCAATTACGGTCCCTACACACTGCCAATCATGCTACAATTGTTTGCTGATAACGAAACAATCCAAATTTAATTAATATATAATCAAGCGTCATATGGAAAAATCAAACCTCAGTCAACCATGGGGTCCAGTATTTCATGTATAAGCATATGAAAATAAAGAGAGAAAATTGTTGAAGTTTGACCGTCCAATGAGGCTAAGAGAGAGAACGAGCACGCTTGACCCAACAATGGCATCATGTGTTTACGCCACGCCAGCAGTCAACCGCGACCAGGAAAAACGGAGCCGCCGGACCGGTACAATTCCGGTCGTCTTCTTCAATGTGTTCCGGCATCCATCCTGCAAAAAACGATCACAATAGAAAAACAAACAACCCAGATCCACTTAAGAATGTCGTCTGATCACGAATATGGCCTCTATTTTAACTGAAATGTTCTGCAAACATTAATACGAAGAACACCATGTCTTGTGCCCTAACAATGGCAGATGGTGTTCCCTGCGTTAAAGCTTCAAACTGAGAGTTTATATCTTCTTTAAATTGTACCAAAAACTCAAATAAATCATTAGTTTGGATTAAAACATGTCAGCATGCAATATACGAAAACTAACATTTATGCTATGATGATGAACGTGATGCGTGCACTCCCTGCGTATTAGGTGCCGGTTAATGATATATCCTTACCATATGCTACCTCAGAAAGAGATTGGGATAATCGTTTGGCTTTGATAATGGCTAGAATGCAAAATCTCGACTTGCACTTTTTCTTTTAAATTTCCAACTTTGAAACCCTAGCCTCTCCTCCTCAATTTTCGTCCTCAATCCTTGTGTATAGTATGTACTATATATAAAATGGGCTAACTATGGTTGAAATTTTGGAGAATAATCAAATCTTTGATTTGGAGAAAAAATGAGAATAATTTGATTGAATTTTGCACAAAATCATACTATATTTGGTTCATTCTCTTTCCAATCAATATATTTGATTTCCTTGAGCCCCAAGAATGATCTTGTGATTGGAAAAATTAAATCATGCATTAACTTGATTTTATTTTATTTTTTCTTTGATTTAAATTGAATAAAAACAAAAAAAATAATAAAATAAAAATCCAAACCAAGTGCCAACGAAATTCCAGGGTCTTCAAGGTGTTTCTTGGACTTTCACATGGTCCAATACAATGCCATAGAATTTATTTCATCATTTTTGGTATTTTACTTAATTTATTTGCATTTAAATGAATAAAATTCAAATAAAATATAAATAAATACACCAAAAATATAAGAATGGTTTTATAGGCCCTTTTATGAATCCCATGTTGGCTTGAAATCCAAAACTTAGGCCCATTTATGCAAAAAGTCCATTTTGCTCAATTAGGTTTTTGTAGATTTCTTAAATTTTGCCCAACTTCATCAATTCATAACTCCTTCAATTTTTATTGTATGAAGGTTTTATATAACTTTTTTGAAAGCTCAAAGAGTCCTATTAAAGCTCCTTTTTGTTTCATCTCAATTGAATCTACCATTTTCAAGTTATGAGCTTTGAGAAAAAATGACTTTTTTGCGATCCTTTAGAAGGACCTGTAATGTTTTGGCTTATATCTCTTATGCGGAAGCATTTCTTGACCTTGGGGCCAACATTAAAGTTATAGAGTATTAAATTTCCTTAAGAATGAGCTTTGATTGGGAAATTTCTGATGAAGTATGAGAGAGATATGACCAGTCAAAGTTGGATTGACTTTCTCCTAAAAACCCTAAATTAGCAACTTGGACCTTTGATGATTTTGGAGCTTTTCTTGCCGAATCATGATCAATCCTTGATCAAATGATGAATGATACTTAAAAATGAGGATGTTGACCAAAAATCAGAAATTTTGACTGTGCTTTGACCTCAGTTGACTTTTAGGTCAAACTAGTCGACTGTTGATCATTTGAGCAGTTGACTGAGCAACCTTATGAATCCGAGCTTGAAACTTGGCATGAGGACCCTTTGAAGTATATGAGAGGCCATGGGATCCATTTGAGGTCTTAGAACTTAATTTTACTTTGAGAGAATCAAAACCCTAGTTGTGGGTTGATTGTTTAGGAGATAAGTGAGTGTGCCCGATTCTTGGGCAGTTGAAGATCATATGAGTCAAAATATTTTGAAATATGATGGGAAAATTTTGGGGTATGACAAATAACTCAAGACCATTGTTGGTTCTCAGTCTCTTGGCAATTTTTTCCCATTTGATGAAACTCCAGATTTTCGAACTTATCACCTCCTAGCAGATTTTGTTTTCCCAATTATCCTAGATATTATTCACTGCCATGGCCCAATCTTATGTGCCACAGTTCTATTTTTGACACAGGTTTCATGTGAAGGATAGAAAAACACTTAGAAAGGGGGGGTTTGAATAAGTGTAGCTTTAAAAAACTTGTAAGATAAAAATTATTTGCACAATGATTTTTATCCTGGTTTGTTGTTAACTAAACTACTCCAGTCCACCCCCTTGGAGTGATTTACCTCACCTGAGGATTTAATCCACTAATCACACTTGATTACAATGGTTTTCCACTTAGAAACACTCTAAGTCTTCTAGAGTATCCTGATCACAACCTGATCACTCTAGGAACAAACTGCTTAGACAACTTCTAAGACTTGCTAGAGTATACTGATCAACAACCTGATCACTCTAGAACTTACAACTTAATGTAAACAAATTCTTTTGAGTTACAATGCTTCTTATAAAGCTATTATCACAACTGTGATTTTCTCTTAAGTTTAAGCTTAAATCTCACTAAGATATTACAACAGCAATGTAGTGAGCTTGATGATGAAGTTTGAGAGCTTTTGATTTGAACAGAGTTTGTGCAAGTTTGGTTCAGAGTTCGTAACATAGCTTCTCATCAGAACTTCATATTTATAGGCACTTGAGAAGATGACCGTTGGGAGCATTTAATGCTTTGCGTAATCCATACAACATTGCATTTAATGTTTCACTCTTTTGTCAACTACCTCGAGCCTTGTTTCCGCTGTGTCTACTGACGTTGCCTTTAATAGCTTCTAACGTTCCTTTTGTCAGTCAGCGTAGCCGGCCAGTCTAGTACTTGCTTCTGATCTGATGTTTGTGTAAACAACGTTTGAATATCATTAGAGTCAAACAGCTTGGTGCAGAGCATCTTCTTGTCTTCTGACCTTGAAGTGCTTCTGAGCGTGATACCATGAGAACTTCAGTGCTTCTGCTTCTGATCTCAAGTTCTTCCAATGCTTCCATAGACCCATGTTCTGATTCTGCTTGACCATCTTCTGATGTCTTGTCAGACCACGTTCTGATGTTGCATGCTGAACCTTCTGAGTCAGTGCTTCTTGCGCTGATTTTGTGCATACTCTTTGTATAATTCCTGAAACGGAAATTGCATAGTATTAGAGTACCACATTATCTCATACAAAATTCATATCCTTGTTCTTCTCAAAGTTACCATTATTTTACTTGTGTTGATCTTTATCCTTCTTCTTCTCAAAGTTACCATCCTTCTTTGAGAGTTTTCCTTTTATAGATAATCATTCACCAATAAATGATGGATTTAGCTCCTTTCTTTCGTTTAAGTCCTTCAAGTACAAGGTTGATTGAAATTTTTCAAAGATCAAAGACTCTTTTCTATACAAGATATTTTATTTGAAATGATCATGAGATTTTGTTAAAGCACACAACATCGGTGTTTGATCTTCATCATTGATGGTAACATCAATATTCTCTAGATGGAGAATTATATTAGTGAACGTATCCAGCTACTCTATCAAGACTTTGTCTTCACTCATCTTGAATGAATACAGATCTTGCTTCAGTTAGAGACTATTTACCATGGATTTTATCATGCATAATCCTTCCTGTTTTAGCCACACACCTGCGGCAGTTTTCTCCTTCGAGACCTTTCGGAGAACCTTATCACCAAGACTTAAAACGATGGCACTGAGGGCTTTCTTGATCATCGTTGTCTTCCCCTTCTCCGTTACGGAATCATCCATCTTATACCATCATTTCATCGCTTCTAACAAACCCTTCTGAACAAGAAGAGCTTGCATCTTCAAGCGCCATAAACCGAAATTATTCACTCAGGTGAATTTCTCAATCTCATACTTTATTGATGGCATCTTGAGTCATGCTCACCACACCAGTTTGTTGTAACAAACGATATCAATAATGATGTAATTCGGTGAGAAAGAAAGAGTTTATTGATTGACCAAGAAACAATTTAGTTAACAAAGGAGAGATAAAAAGGAAAAAGAAGAAGAAAAATATAAAACCATTATTTTGTACTTTTTTTACGACCGGCTTTTAATTTTAAGTTTTCTAACTTAAACTACAAAGTCGCCACCTACGTTTTTATTTTATCCTAAGGATAAGGGTAAAAATGGGAGAAAAACCTAATTTTAAAGAGATTGGGTAAGTTGAGAAATTAGTGTTAATGGAAGGTGTTAGGAACCCTTAACCCTTCCTTAAGATTTTCTAAATGTCTCTAAGGTTTGTAAGAGTATTACGGTAAGGTTTATGGTTAGGAAATATGATACAGTTATAGCAAATAATAAAGATCTTAAACCTAATTTGGTTTGGGAGAAAGGGGACTCGTTCCGGTTGTCCAGATGCCTACGTACCTCCTTGATGGAGGATCAGAGTCAACGTAGTTCATGGTTATGATGATGAGACAAGAGGAGTCTACAAATGAAATCAAAAATCTTTTGCTATCTCTCGTTCCTAAGCAACCTTAGATTATGTTTCTATTTGAATTTCTGTTATAGTTCTAGTTGTGTGTATATCAATACTTTGCTTATTGTGTGAATTATGAACATCTTTATGTGCTTTGTTTTATACTCCTTGTCTGCAATCATTTACAGCATCAATAATCTTATAAGTAACCTAATGAGTGAAAATATTAGAAATTTTGAAGTGAGTCCTCTTATTAAAATTGACATGTTATTCCTAGAAAATTAGTATCTGCTTTGAATGTAACACCCGTATAATTTTAATATTAATTTAATTGGAATATTTAATTAATAATTAGAATTATTAAAGATTTTATGAAAATAATGGAAAATGATGGTTTAATGGCATTTGGGCCATGTGGGAGAATAATAAAAGAAGGGGGTGTGACATAGTAAAGCTTTTACTAATTTTATTATTATTTTTCATAAAATAATTGGGATTGGAAAAGAAAGAAAGAACGTGAAAGAACAGAGGTTTTGGGATCACGAAAAACGTGAAGGAGAACTGAAAAGGGAGAGACCAAAAGATCAAGAATATGGCTAAGGTAAGGGGGACTCTCCATTTAATCTCTTTTATCGTGTTATGGATGATGATGTTGATTAGGAATATTGTTTAGATCAATAAGTTATGTATTCTGATTTTACTGTTGTGTTCATCATTGGATTTGAATCTGAATTCCCTAATAATGGAGCAGAATCAGGTTGTGATGAGTAAAATCGGATAGAGAATCATATACTATTGATGTGGGATGAATGTTATGTCTCTGGATAGGTGAAATTGCTGGTTTCAGATCAAAATCGCAGACTGTACAGGTGAATTCGCGAGGAAGACGAATGGGTAAGTTGCAGGTTTTGGTAAACTGCTGCCCATTTGCGTATGATACGCGTATGGTTGTCGCGGGGAAAAATCGTTGTCTTTTTTCGGGATGAGACACCTGATGCCTTCTTTGGGCTCGAGTGCTCAAAAAATGATTTTTCTTTTGTACGGACCAAACTTTTTATTGTTTCCAAAAGAGGAAAAGGAAAAAAGCTGCAATAACCTAAAAGTGGGGGGAGAGATCTTTGGGTAAGAGGGTTGGTTATACGAAGGGAAGGTATTAGCACCCAAAGTATCTATAGTACTCTATAGGTTTCTTTGCTTTGTTTTTCATTTCATGTTATTGAGAGGTTCTGGTGAAATAGGTGGGACCTAAGGTGTTTGTTTGATTATGCTCGCAAAGATCATCGCGATCCTCTGCATACATATCCCTTAGAGGGAATCAGAGCATCTGTAGCTCGGGGTCTACGGGTGCTAAGGTTTGAATGGTTTTTTTTGTTTTGTTTTGCTCGCCAAGGATCGACCTTGTGCCTACGTATTCTCAAAGGGATGTTGAGAAAGTCAGAGCAATCGTAGTTCCCACTTATGCTAGTGGAAGCAAAGGATAAGAGACAAATGTCATCTAAATGTTCGATGTATCTAATCTATATCATCACATACATCTGTTTGATTTTTGTTTGAAAATCTTTTCATTATAAGCCCGGGGCCATGCCACTTAGGGTGCTTAGAATGATAAAGATGTTTTTGTTGTTTAACCAGCCTTGTGGCAAAAACTTTTAATGAAGTCAGCCTTGTGACAAAAAGTTTTAATTAATCAGCCAGCCTCGTGGCAAAAGTTTCAATGAAGTCAGCCTTGTGACAAAACTTTGATTAATCAGCCAGTATGGTGGCAAAACGGTTTGATTGATTAGCCAGCCTTGTGGCAAAAAAGTTTGATAAATTAATTGATTGATTGTTTGTGATGATATAGAAGAGATACTCCTATCATAGAGATGATAAATGTCTAATCTCCTAGGGTATTTGTTTTGGATATTGGGGATGCTTATAAGAAGCCCGTGGGTCCTTGTACGAAGCCCAAGAGGAGGCTATCCGAGGGTCCTTGCATTGTAAGCCCAAGAGGAGGCTATGGGAGGGACAATCCAGGGTCCTTGCATTGTAAGCCCAAGAGGAGGCTATGGGAGGGTCACTCGTTTGTACAAAGCCCAAGGGGAGGCATGGTATAGTTGGTCTGAGCTCTTAGAGCGATTTCACCGGGAAACCATACTCTATGTCCTAACCTAAACTAGTGAGATTCTTTGCACGAAGCCCAATAGGAGGCTATGGGGAACCTAGTGTTGTACTAAGTTGAACAAGCACACATATCACACATATGAACAAACATGAACAAGTATGAACAAATATGGACAAACATGAACAAGTTATGAATAATTATACATATGACAAAGTGTGTGTATATAATGGAGTTTATGAAGGAAATATACCTGTAAGCATGATCCATTTGTATACACAGGGGCTCGGGACTTACACTCGGGAAGAGGTCCACTTGAGTTTATTCAAAGCTATGTAAACAGGTTTTTACAAAGGGGCTCGGGACTTATACCTATGTGGAGGCCCATGGTATTTTTGGGAAGATTTAAAGAAACCTTCATTTTTGGTTTGTTATTAAAGTTAAAAACAAACTGATCGAGGTATGTACAAAAATGTGTGTGTACAATGAAATACCTAATTTCATGTACAGGAATGGGTATGTACAAAAGGGGCTTGGGACTTATACCTACGTGGAGGCCCGTGTTTTATTTACAAAACATGGTTGATTGTTTTATTTACAGACGCGTCGTTTGAAAAACTGTTTGAAAGTTTGTTTTGAAAGAGTTTTCTGTTTAAAACTGTACAAGAAGAAAAGAAATGGGACTTACACTCTCTAATATTCGAGAGGCCCCTGTTTTATTTTCATAAAACAGGGTGGATGGTTTTGAAAAAAGATGTGAGATTTATTGTTTTAAAAACAGTTTGAAAAGTATTGTTTTTTGAAAAAGTTTTCTGTACAAAGAAAAACTGTAAAAAGAAGAAGAGTGGGTCTTATACTCTCTAATATTCGAGAGGCCCCTGTTTTATTTTCATAAAACAGGGTGGATGGTTTGAAAAAGATGTGTGATTTGTTGTTAAAAAAAACTGTTTTGAAGTTTCGGAAAAAGTTTTCTGTTTAAAAAAAAAACTGTACAAAGAAAAAGAAAAGGGACTTATACTCTCTAATATTCGAGAGGCCCCTCATCGTTTTGAAAATCAATTGATCAATTAAAAAGATTTAATCAATAGTTTCAAAAAGAAATGGTTTATTGTCTTTGAAAAGAATTGTGATTACTGTTGTGAAAACAGTTGATTGAGTTTTAGGCTTACCTCGAAGGATGAGAAAATTGGATTTCTGAGCTTGAGGTGTTACCTTGATTTTCAATAAATTATTTCATGATCATCCGCTGTAGCAAATGGAAAACAGAAAAATAGACAAAGCCCAGAAGACGACAAAGAAACAGATCTCGAAACCTTAAATGAATTGTAATTATTCAAGTGATCTGCAACAGTAATAAAAATCAGAACATGAAAATTCAAATGATTAATTACACAAAGGTTATATGATGATATCAAATTCAAAAGAAAATAATCTAAGAGAAGATATATTTTTTTTTGTGTTTTTTGAATGGAATTAAGTTAATTAATAAGATAATTAAACAAATAATTATACAAATAATTAAACTTAACAAGAAAAATAATTCTTTTTTATGTCACAAATTAGATTATACAAGTATAAACCTAAATATAAAAAGAAAATATTTTTTTGGAGTTTTTGATTGGTTGATATTAATTAATAGTAAATATTCACACAATTACTAATTAATTAACAAAATAAATTAATTATGAAGAAAAATAAAATATTTTCATGTCAAAAATTAATTAAATATTTTATCAACCTAAAAGTGAAATTAAAATGATTTTTGGATTTTTGAAAGTATTTTTGATTAATTTTGCAAAGAAAATTAAATTAATTAAGAAAATACTTAAACCAGGATCCTGTGTGGCGAGGCTGAAGGTCTATGGTGGACTGGCGCTTTCAGGGGCGTTGGATGAGAGTTTAAATGAGATCTGATGGCTCAGAGGAGAGGTGCATGGCAAGTGGCGTGGAAAGCGAAGCACATGAACTACAAGAGGAAGTCAGCGCGCGCTGATTTGAATGGACAAATGAGACATCGCCACGTCTCCTTCTTCTTCCTCCGTCCGTAGCCTTTTCTCTGCAACTGTAGCTAAAGGTTTTAGCTACAGTTTTTCTCCGTTGCTAAAGGTCCTGCAAATCAAACATTAGGAAATATGGAATATAAATGAATTATAGGACCATGGTTCGACTTAAAATTGTCCCCTGAGTTCAAATATGCCCTTAGTTTTTCCAGATTTTGCCTAAAATGAATAATCCCAAAATTGAGCTCAAGAACCCTAAAATGGTAGATGCCTCAAACGGCCTTTAAACTCAAATTAAAGCTCCAGAAATGATTAGAGCACTTAACCAAACACAAATATGAAGTTATATCTTGTTAAAGATGCAGGTATGATGGAATTCGTGTTGGTTTTTGTCTGCACCAAACGTGGCTTCTGGGTGAGTGTTCTTGAAGCTTCAAAGCTTGGAAACGATCGGGTTAGGTTCAGTGATGCTGGAGGATTGTTTTTGAGTGTTTAGATCTCACTGAATTGGCCTGTAACCTAAAATTCGAGTTTCAAGTTTTCTTGAAAAAGTTTGAATTGTGTTTAGGCTGTTTGGCTCGTGAATGGGTTCTGTTAGTATTCCAACAACTTCTAAATGGTATTTGGAAGAAGTTTGGATGACTCCTTTGGTTAGAATTTGAAAGATTGGCAATTTGGCATTCTAACCTCTTTGAAAACTTAAGAACTTGGTAAAAATGGAAGAAGTGAGAAAACAAGTTCTTGGACCAGTTTTGGAGTGCTTTGTAATGAAGTGAGGCCTTCTTATTTATAGGCCACGATTCTGAATTGAAGGGCAAGCAAGTGGAATAGTTATGATTGAATTTTGTGGAAGAATATGGCATGGAATATTTTTTCAATCATTACAAAGCTTAACCATGGTTAATTTCTTTTGATTCTATCTTATCCTTGGCCAAGATATTTCTGATATATAGCATAAATGATTGAATTTGGAGCAGGTTTGAGACTCATGTATAACAAATTATCACAAAATGACCTATAACTTGATAAAAGTGACCTATAATGCAAGTCACAAAAATTGTTTTGCAGCCATGTTTGGAGCCTTCAAAACCCTATCAAATCTTGATGAAATTTTGTGCTCTTGGATGTTTTGGAAAGCTCATGTTACACACTTCAAAACCCTAGTTGAAAGTTTCTTCAAGATCTTTAAGGAAGTGGGTGAAAAAGATTCATGAACTTTGAGAAAAATGAAGTTTTAAGTGAAGTTTTCAAAAAGTACCAACTTTGAAGCACCATATCTCTTAAATGGTTGATCTTATGGAAAAAATTTATATGTGTCAAAGTTGTTTATTGGATCAAAATCTACAACTTTCATGTTGGAAGTTTTTTTCAGTTTGTAGGTGAAATTTTGAGTTATTCCCTTCCAAAGTTTGAAAAAAACCATGAAAAACACTTAGAAAAATTTTCTAAGTATGAAAGTCAAACTTTTGACTTTTTGATTCTTGATTGATTTTCTTGATTTTTCTTGATCAAATGACTTCTCATATCATATATTGATGATTTAAAACTTCAAAAGTCATGGTTGACCAAAATTCCCCAAAAGTCAATGGTGATCTTGTACAGTTGACTTTTTCAGACGAATCGCGTTTCTGGAGATTTCAAATGAAACAGGCTATCCTCACCAAATGAATAGTATGAATGGACCATATTGAAGCATTAGAGGATATTGAGCCATGGTTTGAGTTGTGGCACCATGTCCTGATTAAAAAGTCAGTTGCTCAGTGAATTAGGTCAAAAACCCTAATTGTCGACCTGATGAAATTGATGACTGTAGGTCTTGAATTGAGATGTAATTTCCATTGTATATTGTCATAGGGATTATTTGAGGATGATTGAAACCTTTGATTGACTTCCTGGGGATTTTTAGGGTTTCCCAAATGTGATCCCTGATTTCAGTCCCTGATAGTTCAAAAACCCTGATCTGAGGATTTGTCTGATCAATCTTTGTACAGGAGATGTTCTGAGCCAATAGATTAGGTCAAAAATGATGTACTTGGGGTTTTGAGGTCATGTCCCAAGTCATTAGGTCAAACCCTGAGCAAAAGTCAAGAGCATGCTGTCTTCAGTCAAAACCCTAATTCAGTCGATTCAAAGCTGTTGAGTTTGTTGAAATGAATCTCTGAGGACCAAATGTTGATTGTTGATGAAGATAATTCACTTGAAATGGAGGGAGAACACAGCCCTAATTGATTATTACTTGTACTGATGAGTGATTTCCTGATTAGATCCTGCTGAGTCACAAGTAGCAAACACAAGCTATGCAGTTTGTTAGAGATGCAAATGATGCATATGCAGATGATATGAGGTGGTATCTTAGGTCAAAAATTGGGGTATGACAGATGCCCCTATTTAAGTTTCTTCAACCTGAGATATGAAGATTGAAAATTTTCGTTTTGATAGGGTGGAAGAGACTTAAATATCAGAAGACGCGAATTTTGGACCTAAGATACCAAAATTGCGAGTGATGCAAGGATATCTTTACCGAGGGAATATCAAGAACTGACTCCACTGGGGAAAAGAGATTGGGAAGGATGCCTCAATCCATTTTAGGAAGAGAATCCGTTTTTTCCTTTTCGGGAAAGCAAGTGTATGCTTCACCGGAGAATGATAGCTTTGTGAAAAAAGCTTACCTATCGACATTATCGACTATCAGCATGGGGATAGACTTGTTAATAATGCGAAGGTGAAAGGTATGAAACTGTGTTACCGACTACCAGCATGGTGATAGACTTGACAAGGTAAAAAGAGTTTCAAAGGTTCGGTTAATATTACCGACTATCAGCATTGTGATAGACATGTTAAATAATATAACCAGAACAATAGGTTACCGACTACCAGCCTCGTGATAGCGGTTTTGAAGACATGATCAATTATCAGCCGAGTGATAAAATGATCTTGGAGACTTTGCTAGGGAAATTACTGGTTATTCAGCCTTGTGAACAGTAATAAGGCCCTGATTGTCAAATGGTCTTCAGGATTGATTTCCTTGAGAGGAAAAAGCTTTTGAAAGAGACATAAGCTACTCAGATGATAAGGCTATTGCTTATTTCCTGTTTTTCACGACTCTGTTTGGGGAGTCAAAATTTGAATCTTTGGTAAAGACAAGGTTCTAACCAAGAATGAATTGGGAAGAAATAGTCAAACAAGATTTTGCACCCATGAGGAATGAACTCAACTGGGGATTTCCTCCTTTGTTTTGAGAGGAGAAACTAAAGCAACCTTCTTCCACGAGGAATGATCTCAGTGGGGAACTGGAGAAAGAATATGTTCTTTTCTGCTTATGGGTGACGACCTACTTGGAGAGATGACACGCCCATATTTGTTTTTTCTTTTCTTTTCTTTTCTTCTTTTTTTTCCTTTTTTCTCTTTTTTTCTTTTTTTTTTTTTTGGGATAGATATATCCTGAACAAGTGATTTTAAGCAGACATTGAAAAATGCAAGAATGCATAAATGATGAAAATATGTATGAATGATGAATGTCATGAATGTAGCATGCATACTGACAATACTGACAGACAATGAAGTATATACTGGAGATGGACCGACGTCGCAATATAACCAGATACTTGGCAAATGCTCTTCAACATGGTGTAGATAACACAGGTGAACAATGCTGTGTGCTTTAAACTTCTCTGGGGAAGACAAGCATCTTTTCTTATTGAGATGGAAGAACCTTTTCACTGGAGATAGAAAATCTTCGTTACTGGGGATAAAAGAGCTTCTTCACTGGGGATAGAAGAGCTTCTTTACCTCGAGGGATAATTGCTTCAAGAATTCTTTTCTGGGACAAGAATACCGTTGTCTCAACAATTTTCAGGGAGAATCTTTTTGTTCATCCTATGGAGACGACCGCTGATGTTCCTTCCGTTGTTCACAACTCAAAGGAAAGTTTCGCTTTTATTTTGAAAAAAGTGAAATAAATTCATTTAAAACTTTTTCTCTTTTTTTTTTCAAAAGTGAATAACACAATTAAAGCGTCATTTTGCAAGCTGAAAGAAATTAAAGATTGCAAACAAATGGGCACAAGGCTCAAATTTATTTAATAGAATGGTAACCAGCTAAAGGCGTGATTCCATAGAGTATTTACAAAAGTTGGAAATGGTAATTATGCGGAAAAGGCTACATTGAAAGCAATAACCACTATTCCCCCTAACAACTTTGAGTTCCAACTGTGTTTGTCGCTTCAGATTGGCGATGATTTGATCGAAGATCCTTTGATGAAGTACAGACTCTTCAGGTGACGAAGTATGGACTGATGCAGTTACTTTGTCATAAATCCCTAATTTTTGCCTAGATTGCCCTTTCAGGTTTTCAATCTACCAGGATGAATTTTTTCTGTTTATTGTCTCTAATTTTTGCCTGGACCGCCCTTTCAGGTTTTCAGTCCACCGAGACGCTCATTTTTGCCTAAGTCGCCCTTTGCGGGTTTTCAACTTACCGAGCTGTTCTTTTTGTATTTTTTTTAGACAAAGTATTTCTTGACTGCATCAGCATTCACAGGATATGGGAGTTCATCACCATCCATGGTTGCAAGAGTCATGGCGCCACCAGAAAATGTTCTTTTGACAACATACGGGCCTTCGTAATTAGGAGACCATTTGCCCCTAGAGTCTGGTTGAAAAGACAAGATCTTTTTAAGCACGAGGTCGCCTTCTCGAAATTCACGAGGTCGAACCTTTTTGTTGAAGGCTTGTTTCATCCTTGCTTGGTATAACTGTCCATGGCATAGAGCAGTCATACGTTTTTCTTCGATTAAGTTCAACTGATCATATCTGCTTTGACACCATTCAGCCTCTGATAACTTAGTCTCCATGAGGACTCTCATTGATGGGATTTCAACTTCTACGGGGAGCACAGCTTCCATGCCGTATACTAGAGAAAAGGGAGTTGCCCCTGTTGAAGTACGCACTGAAGTACGGTACCCATGTAAAGCAAATGGCAGCATTTCATGCCAGTCTTTGTAAGTGACGACCATTTTCTGGACGATCTTCTTAATGTTCTTGTTAGCAGCTTCAACAGCGCCGTTCATTTTTGGTCTGTAAGGAGAAGAGTTATGATGCTCAATCTTGAATTCCTCACACAATTCTTTCATCATTTTGTTGTTCAAGTTTGAACCATTGTCAGTAATGATCTTGCTGGGAACACCATATCGGCAAATGATGTTATTCTTGATAAACCTCACAACCACTTGTCTTGTAACATTGGCGTAAGATGCTGCTTCGACCCATTTGGTGAAGTAATCAATGGCTACCAAGATGAAACGATGACCGTTTGAAGCTTTTGGTTCGATCATTCCAATCATATCGATACCCCACATGGAGAAAGGCCATGGAGATGAGAGAACGTTGAGTAGAGTCGGTGGCACATGGATCTTATCTGCATAGATCTGGCACTTGTGACATCTCTTCACGTGTTTGTAACAATCAGATTCCATTGTCAACCAATAATATCCTGCTCTTAAGATCTTCTTGGACATTGCATGCCCGTTTGAATGAGTTCCAAAGGACCCTTCATGCACTTCATGTATTAACATGTCTGCTTCGTGTCTGTCCACGCATCTGAGCAAAACCATGTCGAAGTTTCTTTTGTATAGCACATCTCCGTTCAGGAAGAAACTGCCAGAAAGTCTCCTTAGAGTTTTCTTATCTTTGTTTGATGCCCCAAGTGGGTACTCTTGAGTTTGAAGGAAGCGTTTGATGTCGTGGAACCACGGTTTATCATCGATGACTACTTCGGTTGCAAACACATAGGCGGGCCTTTCAAGGCGCGTAATTCTGACTGTAGGCATATCGTTCCAATGATTGACTTTGAACATGGAAGATAAAGTAGCCAAGGCGTCTGCCATTCGATTCTGATCTCGAGGTATATGATGTAATTCAACCTTGTTGAAGAAAGTCAACAGACGTCTTGCATAATCTCTGTAAGGAATCAAGCCAGGGTGGTAAGTTTCCCACTTGTCTTTGATTTGGTTGATCACGAGAGCTGAATCTCCATATATGTCGAGGACCTTGATCCTTAAGTCAATGGCTTCTTCGAGACCCATGATACAAGCTTCATATTCTGCGATGTTGTTGGTGCACTCAAATAGCAATCTGGCGGAGAATGGGATATGAGTACCCTTGGGAGTGATGATGATTGCCCCAATTCCATTGCCAAAAGCATTTACTGCTCCATCAAAAATTAGGCCCCATCTTGATCCAGGCTCAGGACCTTCTTCAGGTAACGGTTCGTCACAATCTTTCATCTTCAAGTACAAGACATCTTCGTCAGGAAAGTCAAACTTGAGAGATTGATATTCATTAATTGGTTGATGCGCCAAATGATCGGCGAGAATACTTCCTTTGACCGCTTTTTGAGCACGGTACTCAATGTCATACTCAGATAACAGCATTTGCCATCGGGCAATCCTTCCTGTTAAAGCAGGTTTTTCAAAGACATACTTGATCGGATCCATTTTGGAGATTAACCAAGTAGTATTGTTAATCATGTATTGGCGGAGACATTTTGAAGCCCAAGCCAAAGCTACACGTTTTTTCGAGCATGGAGTAACGAGACTCACAGTCTGTGAATTTCTTACTCAAGTAATAGATAGCATGCTCCTTCTTACCAGTTTCATCTTGCTGCTCAAGCATACAACCCATGGATTCTTCCAACACGGTAAGGTACATGATTAATGGTCTTCCTTCAACCGGAGGAATCAATATTGGTGGTTCTAACAGGTACTCTTTTATACTGTCAAACGCTTTCTGGCAATCTTCAGTCCATACAACCCCTTGATCTTTGCGGAGAAGCTTGAAAATCGGCCCACAAGTAGCAGTCATTTGAGAGATAAATCTGGAGATATAGTTCAATCGTCCAAGAAATCCTCTTACTTGCTTTTCAGTTTTTGGTACAGGCATCTCTTGAATAGCTCTGACTTTGTCGGGATCTACTTCGATACCTCTTTGGCTGACAATGAAACCCAAGAGTTTTCCAGATCTAACCCCAAAAGTACATTTGTTAGGATTCAAACGAAGCTGATATTTCCTTAATCGTTGAAGCAACTTAAGAAGGTATTCAATATGTTCTTCTTCTGTGCTGGACTTGGCTATCATGTCGTCCACATAAACTTCTATTTCTTTATGCATCATGTCATGAAAGAGAGTAGTCATTGCCCTTTGGTAAGTTGCGCCTGCATTCTTTAATCCAAACGGCATCACTTTGTAGCAAAAGGTACCCCATGGGGTGATGAAAGATGTCTTCTCCATGTCTTCAGGAGCCATCTTGATCTGATTATAACCGGAGAACCCGTCCATAAAGGAAAAGACGTTGAACTTAGCAGTGTTATCAACCAACATGTCGATATGTGGTAATGGAAAGTCATCTTTTGGACTGGCCTTGTTCAAGTCACGGTAGTCAACACACATTCTGACTTTGCCATCTTTTTTCGGAACTGGCACTATGTTGGCCAACCATTGAGGATACTCAGAGGTGACAAGAAAACCTGCGTCGAGCTGCTTTTGAACTTCCACTTTGATCTTGTTAGCCATATCAGGGTGAGTCCTTCGCAATTTCTGCTTAACCGGCGGGCATTCTGGCTTCAATGGCAAGTAATGCTGAACAATATTGGTATCCAGCCCAGGCATGTCTTGGTAGGACCAGGCAAACACGTCAACATATTCTTTGAGAAGGTCTGTCAACTTACTCTTGATATCAGCATCAAGCAGCGATCCAATGGTCACTTCTTTTTTGTCTTCTTCAGAACCCAAGTTGATCTTTTCTAAAGGCTCTTTGTGAGGCAGAATGGTTCTTTCCTCGTGCTTAAGTAATCGAGAGATCTCGTCCGGGATCTCCTCTTCTTCCTCTTCTTCGGCTTCGAACACAGGAAACTGAAAGTTGGGAGAGGGCATAGGGTTATTGCATTCAATGGGTTTATCAATAGTAAATCTGCACATGTGATTTATATTTATTTCAGAAAATTTATAAATGCAAGAGTGTATGCAGATTTTTTTGAAAAGTTTTTTTTTTTTTATTTTGGTTTTTTAGGATTACCATTTCCAGAAAAAGCAAAAATAAAAACACATAATGTAGGGAATTCAAAATGACACTTTATTTATGATTCATCTTTGAAACAAAGCCCTAAACACAAACTCATTTGTCTTGGGCAGGACAAAGAGGGAAACTTTTAAAACAAAGCCCTATACACAAAGTTATTTGGGCGGAACATTTAAAAGCAAAGCCCTATAAAACATCTCTCTGCTTTGGGCAAGGCAGGAGGTCAAAATAACAGCGAAGTGATTACTTTGAGCGGCGAACAACATTCGGAACGTCGACAGCTTTCCAGTAGCAACGAACTCCTCTGTGTATTATGTATTCAGGAAAATTCTCCCCAGAATTATCTTCAGTATTGACATCGTCTGCTGGTCGAGCAGGATTTGAAGGTCCTGGTTTGTCAACCTTGTTCTTTGTAGAGTTGAAGTGGTCTTCTTCTACTTCTTGAAGAGCATAAGATGAGTCACAATCTTCAGAATTTTCAGGATGTATTTCCCAGTCTTCAGGATGAAGAGACTCATTGTCAGCGACACTTTCTGAGTCAGTTGCGAGACCATCTTCCCTTTCATCTTCAAAAATGGCATTTATGTGATAATAACCATCATCAGGATTATCAATCTTGGCAGATGCATTGAATCCGAAATCTTCAGTAATTTCAGGCTGCTGAGAAAATTGACAGTGCTGATAAACCTCTTCTGGGTGACTATTGTATTCAAAGGAATCTCCCCATCCAGTTGGTTGGATATCCTCAATCGCAATCTTGTAACTTTCAGGTGCAGTATATTTCACCATATAATCAAATTTTCCACTTGGTTGTCCCAAGGTGTCCCAGATTTCTGTAGGAACAGGTTCAGTTTCATCGCCTTTGGATTTCTCTGAAGGAGGATGTGGTTCTTCCTGAGATATGTATCCCGAGTCATTGAGATAACATTTCCATTCTTCTTCAGGATCAGGTAGACCTTCTTCAATGCATTCTTCGATAAGGACATTAACCTCTTGAGGAATTGGGTTAAGGAATCCTCCACTAATGAATGTTTCTTTGATCGGACGAAGGGTTTCATCTTTCTTGGTGCAGTTTGAGAATGTTGGTGAACATCCGAGACCTGCTCTGGTTTCATTCTTAGTAGGGATCACAACTTGCCCCCAGCCAGTGGTAGTTCCATCTTTCACTACTTTTACCGCCTCTTTGTATGAAGAGATCGATGCTTTCTTCTTGGAAGATTCGTCTTCTAAAGAGAGACCTTGGAATTGAGTTCCTTCCACATCATCGGCACCAATGAAAGAGAAATTGGATAAATGACTCACCATTAAGGCTTGCTCCCCACTTATTGTTACCAATTTTCCATTTGTTACAAACTTTAACTTTTGATGGAGCGTGGAAGTTACTGCCCCTGCTTCGTGGATCCATGGTCGTCCTAATAGACAGCTATAAGCAGCTTGAATGTCCATGACCTGGAAAGTGATTTGAAATGTATGTGGACCAATTGTCATGGGAAGGTTGACTTCGCCGATAACAGATTTTCGCGACCCATCAAATGCTTTGACTACTACACCACTGAATTTCATAGGCATTCCTTGGTAAGACAAGCGAGCAAGAGTCGTCTTTGGCATCACATTCAAGGAAGATCCGGTGTCTACCAACACATTGGACAAAGAGTCCGACTGACAGTTCATAGAAATGTGCAAAGCAAGATTGTGATTTCTACCCTCCTCGGGGAGTTCTTCATCACAGAAGCTTAAATTGTTACAGGCTGTTATGTTGGCTATTATCCCATCAAAGTGGTCAACAGTAACATCATGGTCTACAAAAGCTTGATCCAAGACCCTCATCAGGGCCTCCCTGTGTGCTTCAGAGTTCAACAGCAATGAAAGTATTGAGATCTTTGAAGGAGTCTGCATAAGCTGATCCACAATCTTGTATTCACTTCTTTTGATAAGCTTCAAAATTTCATCAAAATCAGGATTCACATTGGTTCTACTGGATTGACCAACATCAGTGTTTGTGTTACTAACAGGAGTTTCCACAGGATTTCCCACTGGAACATTGGCAGGATTTTGTCCGGTTGCAGGGGCAACAGGCTGCTTTGAAGGTAGTGGAGTATACACACGTCCACTTCTTGTCACTCGACTCACATCAGCGATATTCACGACAGATGAAAGAGTAGGTAAAGGAACTTCTTGTCCATTCTTTATCATGGTAGCATTGTAGTTGTATGGAACTGCCTTGTCAGAGTCATAAGGAACAGGTCCAGGTAGACAAATGATCAAAGGAGCAACAGGAACCTTTGGCTTGTTATAAGTAACTTCCATGCGCTCAGGCATGTTGAAATGAGGAACGATGATGTTAACTGTAGGCATTTCCGAGTTGATATCTGAGACTAAAAGCTCATGCGGATAGCATCCTATCATGTTAACTTCATTTTCATTCCTATTTCTGTAGATCTGAATAGTACCATTATCCAACAGTACTTGGAGATCTCTTCTCACAATTGAACATCCGTGAGGATCTACACAACATATGCTACAGGAACCATAGTGATGCTGGCGAAAATTCTGCCCTCGACAGAGAGTAGCGTGCATTTGTACCAAATCGGCTCTTGAGTGATTGATATTATAGACTCGATACGGACCAGGACATCCATACACCATGTTTACAACATGCCCTCCATGATTGGGCAGCGGATTTGCTTGCACATTTGGATTCAAATTTCTGAAAGAGAGGAGATTAGATCTTACCAACCTCTGAACTTCATGTTTCAAAGCTATGCAATGCTCGAGATCATGGCCAGGTACTCCTTGATGATAAGGGCATGAGACCTCAGCTTTGTACCACCATGGGAGTTTCTCAAGTACTGGTGGTGGTGCTTTAGTTTGAACGAGACCTCTTTCAATCAAAGCAGGGTACAACTCTGTGTAGGTCATTGGAATCGGATCAAACTGTGGAGCTCTTTGTACACGGTTCTGATTATTGTTAAACTGCTGAACCTGTGGTCGAGGCTGTTGCTGTTGAAACTGCGGAGTAAATCCCGGATTCGGTGCTGTGTTAACGGCTGGCGCAATAGCAGCTACCTGTCATTGACGATTGACATTTCCTCTTGGCTTTCCTTGGGATACCATGTCAATACTTTGTTCCTTCTTCTTTTGGAAACCACTTCCGAACTTTTTGGTTCCGCTTGAAGATCCACCTTCTTTAGTTAGACGTCCGGTTCGGACTCCTTCTTCTAGACGCATCCCCATGTTTACCATTTCGGTGAAATCACTTGGAGCACTAGCAATCATGCGTTCGTAGTAAAACGGACTGAGAGTATTCAAGAAAATCTTTGTCATCTCTTTCTCTTTTAACGGTGGATTAATCTGAGCAGCAGTTTCTCTCCATCGTTGGGCATATTCTTTGAAAGCTTCATGATCTTTCTGAGCCATGGATCGAAGCTGATCTCTGTCCGGAGCCATATCCGAGTTATACTTGTATTGTCGGACAAAGGCCTCACCTAAGTCATTGAATGTTCGAATATTAGTGCTATCCAGGCCTGTGTACCACTTCAGTGCGGCACCAGTCAAACTGTCTTGAAAGTAATGGATAAGCAACTGATGATTATCTGCATAAGTAGACATCTTTCTGGCATACATCACAAGATGGCTTTGTGGACAAGAACTTCCTTTGTACTTCTCAAAGTCAGGGACCTTGAATTTAGCAGGTATCTGTACACTGGGAACCAAACATAGCTCCTGGGCATTCTTTCCAAACAAATCTTTTCCACGGATAGCTTTAACTTCTAGTTGAATCTTGTTAAATTGTTCTTGGAGATCTCCCACAAGATTACGCTGATTTGTGCTATCACCCTGATCATGATAAATCTCATTGCCATCATAAGGAACAGTGTGAACCGTAGGAGTCGGAACTGTCATAGTGGGTTGAGAAAGTGCCATAGTGACTTGAGAAAAAGTTACCCCCTGATTTGGAGTGAACTGTGAACTTTGCGCAGCAGGCGCTTCAGTTGTAGCTGTTTGAACCCCAGAGAAATTATGGCGAAATCCTGTACCAAAGCTGAAAGGCGTGCCCCAACCTTCTGGCATGGAGAAAGATGGAATGCCGAATGCAACCGTAGAAACTGGAGTAGTAACCTCAGATGTTACTGTTGCTTGGCTGTTGGGTGGCGGCGGCTGATTCTGTGCGGCCATTAAGGAGTCAACCAGAGTAGTAAGACTTTCCAATTTTTCCTGAAGGGTGGTCACTGTACCACGGAGCTCAATATTCTCTTGTTCAGAGTGTTCCATTACTCTTCTTCTGCTTGAACGAGTATTGTATCTGTGATCTGATTGCGAGCGCGGTCGAGAAACTTTGAGACGCGACAGCTTGACGATCTAATGGAGAAAGATCCAAAAGATAAGACTCTATACAACAGACTCGATATGCAGAATGATGTATGCAAAAAGAAGTTTTATGATTTTTTCCAAATATTTTAAAGATTATTTCCTTGCAAACATTTGAACACAAACAAATCTTTTATTCATCATATTTTTTTTATTTTTATTACAACAATAATGGGAAATGTTACAACATTTTTTTCATTTTGTTTTTTTTTTTTTATTGCAATAATAGGAAATGTTACAACATTGGAGCGTAGCTCCTTACAAAAGCAAATGATAAATAAAAAAAAAGCTAAACAAATCCTAAGCATCTTCATCAGACGAAGAACCAAATGCATTGTGCAGCTTGAGCTTCATGATTTCTTTCCCATAGTGAGCTTTCAATTCGGCCTTTTCAGTCCTCAGCTTGTCAACAATATTCTTCCAATCATCAGGAGTCGGGGCGTTACTAGTTGAGCCTTCAAGATTCTTCTTGCTTTCTTTGATGTATCTTCTGATTGCAGCATCTTTCTGACGAATCTTCTCATCTTTACTCATGAGCCATCCATCTTGATAATAGAGAGTTTCTTCGTGATCTTTCACTCTTTTCTTCAACTTTCTATCAGTTCTACGAAACTTTTCTTCCCAAGCGTCTTTTTCTACCCTCATCTTGGCTAAAGTGTCTTGGTATTCCTCCATAGTGGGAATGTGGGGTCGTACTGCAGGAAACATGGGTTTTTCATAAGCATAAGGCATTTGGAACTCTTTTGCTCTTTTCTTTACCCAGCAAGTGTAGGTGTCCATGGCAATGCAATTTCTTTCCTCGCCTTTTTCTTTCCATCGGACGTCGTACCAAGCTTTCACCATTCTCGCTTTCAAACTTTTAGGATTATCCCCTTCTCGGTAGAAGTAGCCTTCCACTGTAGGACCAATGGGTTTAGCTGAATTTGCATACCCGAGTTGTCGTCGGGCTAGGACCGGATTGTAGTTAATTCCTCCTTGTGTACCAATGAGGGGTACGTTGGCGAACTCCCCACAACTATCAATGGTTTCTGTACCACAGCGAGCCAAGGTATACCAACGGATATCATTATTAGTAAGAGACATAAGTCTTCGAGGCCAACGCAAACGTTCTCGGTTTTCTGTGAAAATAGGAGACTGAGGTAAGTGTGAAACAATCCATTTGAACAACAGAGGTGCACAACAAACAATGATTCCACCGCCTTGGCGATTCCTATGATGGATAGAGAAATACATGTCACCAAGCAAAGTCGGAACAGGATTTCCAATCAGAAAGATCTTTATGGCATTGATATCAACAAAGTTGTCGATATTGGGAAACAGAACCAACCCATAGATGAGCAAGGCTAGTACAGCTTCAAAAGCTATCATGCTACCAGTTTCGATAAAATCAAAGGCTTTCTTTACCAGGAAGTGTGAAGTTAAACCCGGGAGGTTTCCTTTGGTAGTCCAATTACTCTCTACTTCAGACTTTTTCATGTGGATACTTGCTGCAATGACGTGTGACTTAGGAATGGCTTCCAAACCATTGAAGGGTATTTTGTCAGACACAGGAATACCTAAAAGATTGGCATATTCTTCCAAGGTCGGTACCAACTGGTAGTCTGGAAAGGTAAAACAACGGTAGACGGGATCATAGAACTGAACCAGAGTTTTGAGAAGTCCTTCATCAACATGAGTGTTCAAGATAGGCAAAAGCTTTCCATGGCTTTTCCTAAAATTACAAGGATCTTGTACAAAAGATGCTAACTCTATCAGTCTTTCTATATCAGGCGTTTTGAAACCGTACTTTTTGGTATACCTTTTTTCCATAACTTAATCCTATAACGTTTGCAAAGAAAATTCTCTAAAATTTTTGGAAAAATCATGTTTTTATGGAAAAAGATGGGTTTTCTAATGAATGTATGAATGCATGGATGCATGGATGCCACATATTCAAACATGGTAAAGCAAACATGGTAGCGCAAACATGGTAACGCATACATGGTACTACAAACATGGTACACAAACATGGTAACGCAAACATGGTACGCATAGGCTCAAAGGTCCAAAGTCACGAGCATGAGGTCAGAGAACCAAAAATGGGATAGTTCTAGTTAATCACCTGCATGACATGTTCTACTGATACGTCAGAGTCTACATTTTTCTTTCGGATATTACCGGCCTTCCACAATTAAACTCATGAGCCAGTAATATTCTCAAGAAAAACTCGTCTGAGTGTGGTTCTCCGCATGACAACTAATCCAAGTCTTCACCTGAATAGTTTCTGCACCACAACCTAATAAGGCCAGGATGGGTTGGGGTTCTACGGTCTCTCAGCTTCTACAGTTCAATGAAAGTAATAATGTCTTCGCTACGAAACATGCTAAACATATATTACCAACAAGGAACCTCCACTGAGCGGAAGGATTCTCAAGTGCGCCTGCACATGACTATACCCTCCACCTAATTTCTTATGTGTACTTAATCCGGGTTAGGATTTGTCCATAATGTATCACTTGTAACAGAACCACGCAAGTAACAGAACCAGAGAATCACACATATAACAAAAAATGAAATGAAAAATAAAGCAAATAGAATTAACCCTTCCTTTGGAAACAATAAAAAGATGGTCCCCAGTGAAGTCGCCATTTTTTCTGTCGCGGGGAAAAATCGTTGTCTTTTTTCGGGATGAGACACCTGATGCCTTCTTTGGGCTCGAGTGCTCAAAAAATGATTTTTCTTTTGTACGGACCAAACTTTTTATTGTTTCCAAAAGAGGAAAAGGAAAAAAGCTGCAATAACCTAAAAGTGGGGGGAGAGATCTTTGGGTAAGAGGGTTGGTTATACGAAGGGAAGGTATTAGCACCCAACGTATCTATAGTACTCTATAGGTTTCTTTGCTTTGTTTTTCATTTCATGTTATTGAGAGGTTCTGGTGAAATAGGTGGGACCTAAGGTGTTTGTTTGATTATGCTCGCAAAGATCATCGCGATCCTCTGCATACATATCCCTTAGAGGGAATCAGAGCATCTGTAGCTCGGGGTCTACGGGTGCTAAGGTTTGAATGGTTTTTTTTGTTTTGTTTTGCTCGCCAAGGATCGACCTTGTGCCTACGTATTCTCAAAGGGATGTTGAGAAAGTCAGAGCAATCGTAGTTCCCACTTATGCTAGTGGAAGCAAAGGATAAGAGACAAATGTCATCTAAATGTTCGATGTATCTAATCTATATCATCACATACATCTGTTTGATTTTTGTTTGAAAATCTTTTCATTATAAGCCCGGGGCCATGCCACTTAGGGTGCTTAGAATGATAAAGATGTTTTTGTTGTTTAACCAGCCTTGTGGCAAAAACTTTTAATGAAGTCAGCCTTGTGACAAAAAGTTTTAATTAATCAGCCAGCCTCGTGGCAAAAGTTTCAATGAAGTCAGCCTTGTGACAAAACTTTGATTAATCAGCCAGTATGGTGGCAAAACGGTTTGATTGATTAGCCAGCCTTGTGGCAAAAAAGTTTGATAAATTAATTGATTGATTGTTTGTGATGATATAGAAGAGATACTCCTATCATAGAGATGATAAATGTCTAATCTCCTAGGGTATTTGTTTTGGATATTGGGGATGCTTATAAGAAGCCCGTGGGTCCTTGTACGAAGCCCAAGAGGAGGCTATCCGAGGGTCCTTGCATTGTAAGCCCAAGAGGAGGCTATGGGAGGGACAATCCAGGGTCCTTGCATTGTAAGCCCAAGAGGAGGCTATGGGAGGGTCACTCGTTTGTACAAAGCCCAAGGGGAGGCATGGTATAGTTGGTATGAGCTCTTAGAGCGATTTCACCGGGAAACCATACTCTATGTCCTAACCTAAACTAGTGAGATTCTTTGCACGAAGCCCAATAGGAGGCTATGGGGAACCTAGTGTTGTACTAAGTTGAACAAGCACACATATCACACATATGAACAAACATGAACAAGTATGAACAAATATGGACAAACATGAACAAGTTATGAATAATTATATATATGACAAAGTGTGTGTATATAATGGAGTTTATGAAGGAAATATACCTGTAAGCATGATCCATTTGTATACACAGGGGCTCGGGACTTACACTCGGGAAGAGGTCCACTTGAGTTTATTCAAAGCTATGTAAACAGGTTTTTACAAAGGGGCTCGGGACTTATACCTATGTGGAGGCCCATGGTATTTTTGGGAAGATTTAAAGAAACCTTCATTTTTGGTTTGTTATTAAAGTTAAAAACAAACTGATCGAGGTATGTACAAAAATGTGTGTGTACAATGAAATACCTAATTTCATGTACAGGAATGGGTATGTACAAAAGGGGCTTGGGACTTATACCTACGTGGAGGCCCGTGTTTTATTTACAAAACATGGTTGATTGTTTTATTTACAGACGCGTCGTTTGAAAAACTGTTTGAAAGTTTGTTTTGAAAGAGTTTTCTGTTTAAAACTGTACAAGAAGAAAAGAAATGGGACTTACACTCTCTAATATTCGAGAGGCCCCTGTTTTATTTTCATAAAACAGGGTGGATGGTTTTGAAAAAAGATGTGAGATTTATTGTTTTAAAAACAGTTTGAAAAGTATTGTTTTTTGAAAAAGTTTTCTGTACAAAGAAAAACTGTAAAAAGAAGAAGAGTGGGTCTTATACTCTCTAATATTCGAGAGGCCCCTGTTTTATTTTCATAAAACAGGGTGGATGGTTTGAAAAAGATGTGTGATTTGTTGTTAAAAAAAACTGTTTTGAAGTTTCGGAAAAAGTTTTCTGTTTAAAAAAAAAAATGTACAAAGAAAAAGAAAAGGGACTTATACTCTCTAATATTCGAGAGGCCCCTCATCGTTTTGAAAATCAATTGATCAATTAAAAAGATTTAATCAATAGTTTCAAAAAGAAATGGTTTATTGTCTTTGAAAAGAATTGTGATTACTGTTGTGAAAACAGTTGATTGAGTTTTAGGCTTACCTCGAAGGATGAGAAAATTGGATTTCTGAGCTTGAGGTGTTACCTTGATTTTCAATAAATTATTTCATGATCATCCGCTGTAGCAAATGGAAAACAGAAAAATAGACAAAGCCCAGAAGACGACAAAGAAACAGATCTCGAAACCTTAAATGAATTGTAATTATTCAAGTGATCTGCAACAGTAATAAAAATCAGAACATAAAAATTCAAATGATTAATTACACAAAGGTTATATGATGATATCAAATTCAAAAGAAAATAATCTAAGAGAAGATATATTTTTTTTTGTGTTTTTTGAATGGAATTAAGTTAATTAATAAGATAATTAAACAAATAATTATACAAATAATTAAACTTAACAAGAAAAATAATTCTTTTTTATGTCACAAATTAGATTATACAAGTATAAACCTAAATATAAAAAGAAAATATTTTTTTGGAGTTTTTGATTGGTTGATATTAATTAATAGTAAATATTCACACAATTACTAATTAATTAACAAAATAAATTAATTATGAAGAAAAATAAAATATTTTCATGTCAAAAATTAATTAAATATTTTATCAACCTAAAAGTGAAATTAAAATGATTTTTGGATTTTTGAAAGTATTTTTGATTAATTTTGCAAAGAAAATTAAATTAATTAAGAAAATACTTAAACCAGGATCCTGTGTGGCGAGGCTGAAGGTCTATGGTGGACTGGCGCTTTCAGGGGCGTTGGATGAGAGTTTAAATGAGATCTGATGGCTCAGAGGAGAGGTGCATGGCAAGTGGCGTGGAAAGCGAAGCACATGAACTACAAGAGGAAGTCAGCGCGCGCTGATTTGAATGGACAAATGAGACATCGCCACGTCTCCTTCTTCTTCCTCCGTCCGTAGCCTTTTCTCTGCAACTGTAGCTAAAGGTTTTAGCTACAGTTTTTCTCCGTTGCTAAAGGTCCTGCAAATCAAACATTAGGAAATATGGAATATAAATGAATTATAGGACCATGGTTCGACTTAAAATTGTCCCCTGAGTTCAAATATGCCCTTAGTTTTTCCAGATTTTGCCTAAAATGAATAATCCCAAAATTGAGCTCAAGAACCCTAAAATGGTAGATGCCTCAAACGGCCTTTAAACTCAAATTAAAGCTCCAGAAATGATTAGAGCACTTAACCAAACACAAATATGAAGTTATATCTTGTTAAAGATGCAGGTATGATGGAATTCGTGTTGGTTTTTGTCTGCACCAAACGTGGCTTCTGGGTGAGTGTTCTTGAAGCTTCAAAGCTTGGAAACGATCGGGTTAGGTTCAGTGATGCTGGAGGATTGTTTTTGAGTGTTTAGATCTCACTGAATTGGCCTGTAACCTAAAATTCGAGTTTCAAGTTTTCTTGAAAAAGTTTGAATTGTGTTTAGGCTGTTTGGCTCGTGAATGGGTTCTGTTAGTATTCCAACAACTTCTAAATGGTATTTGGAAGAAGTTTGGATGACTCCTTTGGTTGGAATTTGAAAGATTGGCAATTTGGCATTCTAACCTCTTTGAAAACTTAAGAACTTGGTAAAAATGGAAGAAGTGAGAAAACAAGTTCTTGGACCAGTTTTGGAGTGCTTTGTAATGAAGTGAGGCCTTCTTATTTATAGGCCACGATTCTGAATTGAAGGGCAAGCAAGTGGAATAGTTATGATTGAATTTTGTGGAAGAATATGGCATGGAATATTTTTTCAATCATTACAAAGCTTAACCATGGTTAATTTCTTTTGATTCTATCTTATCCTTGGCCAAGATATTTCTGATATATAGCATAAATGATTGAATTTGGAGCAGGTTTGAGACTCATGTATAACAAATTATCACAAAATGACCTATAACTTGATAAAAGTGACCTATAATGCAAGTCACAAAAATTGTTTTGCAGCCATGTTTGGAGCCTTCAAAACCCTATCAAATCTTGATGAAATTTTGTGCTCTTGGATGTTTTGGAAAGCTCATGTTACACACTTCAAAACCCTAGTTGAAAGTTTCTTCAAGATCTTTAAGGAAGTGGGTGAAAAAGATTCATGAACTTTGAGAAAAATGAAGTTTTAAGTGAAGTTTTCAAAAAGTACCAACTTTGAAGCACCATATCTCTTAAATGGTTGATCTTATGGAAAAAATTTATATGTGTCAAAGTTGTTTATTGGATCAAAATCTACAACTTTCATGTTGGAAGTTTTTTTCAGTTTGTAGGTGAAATTTTGAGTTATTCCCTTCCAAAGTTTGAAAAAAACCATGAAAAACACTTAGAAAAATTTTCTAAGTATGAAAGTCAAACTTTTGACTTTTTGATTCTTGATTGATTTTCTTGATTTTTCTTGATCAAATGACTTCTCATATCATATATTGATGATTTAAAACTTCAAAAGTCATGGTTGACCAAAATTCCCCAAAAGTCAATGGTGATCTTGTACAGTTGACTTTTTCAGACGAATCGCGTTTCTGGAGATTTCAAATGAAACAGGCTATCCTCACCAAATGAATAGTATGAATGGACCATATTGAAGCATTAGAGGATATTGAGCCATGGTTTGAGTTGTGGCACCATGTCCTGATTAAAAAGTCAGTTGCTCAGTGAATTAGGTCAAAAACCCTAATTGTCGACCTGATGAAATTGATGACTGTAGGTCTTGAATTGAGATGTAATTTCCATTGTATATTGTCATAGGTATTATTTGAGGATGATTGAAACCTTTGATTGACTTCCTGGGGATTTTTAGGGTTTCCCAAATGTGATCCCTGATTTCAGTCCCTGATAGTTCAAAAACCCTGATCTGAGGATTTGTCTGATCAATCTTTGTACAGGAGATGTTCTGAGCCAATAGATTAGGTCAAAAATGATGTACTTGGGGTTTTGAGGTCATGTCCCAAGTCATTAGGTCAAACCCTGAGCAAAAGTCAAGAGCATGCTGTCTTCAGTCAAAACCCTAATTCAGTCGATTCAAAGCTGTTGAGTTTGTTGAAATGAATCTCTGAGGACCAAATGTTGATTGTTGATGAAGATAATTCACTTGAAATGGAGGGAGAACACAGCCCTAATTGATTATTACTTGTACTGATGAGTGATTTCCTGATTAGATCCTGCTGAGTCACAAGTAGCAAACACAAGCTATGCAGTTTGTTAGAGATGCAAATGATGCATATGCAGATGATATGAGGTGGTATCTTAGGTCAAAAATTGGGGTATGACAATGGTACGTACGCGTATGGGGGGTTGGTACGCGTATGGTACGCTCCCCAAATGTACATCAGAATGCACTTCTTGCTCGTACGCGTATGGTATTGGGCTGGTATGCGTATGCCTTGCTGGTACCCGTATGGATGTGTTTTGTGTGGAATTTTGGATCTGTTCATACGCGTATGATACGCGTATGGTGTGTATGTTGTGAAATTTTATCTCTGTTGGTACGCGTATGGTCAGCGTGACCTGCAGATTTTGCTGTGTTGATGTTTGAAAGTCTGATGACATGTGACTTTAAACTGATGAATCTGTATGAAATATTGTTGTCTGATTTATTGAATGATGCAATTATATATATATATATATTGAACATACTTGTAAATGATGATGATGACAATGAATGATGGTGAATGAGTACAAGATGACGCTACTCATAGTATGATGATGATGATAGTATGTTGTATATATGTCTGCATGCATTCATAATCATTTGATGAGGACTATATCCTAATGATGAGAGGATACAGTGAAGGGCAAGATTCCCATTGTGTGGAATCTGTGCTGGCAGGGCCGTATCTGGATGATGATAGATCGGTCGGTGGGTTTTTCCCATTGATGATGTTGGTACCACATGCATAGTGTCAGTTTCATACATATGCATGATTTTTCTTATAACATGATTAATATATGTTATGTGATGATTTGATGTTTGTAGATGTGAGACGATGATGTGTCTGAATATGAAACAATTGGGTGAATGACATAACTATGATATATTGTTATTTATGATGCAATAACATTGGTTAACTGTGATGAGACTCACCCTTACTTGTTGTCATTTTCAGATTGAGGATAGCGGCGAGACTTGGTGAGGATTAGCTCATAAGTCGGTTTAGTTGTTGTGTCGGTGTCATGCTCTGATAGATGTAACACTGGGAACGCGGTGTTTTGAGTTTCGATTATAACCCTATTTGTTTATTTTGCTTGGAGTTTGATACATTAATGATGTAATGTTGACTTGATGATTTAATTCCGCTGTGTAAACATGATTTTTATCTAATGAGTTATAATTCAGATGTTTCAGTGGATGCATGACATATGCCGAACGTGTGTTTCTTTTATTTATGAATTGTGGCACCTCTTTACATGTTACTCTGATTATTATTTGTTTAATTGCCATGGGGTATTAGAGGGGTGTTACATTGAACGTGTGCAGGAAAATCTAAAATCTTCTGATGAAGCAAAGATGAAGATATTATCTAAGGGGGAGCCTTAAATCCGATAATTAATTCATAAGGATATCCAATTTAGGGGGAGACTATACATCTCAGGGGGGAAATTATTTCTAAATCTGATAGACCTCTTAAAAAGCTTTTTGATAATAACAAAAAGGGGGAGAAAGAATAAGTACATTTTGATGAATAAGTTGCTTGACTAAACATAACAAAAAGGGGGAGAAAGAATTAATTTCATTGATAATTAAACTACTTGATTGAACATGAGAAAGGGATGTAATACAATCACCGGTTTATTATTATTATCATCTCATAAAATTGTTCCATCAAAATACATGGTTTTTGTCATCATCGAAAAGGGGGAGATTGTTAGAACAAGATTGAGAATCTATGTTCAGAATCTGGTTTTGATGATAACAAGCATATATTTTGTGAGTAACAATTTTATTACTAATGATTTCATCAAGAATGCAGGTACTACAAGCCTTATATGACAACATCAGAAGTTCTGCGAAATAGTAGGATCTCACTCAGACAAGAGCCACATCAATATACATGAAGACTCGTTAAAGGAAGAAGATCACATGAACAACATATCAGAAGTTCTGATAGAGTAACATAGTGACATACAAAAAGCTCTTAACAGCAAAGCCACACGTGGACAAAGAAAAGAAAATGCAATATCAGCCAAATCAAAAATTGAGAATCAAAAGAAAAGCCGTTACAAACATCATCATCAGCAAAACGGCTGCAACAAGTTAATGGAACAACTCCCAAGGATAATTGAAGAAGCAACCCACATGCAGGTTGTTGAAGAAAACAAAAATAGAAAAAGCAACACGCAAGCATTTAATGTGCTCTCGAAAGATCAAGATAACGGATAAAATAAAAAAGGGTATAAATAGAAGAAAGATTCATCATGGAGAGTGTGGCTCAAAAAAAGATGAGGGGCTCAAAATTGAAATATCACTAAAGTAGTCAAAAGATGAAATGAAGCAATCTGAATCACCATCAGAGTTGAAGATCAAAGCAAGAAGATAACCTGAATAAGAACTGATGTTCTTAATATGCTTAAAGAAAAGAGTTAAAGATCAAAGCAAGAAGCAATCCTGAATAAGACCTGGTGTTCTTAATCTGCTTGAAGAAAAGAATTGAAGATCAAAGCAAGAAGCAATCCTGAATAAGAACTAATGTTCTTAATCTGCTTGAAGAAAAGAATAGAAGATCAAAGCAAGAAGCAACTTCGAATAAGAACATTTGTTCTCTATCTGCTTGAAAAGAAAAATAAGAGATCAAAGCACAAGGCAATTCAGAATAGATATTACATTCTCAACATACTCTTAAAGAAGAATTAAAGATGAAGATCAACTAGAAGAAGCTCTCAAAAACTGAAGCCAGTGCTCTTACACTACCTACTCATACCAAGCTAGGATCTCATCAGAAGATGCAGACAAGAAGACTTCAATGAATATTCACTTAAAACAATTACTTGTCATACAGTTTGCACTTAGAATATCTGCTTATTAGGAAGCACTGTATTAAAGCCAATCTAAATTGGTGATGATGCCTTGAGCGACCAAGAAATGGTTAGAAGCTTGAGAAGACAATGATGATGATCATTGTGGAAATTCTCTTGGAGACCAAGTGATGGTCAGAAGTCCAGGAGTCAATGGATTTTATATCTCATGGAGATCACTGAACAGTCCATTGCAGTTAGTCACGAGCAGTAGGCTTGTGCGGGGTTAGTCACAGAAGGTAGTTGTGCAGGTTACTATATTGATGAACGTTATATCCAGATGGGATCACTGAACGGTTCAATCATCTAGGGGTTAGTCACTTGCGGGTAGCTTGTGCAGGGTTAGTCACAACAGTTGGCTGTGCAGGTTGTTAGTCACGATGGAGGATCGTGCAGATGTAATCAAGTTTGGTTATAGTGGATTAAGGCATCTGTTGAGAGGCAAATCACCTGAAGAAGGTGGACTGGAGGTAGCCTTATTCATAAGGTGAACCAGGATAAAAATAAACGTGTCTTTTTACTTTCTGCACAATTCAATTTACTCTGAACATTCACGCAGAATATCCTTAGAACTGTACTGAGACAAGTCAGAAGTTCTGATGATACAAAGAAGTTAAATTGAATATCTCATTGGCTATGCAACTCCACTCCAAGCATGCTTTCGCAATATTAAAAAGCATATCTAGAAGATGAGATACTAAGAGAAAGAAAAGAAATTAAAAAGAAAGGGAATTTTTAATTGATAAAGAACAAAATTCAATCCCCCCCTTTCTTGTATTTTTCTCAACCTTAAATGCTAATAACTTGTAGTAAGTTGTTGTGATATTATGCCAGACATATTAGTTTATGTTTTATGTATAGGAGGAACAAACACATTATTTAGGATTGATGATATTATATCTATGTCGTTTCATATTCTTCGCATGTTTTCCCCATACTCAAAATGTCATCAAGTTTATCAACTCTAGAATTTAGCAAGCTCACTGATGTAGTAATTCCTTTAAGTTAAAAATTGAGACGCCCAAATTCTTGCTTTAACTCAGTAATAGTGAGTATAAATTAGGTTTTGTCTTGAAGAAGAACTTCAATTATTTTCTTTTACTTTTCAATCACTTGGGACTCTTCACTCCACTTTAAATAAAATTCTTTATATCCTTTAGAAAGTACACCATTTGAAACCTCATCTTCATTACTTGCATTCCCATTATTAATATAAAATATATTAGCATAACTAACTCAGTATTATAAATAGCTTTGAAGCGAGTAGTAAAAGCCACAACACAATTTGTTTGATCAGACTTACTTTCTTCATCAGACTCATCATCCAAAAAGGTAGCATTTTAGATTTTCGTTGTTTTCTTAGAAAATTTGGAAATTCAACTTGAAAATATCCAAACCCTTCACATTTACGATATTGGATTCCTCTGAATCTATTGGAATAGCTAGAGTTTTATCTTTCAAAATCATTTCCTTGAGGATGAAAAATTACCACTTTTTGGGTTTTGTTGTTGATGGTCTTTCGCATGTTATGAGACATTGTTCCTTGGTCCTCTATCAAATTTTCTCACGACCTTTCAAAAATTCTTAGCAAGCATAAAATTATATTCACTCATTTTTTCATTAATGTCTTGGGATTCTTTGTCTTCATTATTATTGGCTTTAAAATATACTCATTTAACTCTCCTGGATTGTCATTAATGACCATCTCAAAGGTGAGAAAAGAGTTAATCATTTCATCAACTTTCATCGTGGAGAATTTTTTTGCTTCCTCAATGGCTGTTACCCTCATGTGAATCCTCTTTAAGAAATATTTTAGAATCTTTCTCACAAGCTTTTCATCTGACATCTTTTCACAAAGAGCAAAGGAATTATTAGTTATGTCATATAGGAGAACATTGAATTCAGAAATAGTTTCATCCTTAAGCATCTAAAAATTTTCAAATTTAGTGGTGACCAGTTAAAGTCTTGGCATTCAAACTTTGGAAATTCCCTCGTGAGCTACTTTAAGAGTTTCCCATGCATTTTTGGCACTAATACTTGTGATGATGATCTTGAAGATGTTTTTGTCAACTTCATTCTAAATAGCATTAAGGGCACGGGAATTTCCAAAAGCAGCTTCTTTTTTAAGAGGTGTCAAATCCTTGACAATTTTATGGATTCATAATCATAATCAGCTATGAACGTAGGAGGGGGCCTTCAATTGATGACATATTTCCAAGTTTCATTATCCATATACTAAAGAAAGGTAACCATGCGAGCATTCAAGTAGTCATAATTAGTACTATTAAGCATTAGTAGACAATTAACATATCCTTTTTCCTCGGCATCATCCAAATTACGCAGAAAATATTGGATACATAGAAACACACCCAACTAGAACAGGGTGTCAGCTCTGATGCCAAATAACATTATGTTTGATTAGTAACAAGATGCCACAGACATTGTTGAAACAATTTAGGAAACAAGATGATTTGAATTAATTGATTAATAATCAAACATAAAATAAATAAAGACACAAAGAATTGATAACTTGATTTAGTGCAATTGTAACAAACAACTAGAGGGTTGTAGCCCAGTGGAAAATAAAATTCACTAATAATAATTAGTCAATAATCGTTAGGACGTGACTAATTATAATACTACCTATAAATTTCAACTCAAACCCCCCCGAGTTTATACTATCCTCACTTTCACTCAGACATTCTCCGTAGTATTAGTAAGAGACATTCTCCCTAGTAATTGTAAGAATCAAAGATTAGGGTTTGATAAATTTGACAAATACACATACAAACCAAAAACTTTATTTTTCTTAAGTAGAAAACTATAACAAAGGACAGGGTTTTATACAAGCAAGTCACACTACAAAACACAAATAGCAAAATTCTCAAATGCATGAATAATCTATTCAAGTAGTGTGTGTCTGCCACAACGCAAACATTATTTTTATATAGAGATGACGATCTAGCGAAAAAGCTAATTAGTGCACAAATAACTTCAAACCATATTCAATCTTCAACAAAATAAATCTTTTAATCAAAATAAATCTAATAAAATATTTTCAAATAAATTCTGATAATTAATTTTTTCAATTAAAATATTTTTAAATCACTTAAGCAGTCTCTTGAACAAAATAAATTTTTCTGAAACAAATCTAAAATCAAATGTAGTCAAAATAAATCTTTCTAAAAACTGCACCAATTGATAAGTGACCTGAATGTGCCATCAACTTTTGAGACACCTTACTTAACATTTTCTCCATAAAAATAAATCAATTTATATGTAATAACTTTAAAATTTTTTAATAGTTTATCACTTAGACTATAAAGTTAAATTATTGGATACCTATGAGTTTTGGTTTGTTACTTGTACCTTTAGTAAAAATTAATTTTTAAAATCTTAATTAATTTTAAAATAAAATAATATTAAAAAATAATATAACATTAAATAATAGTATTTAATTGAATGATGAATATCTATGAAATGTTCACAAATTAAATCACTGTAGTGTAAATACTTAATTTTCTATTATACAATTCATCAATTTAAGGATTCAGTTTACCTATTTTGACTTTAAATAGTAATAATATAGTGTATACTTTTATTGTCACTTTTCTTTTTTTTTTGTAATCAAGTTGTATTGAGATAGATCAAAGGATCAAAGCAAGATTACAAGAGAAGGTCTAGGCAAGAGCCACAAAGAAAAAAGGAAAAATTACACATCAAATAAAATCTAAGATAAGTATAGCAAAGGGTTTTTGCTAAAATCATAGAAGTTGTAATTGGATTGGGTAATTTTCCCTATGTAAGACCACCTCCAAAGCAAAGCTTTGCAATTCCAAGAAACATCACTTGCATTCCACTCTCCCTCCTTGAAGAAAATATCATTCCTACAAATCCAAAGGGACCATAAAACGGCTAACCAAGCACACCCTTCCTTACCTCTTTTGAAATTCAAGGACCGACACGAATTATGCCAAAAAAGGAAGCATTCTTTGAAACCGACGTTAACTACGTGGGGCAAGCCCAACCACCCGGCTATTTCCTTCCAAACACCAACCACTTTTTGACAATCCATTAAGGAGTGAGAAGAAGATTCGGGAAAAAAGTTGCAAAAAGCACAAAGGAGATTGGAAGATGGAGCAAGAATACCTCTATGATTAAGCAAATCCTTCGTTGGAATCCTATTCCATAAGCAACGCCAACCGAAAGCACGAACCTTCAAGGGAACATCATTCTTCCACATAAGAGAAAAGGCTATATCAAATTTATTTGCCGGGCCTAACGGAATGTGAGCATTGCATAAAGCGATGTAGCAAGAAGTCACGGAAAAAGCTTGGTCGTTGGACAGCTTCCATTCGACGCGATCCCGGCCGAACCGAGAAGGAAAAACTGCCGGAAGATAACGGGACAGCAGCCCAATCTCAGCGGCAACAGTGCTGGCAGCACCGGGAGGAATTCCGTAATCGTGCCAATTCTAAACTCCGTTCCTCCAACCGCCGAAGCTAGCGATAGACGCATCCTGCAAAAGAGAATTATCGAACAGAATAGGAAACTGGTCTTTAAGGAGTCCCCCTTCCAACCAAAAAGAATTCCAAAAGGAAGTGGTGAAACCTTCTCCAACACGAAAAAAACAATTTTTCGAAAAAATATCATCCACATCCTTGTTACAAAGCGAACACAAATCCTTCCACCACACCGAGCTCTCTTCTTTTGTGTTTAACTTAATTCCACCATTAGCCGCTCTTAAATTAATATCCGCATATCTAGCTTTCAACAATCGGACCCAAAGACTATCCGAATTTTCTAAAATTCTCCATCTCCATTTAAAGAGTAAAGCTTTATTAAAATCTTCCAACCTTCTTAGGCCGAGACCACCATTCTCAATCGGAAGGCAAACATCGTTCCAACTTATCCAATGAACTTTCTTTTTATCTTCCGTCCTGCCCAAAGGAAGTTGCTTTGAATATTACTAATCTCGCTAATGATTTTCTTGGGAGCTTTGTAAAAAGAGAGGGTGAAAATAGCCAAACTACTAAGAACCGATTTTAAGAGAACAATTCTCCCACCAAAACTCAACCATCTCCCCTTCCAAGAAATCAACCTTCTCTTAATTTTTTCAACTAAAGGTCTCCAAGAATTAACCCTCCTCGGATTGACACCAATCATAATGCCAAGAAATTTAAAAACGTTCTCTTCTTTTCTACAAGCAAGGAAGGAAGTAGCAACTTCAAGAAAATGATGATTAATGTTGAAACCTATGAGTTTGCTTTTGTGATAATTGATACCGAGCCCCGAAACCAACTCTTAACCCTTCAAAACCGATTTGATAGCCCAAAGATGTTTCCAACTACCATCTCCCACCATCAAAGTATCGTCCGCAAATTGTAAAACATCAACGAAACATTTCCCGTTAATATCGCATCCCTTATAATCGCCATTGGACACGGCTTTGTTCACCAAGAGTTTTAATCCTTCCGCAACGATGACAAACAAAAAAGGAGCTATAGGATCACCTTGTCTCAATCCTCTTTCAACCACAAATTTCTTAGTAGGACTTCCGTTTACCAACACCGACATCTTGCTAGAGAAAATTAAAGCTTCCATCCACTTCATCCAATTTTCACCAAACCCCATTTTTCTCATCATATGTCTTAGGAAACTCCAACTTACTTTGTCGTATGTCTTTTCAAAATCGACTTTGAACAAGAGACACTCCCTACCCTCCTTCACTTTTCTAAAATATAGATAATCATAGAAAATTAATAATATACTTTTCTAAATTTTTATTGGAATATTTTATCACCCATACAGTGAATACTTTACTACTGCTAATATCCAAATCATTGGTTTAAGAAATTAATTTCCTTATTTTAATCTTAATTAGTAATAATTCATTAGATAAAATATGAATAAATTATATAAAATATTGAGAATAAAAATATTAATTTTTTATTAAAATATTTTATTGAAGATACCGTGAATATTTACTAACGTACTATTGTACAATTCATCAATTTAAGAATTCAGTTCATCAATTGTAGCTATAATAAGTAATTTAGTATATGAATAGTCGTAGAAAATTAATGATATATTTATTAAATTTTTATTGTAATATTTTTATCACACAACTGTGAATACTTCCCCTATTTTAACCTTAATTAGTAATAATTTAATATATTCTTATTATTGTTAGTATTTTTAAAATGAAATGAATAGCTCCGCTTTAATGAATTTTGAAAATATTTTTTTAAATTACTTAATAAGAGAAGGTCAATAAGTCAACTATGATAATAAGGAGAAATTTTGTGTCATCTCTTAAATTTGTAAATATTTTAATTTTTTAGTAAGGTTTGTTCATAGTTAAAAATCTTTCCTAAAAAATTATTATTGCTATAAAAAGATTATAAGAAAAGTAAGTAGGGTTTCTCCATATCAATAGTTATTTTATTTTGTTAAAATTTAATGTTTTAAAATAATCACTTTAAAAATGTTTATAAATATAATTATTTAAAAAATGATTTTAATTTTATAAATATAAAATATAATACATGCATAATTTTTAATTTAACAATCACATATTATAATAACGCGTTAAAACAATTCACGAAATCACAAGTGATCATCTTATCTCTTCAAAAATATTAGTAATTTTTAAAATCTATTTTTCTTCTAAAAAATTCTTATATTTGTGTAAAACTTATTCCACGTATTAATATATAAAAAATGATTTTTTTCATCATCTTATCGAATCAAAATATTATATTTATAATATTTTCTAATGGTTTCCATGCGAAAACCAATTTATTTATATATTCGATTATTTTTTTCCGTATTTATGTATATTAAACTATTTTGTAGGTGATATGATCGAACCATAATAATTATTTCTACAATATTTTCTAACAGTTTCCATCAGAAATCAATTTAATTAAGTATATGATTCTTTTTTCCGTAATTTGTAATTTTTATAATAATTGATTTTTATAGAAAGTCACATATTTTAAACAATGTTCTTAATCACCTTAAAATAACATAAGCTAATTATATTTTGAACGACCTTTTTATAGTAATTAACATTTCATAATATTTTAAATATATTTTTAAATATCTAAACCCCATATCCAATTATATTTTGAATTCTTACTAACATGCTATTATACAATTCATCAATTTAAGAATTCAATTCATCTATTTTAGCTATAATTAGTAATAATTTATTGTATGATTTTTAGCATGATATGAATAGCCGTGCTTTAATTAATTGAGAATAAATTATTTAAAATACATATAATCGTAGAAAATTAATAATTTATTTATCAAATTTTTCTTGTAATATTTTTATCACACATACAGCGAATACTTTCCTAACTCACTTAATATCCAAATCAAAGCTAAGAATTCACTTCCCCTATTTTAACCTTAATTAGTAATAATTTAATATATTCTTATTATTGTTAGAATTTTTAACATGAAATGAAAAAAATTCACTTTTATGAAATGTATCTCAAATTAGCATTAGCATCCCATCCATAATAGGAGAAATTTTGTGTAATCTCTAAAATTCGTAAATATTTTAATTTTTTTAGAAGGATTCATTGATAATTCAAAATCTTTTATTAAAAATTATTATTACTATAAAATGATTATAAAAAGTAACTAGGGTTTCACCATACCAATAGTTATTTTTTGTTAAAATGTAAATTTTAAAATAATCAATACAAAATGTTTATAAATATAATTAGTGAAATAATAATTTTAATCTTTTAAATATAAAATATAACGCATGCATAATTTTTTATTTAACAATCACATATTGTAATAGCGCGTAAAAACAATTCACGGATTGTGATCATCTTATCTCCTCAAAAAATTAATTAATAAAATAATTTTTTTTTAAAAATATCTAGAAATAAGATTAAATATTTATATAAAACTTACTCTATGTATTAACGTATACAAAATTATTTTTTTCATCGATCTTATCAAATCAAAATATTTTTTATAAATTTTTTCTAACGGTTTCCTTGCAAAAATAAATACATTTATATATTCGATCCTTTTTTCTGTATTAAACATATTAATGTATATTAAATTATTTTTTTATCGATCCTATCGAGTCAAAATATTTTTTTATATAAAATTTTCTAACGGTTTCCATGCAAAAATCAATTTATTTATATATCCGGTTCTTTTTTCCGTATTAAACGTATTAATGTATATAAAATTCTTTTTTTCATCGATCTTATCGAGTCAACATACTATTTTTATAATTTTTCTAACGGTTTCCATGCAAAAATCAATTTATCTATATACCCGATTCTTTTTTCGGCAATAAGCATATTAATGTAGATAAAGCTATTTTTTTACGCGATATGATCTAATCATAATAACTCTTTCTACAATATTTTCTAACGGTTTCCATCGGAAATCAATTTAACTATATCCTACTCTTTTTTTCCGTAATTTGTAATTTTTATCCTAAATATTTTAATCAATGTTCTTAATCACCTTAAATTAACATAAACTAATTATATTTTGAATGACTTTTTTTAGTAATTAACATTTTATAATCATTTAAATATATTTTTAAATTATCTAAACCCCTTATCCAATTAATTTAATCTGAAAATCCAAAGGAGAAGATAGAATGTTTTTTCACAACACAGAAGTGAACAACAGAGAAAAAGTACACAAAGCCATGAAAGGAAACAAGTTCAAAGATTCAATGCATGTTTTCAATTTCCCCCCTATAAATTCTTCTTCATTCTCACCACTTCACTTCACACCAACTCGACCAAAAACCTCTCTCTTTTCTCTTCAATTCAGTTACCCTTTTTTTTCATTTTCAGAGCTTTTTTCACTTCATTCAACACAGGCCATTGATTCTTGTGTAGTGAAGCTGAAAGTTTTGTTCTTTTTGTTGTTTTCGGATACCCTTTAGCCTAAAGCTTTCATCTTTGTGTTGAGTTTCTTCAACTATGGCTTCTACGCCAACTCCACCACCTAACTACTCCTCAGGCCCTGGTCCTAGACCATCTGAAAATCATAATCATAAGCATAATCATAATCATAATCATAATCATAATCACCAGAATACTCTTAAACGCCAGAGAAATGATTGGTCTTCTTCCTCTGGGAACTATTCCAACTCAAGGCCTGCTGCACCTATAGCTGCTCGTGGTGGCGGCAATGGTGGTGGCAGAGGTGTATATTCGTCTGCGCCGGGATCATTTTTGGGTGGCAGGAGATCAAGGCTTGCTCCGGAGTTTTCTGGCAGGAAGTCCACCAGGAATGCTGCAAAGAAACATTCTGGATTGCCAAGAGCAGCACTTAATACAGTGCCTCACAGCGAAGCTGCCAATGAGGTTCTTACTTATCTCTACAATGCTGGTAACACTCCTGCTAATATTGATCATATTTTGATTTCGAATGAACATAGGCTTTGGGAGGTTGAGGATTATATTTATATGCTTAAAGATTTTGGTAATACTGGTCAGTTATTGTTGGCTGAGAAAGTTTATGAATTTATTATGGGTAAGCCAAATGGGAGGGTTGCGAAAGGGAAGTTAACCAGTGCTATGATCGGTACTCTTGGGAGGTTAGGGGAGATTAATCGTGCTGTTGAATTGTTTGGAGAATCTAGGACTGAAGGTTATGGAATGACTGTGTATACGTTTTCGGCCATGATTAGCGCGTATGGCCGAAACGGGCGCTTCGCTGATGCTGTCGAATTGTTCATGTCTATGCGTGGCTTTGGCCTTGTGCCCAATTTGGTTACGTACAATTCGATAATAGATGCGGGGGCGAAAGGGGAGGTGAGTTTTGATGTGGTTGTTAAGTATTATGATGAGATGCTAGCTGCTGGTGTAAGGCCGGATCGTCTTACATATAATTCACTTCTTTCTGTTTGCGCCTCGAAGGGCATGTGGGAAATGGCTCAAAAGTTATTGACAGAAATGGATGGTAGGCGGATTATTCGCGATGTGTTTACTTATAACACGTATTTGGACACGCTATGTAAGGGTGGACAGATTGATTTGGCGAGAAGGGTATTCGAAGAGATGTGTTTCAAGCGCGTTTGGCCAACTATCGTGACTTATAGCACACTAATGGATGGCTATGCCAAGGCTAACCTCTTGGAAGATGCCATTCATCTATATGAAGAAATGAAGCTTCAATCTGTTTGTCTTGATAGAGTATGCTATAACACAGTGGTCGGAGTATATGCGAAGCTCGACAGGTTTGATGAAGCTGTCAATATTTGCAGAGAGATGGACGGATGTGGAATTAAAACCGACGTCGTGACATACAATGCTCTGTTGGCTGGGTATGGCAGGCATGGCATGTATGCTGAAGTCAAAAGACTGTTTGAGGAGATGAAGGCTCGGAATATATATCCGAATACGCTAACATACTCTACCATGATCGATGTCTACACTAAAGCTGAAATGTTTCAGGAAGCTATGAATGTTTATATAGAGTTCAAGATGGCAAGATTGGAGGTGGATGTTGTATTTTATACTGCAATCGTTGATGCTCTATGCAAAAACGGTTTAGTGGAATCTTCGATAATGTTGCTTGTTACAATGATTGAGAAGGGAATTAGGCCGAACGTTGTGACATTCAACTCCATTATCGATGCATGCCATCAGTCGCCACCTTTGGAATACGGTGTTCATGGTTCTACACAAGCCATTGAGCATCCAATTGAACAATCATCTGCTATGCTTATTGATGATGCTTTTCAGACTAAGCCGGGGGAGGACCGGATCTTGAAGATGTTTCAGCAACTTGCTTCTGAAAAAGCTGGTCATATAAAGAAGCTTCGGAGAGGACGCCAAGACCTACACTGCATATTTTGGCTCTTCCAAACAATGCATGAGCTGCACATCAAACCAAATGTTGTCACATTTTCAGCCATTTTAAATGCTTGCAGGTAAATACTTTGAATTATATATCTTTTGTCACGTTTGCTTTGATATTCTCGCATGACTATATAATATGATCGATTTTGATGCAGTCGTTGCAATTCATATGATGATGCTGCAAAGCTGTTAGACACGCTGCGCCTGTTTGATAGCCAGGTGTATGGTGTGACCCATGGACTGTTGATGGGTTATAGGGAACAAGTATGGTTTAATGCTCAGACTTTATTCAATGAACTCATGCGTATGGATTCTTCAACTGCATCAGCGTTTTATAACGCCCTCACAGATATGTTGTGGCACTTTGGTCAGGTATTAAAATTTCGCTAGTTTCGTAAGAAATTTTCTCTTTTATTTGTTTATTTTTTCATAATAATAAAATTGTTTTTCACCACAGAGGCGCGGAGCTCAAATGGTTGCAATCGAAGGGAAGAACCGACATGTGTGGAAAGGTGAATGGTCAATTTCTTGCTTGGATCTGCATCTGATGTCTTGTGGTGCTGGCAGTGCTATGGTTCATGATTGGTTACTCAATATGCATAGGACTTTATTTCAAGGCTCTGAACTGCCCAAGATTGTCAAGTATGCATCTTTTTATTGTTTTTCTTATTAGATCAACGAGACGATTAATGTGTTAATCATAATTTTAATTACTTTCTTGCAGCATATTAACTGGTTGGGGAAAACACAGCAAAGTGATGGGTGATGGAACTTTGAAAAGAGCTATTGAAGCACTTCTTAACGGAATGGGATCGCCTTTTAGATTCGCTGAGCATAATATGGGAAGACTTACATCTTCTGGAGATGCGGTCGCTACTTGGCTGAGACAACCCGGTGTTATCAATATGCTCGCTCTGTACGATGTCCTTAATCACTCTCAACCTGCTGGTCCACCACATGGTTATCCAGCTCTCGTTTACTAGATTCATAAAAGCCATGCAGCACCAGTGTCTACTACGATTCAACCGAGAACCTTCACCACAAATGACGGGCCTTTGGCAAAAATCACGGTGCAGCTGGTGATTGTCTGTTAGTTTAAGATTCTGCAGAAATAAATTACCTAATAAAGACAGTAATCACATTTCAGGCTCTTCGGCGAAAGAAGGATCAACTTTGGTGAAAGTTGATGAATACTTGAACTGTTGAGGTTCTGTTATTGAGGTGTTAATGTTGTCTATTATGGTCTAAGTTATATTCATTCAGAGTTTTCTGTCTTGTTATGGCCATTGTGGCTGGTTTTTCATTGGTAGAGTAGAATAGGATTGGGGTTGATTCCTCCATTATACTTCTTGGGTGTAATATTGCATCTGTTTGTAAAGTGGACATCAACAATAAAGTATTATATCTATAATTTCTTCTCACCTTGGACTCCCTTCCTCTTCATCTTCTCTAGTCATTATTATAAAAATAAGATTACTTTTTAAATTTAATAAATAACCAAGGTATCAGTATTATATATAGTTTAAATATAATTTTTTTGGTTAAGATTGTAAAATATAGTTGATGGATAATGTAACTGTAATGACTTATAAAGGGTGATCATTGATGATAAAATGTTACATATTGAATTTTATAGATATTTTATTGATAAATCACAAATGTAAAAATCAAGGTTTGGTGTGTACATGTTTATTAGATAAGCTACAATTATGACTTGTGTCCTTAGGATTTACTAACAAATTAAGGTGTAGATTTTAGTTTTCTAGAACTAGAATCTTTGGTGTGAGAAATGACTTGTAATTTGTATTGGAAACTTATGGAAGTGGTCCACAATCGTTATGAAGATTGAACAAATCGTTTAGCCTATCATATAGAAGAAATTGAAGACGTGTATTTGGTCCTCTAAAGATAACTTGAGTCCAATCTAATCAATTAATCACAAGTGTTAACTCTTGTAGTATTAGAAATTTAGACTTCTTTACATAAGTTATAGTTTTTAGTTTTAAAAATTATTTTATAAACTAATTTTAAGAAATAATTTTAAAAAAAATGTTTGATGATCTATGACATTTGGATTCAAATAGCTTAAAAAGTTAAAAGTCGCGGTGACATTCATGACATGATATGAAATAGCATGGATTAGGCATCTTAACTAATTTGATAACGATGGATACTATAAAATGAAATGAATAAAGCAGATAATGAAACGAAATTGAATGGAGTAGAGTGGTGCGAAATAAAATAAAAATATCATTGATTGTTTGGGTATTTATTTCATAACGGAATAGAGTCATTTTGTCAATTCACCCAAATCGAAAGATATAATAGGTGATGGAATTGAATGGAATGCATTCCATGAGGTTCTGCTCCATTCTATCAATTATTAATTAATCCAAACAATAGAACATAAGTTTATATCATTTCATTTCATTCCATCCCATTCATTCCATTCAATCAATGCAAACCTACTTTAAATCCAAAACTGAGTTTTCTTTTTGTGAAACTTATTGAGGTTGACTAAGTTGCAATTTATATATTTTCTCAAATATTATATATTTATGTTTTGGGTTAGTCAGAATGTCCAACAATTGCATCCCATAACAGGCTTCGATCCACCAATCACTCGTGGAGCAGAAGTGCTATCTTGGGTTAGAGCGCAAACGATCTTGATTCATGATCCATCCAACGACTTCTCCAATCCCACGCCTAAAAATCAGTAAGTTGTTATAACCACTCTACTATATAAAGAGGAAGCACACTGATTTCCAAGTACAATTCAAATCCAAACTTCATTCACTCATCTAACTCTCATACTAACTTAAGCATTGGAGTGCTAACCTTGCAGGTCAATCCCTTTCTCACTGTTTAGAAAGTTTAAATCCATCATTGCAATCTACAAACTTCGATCTCCGGTCAATTCGGGTTCCCTAGTTGAATAGTGGCGCCTTCTGTAGGAATCAAAATTTAATTCTCGCATTTTCTACGTTTGAATCGCCATTTCTCAATTCGTTGAACCAAAGCTGCTTCAACCTAACGATTTGGATTCCATGAAATTGAGCCACAAATCTATATTCTTATCTTACTTCGATCATAGATCAGTTATGATTATCAATTTCTCAAATCTCTTATTTCTAAATCTTCCAATAATGACAGGTTTAAAAGCCACTCCCTCTGTTGTGCTATGAGATGCAATCATAGTTACTCAAGTTGCGAGAGATTCACTATCTCCTCCTTAAAACGGTGACAATCAAGTCATCTCGAGAACTCGAATGCATCAAGATCAATCTTTTAAGAACTGGTCTTGAAGAGTTGCTGGCAACACCTCTAATGTTCCAAAATAAACACTCTACGATGAAGGGTTTTTAGGACTAGACATGGATCTAGTATTTATACTACGTTTTGTGTTATGTTTTTTGTTCTTATTCTTTGAAGCCACAAATTTGTAGTAGTGATCAAGCCCATAATTTCTTATGATAATGTCTTAATGAATGGTAATGAATCTCTATTAAAACCTTCCAATTAGGGTATAAATAATTGATTATTGCAAGTACCTATTCGATTAGGTCGTTGTTGAAAGAGTATTGTGGTGTACTTTTCGTTTATATCGTATCCACATGGATTATTGCGATATCACCGCCGTTCTATAGCCTATTTTGTCTTGAGTCAATGTTACTTTAGTTTTGAGTTTGCAAAAGTTCATTCAATCACTTTAGTAGCAAAGAGTAAATTAATGAAAGTTCTAAGTTAAAGAAAATGTATCAAGATTTGATTTCATCAACCTAAATTTGTATGTCTCCTTATAAATATATGTATATGAACTCGGTAACGATCAATATAATTACGTATCGACGCCTATATCGTCCGTGTCCGTAACGATATAGTTAGATTTACCGTATTGTTTAACCGACGATTTCTCCACCGTTTAAACAATACGAATAACGTTTTTAAAACCGATACTAAGTAAACATCAAACGCTAAATCCATGTCTGCAATTTATAGTTTGATAGATGATAAAGTTAGGTCTAGATACAAACATTGATGTCTCAAACACTTATACCAAAGAAAAGCTTTAATAAACAAACTAAACCATCTATATTGATCATCACTTGTTCATACATAGTATATTCACAAGAAAAACATAACAAAGGCTAGGAAGATTACATCTTATCTTGATACAAAAGAGATTTAGCTATCCATGAAAATGGTAGCTTGCTCAATAAGGAAAGGATGAAGATCAACAAGCATCTACGGCGATTAAGCGACGATCAAAGCTTCGAATCTCCAATTCTTCACTTGCTACAGTAGTTAGGGTTCCAAGAGCTCTTAAGAATGTCAAGAAGAAGTCAAATATCACAATTACTCCTTTTATAGTAAAACTGTTTTCTGCCCAGGGCGCGTCGCGCCCTCCAGCACGCTACGCGCCATTACACTTCAAAAATATAAACCGCCCAGACGCCCGACGCGCGCAACTCTCTGCTTTGAAGCTCCAAAATATCTTGCCCAGGGCGCGACGCGCCCATATCTCCGAGCGACGCGCGCTAACTTCTGCCCAGCACTCTTCAATGAAGGCCAATACAAGCTCCAAACTTCCCAAAATTGGCTAAAACCTATAAAATCACAACTAAAACACATATTATCATTAAAAGAAAGCTTAAAATTATAAGCTATAAATAATTATCTAAAACTTCAGGGAATTTTACGAATATCCGATAAAAACGGTCGAAAGGTGCCATTAATTAAACTAAATATTAACACAATTTGGCACCTAACAACTCTCCCCAACTTAAACTCTTGTTTGTCCTCAAACAAAACAATGATAAATTACCGGGAACACAAAATATCACAAATGAAACAACCAGGCAGAAACAAGAACAATTGAGTGGTTCAAATTCCGACAGTACACAAAGATCAATCCTTACCAGTTTCCCTCAAAGTACCATGATAACAATGCTAATCCTATATACAAATTCTATGTCAAAAATTCCATAAGCAAAAGAAGTTCACGAATGAATCACACCTACGCACTTCTCTATTGAGAGAACAAAACTGGAGGATCCTAACACTCACCAGTCAATGACGCAAACATACCGAATTAATTATCAACTCATCTAAGCACAAAATAAATAAAAAAAATGTATAAGCATGAATCACTAAGGACTTTAGGGTTGTAGCTTGGCTCGGTTAACAAGGAAGTGTCATATCTCACGGCCATTGAATCGAAAGGATCAATACCTAAGAGAGCATTCAAATATATTTACATCCACACCTCCTTATCAACCAATCACAAAAATTTATTGCTCAAGAGCTCACCTTTTTAATTTAAAGGAAACTAGCTATATACAAAGCTTTTTCTTTTTCTTTTTCTTTTTCTTTTTCTTTTTCTTTTTCTTTTTCTCTTGAGCAATCACTTATTTTCTTCTCAACACCAATACAACAAAAAAATTTTTTATTCTCCCCAACTTGAATATTACCACCACATAATCACGAATGCTCTCTATTCTAGGGCGAAAAGGAATCATTCCTAACCACATTTCATGGTACTCTTCAAGGTTAAAAGAAAGTCATCAAGATTCAGATCAAAAATCAGCAACTATAAACAAGGAAATGATACCGATTGAATCTTGGCAAAACGGCTCAAAGTGGTTATCAAATACTCACACACTCACCGGGTAGGTTACATTTGGATTGGAAGTTTTTCTCATAGTGCAGAACAAAACGCCTTGATCACTTTCATGCTTAACACAATTTAATAATAAATGCAAGATTAATCATAATAAAAACGAGTTAAAACGCACATTGCTGGTATCCAGCACATTTATTATATATCTACACAGTGGAAAGTCTCCTCACAACTACAGCTAGGCTAAAGTGATTCACAATTGAACTAATTTTATCAACAGAAATTAATGACAACTAATTTGTACAATTAAAAGCATCATAATCAACGGTACTTGATAAACAAAACGATAAAGGATGTACCTTGCACGTACAGTTTTCAACTTATATCATCACCACTCAAATTGCGTTGCATCACCCAAATTCATCGTGACAACAAAAATTCATGTTCCAACTAATTAATCATCAGGACAACTTATTAAAATTAATCATATCTTAAATATAAACACTAAAAAATATAAAACTACTTAAAAATAAATAAATGCGATAAATAAATTAAACTGAACTTATATATATAAAAATAAAAAACCACACCAAACCGGTGTTAACTATCCAAAGGCGTAAACTTAGCCTTTCAAAGTACCTCATCCAAAGGATGGAACAAAATTAAAAACAAAATAACTAACAATTGTTTTAACATAAAACTAAAAACAATAAAACATAAAGCAATAAAGCATAAAAATCTACTCTGCATCGGAAGTCTCCTCATCACTCATCCCCTCCTCAGGATCTGGCCTGCCCTCAGGCCATGAAGCATAAGCAGACAAATCATCCCTGGAACCAATAGGCTGCTGCAGAGATAGCTGCCGGATAGAATCCTGCAAAAACATAAATGCTCTCTGATGTGCCATGTGCATCTGATAGTTCCAGTCACTTGCCTCACCATACTAAGAACCAGCAGGCGGTGCAGCAGCAACAGGAACAGCTCGAGCTGCATCGGGAAGGTCAGGTGCATTAGCAGGAGCACCAAAAGGACGACCTCCAGGCAAACAGTACCTGTTAGCAAAAACATCATCGATAACACCATCCATGGGAATCATACCCCCAGATGGAAACCGGACACCAGCTTTCCTGCACAAACCCATTATTAAACCAGGAAAAATCAACCTACATTTTACCCCATCTCCATGAAGAGTCCCATTCAGGGCGACCCTTTTCAGCTCATTTGCCACTATCCTAGACACATCAATATTATCACCATTTAAGATACCCTGAACCAGACCTGCAGTATCAATGGTGATGGAGGAAGTGTGACTTTGTGGCCTTATGTTATAAAGGACCACCGAGGTCACCAACTGAGCCTTATCCGTCAACTGACTACGGGTAAAAGTCTTTGGTAGCCCAGCCCTCGTCAGAGTATAGGTGAAACCAGCCCTACAAATCTTCTCCCTAATACTCTCCACATCCCAGTTTCCTCTATTCAACCTGGGATGGTACTCACATCTTCCACCAAAGCAAGAGGGTTATCAAGAAAATCAAAAATAGTCTCTTTGCTAAAATCAATGGCCTTAGCTCTCACCCATGTTTTAAACGGGTAAGCTTCAGTACCTACCCAACTGCCCGGAGGCAAGGCGTTTGCATAAAACTCTCTGACAATCTCCACCTGATAGAATTGTCCTGGAGTGAACAACTTGTCCCAGCATGTTTCAGACAAAGCATTCCACGCCCTTTGGAAGTGGCCGTGGTCAATAGGAACTACAGTGCGTTCACTCCACACAACTCGGCTTTCGAGCTCATGGTACCTCGCCTCTTGCTCCGGACCTTGAAATTTTGTCCGATCAAACCTGCCAGATTGTGAGGAAGATCCCTCACCAGACCCAGCCTTCTTTCTCTTCAAAAAAGGTGCCATTCCTGCACAATTGTAATTCAAACAAAACACACAATAATTGAAACAAAGTTAGCATAACCTCAAAATTAACAACACATATCAAGCCACACTCATCGTCAAGCACAAAACAGATCCTATACAACAGCACAGACAACATAAAAAAAATTCAAAATTGAACCCAGGGCGCGGCGCGCGCTGAACAGGGCGCGACGCGCGCTCTGCGAAACCCAGAAAAATACTTCATTTTCCTGCAAAACAGAAGAGAAGAACATGCTTCTCCTCCCTTCTAAGGGTTCCAGCAGGCAAAAGATACAGCATATGGTTGTTTTCTACCCTAGTTTTTCAAAATCTATCAAAAATTCCTAAATCTAAAAACCTAAACTTCTAAAACTTAAATTAATGGAAATAGAATAGAAGAGAGAACATACCTTTGATGATGATGACAATTAAGCAACGAAAATAGTGATGGAAAGCACAACAATGCAAGAACAAGCTTGTGTTTTGTTTTTCTTCTCTTGACACAAAGAGGAAAAAGGGTGGAATGGAGGCAAAAACCTCCAAAAACCCTAACTTACTCTTCTGCCAACGAAACCGGGTCGGGCCCAGCATGGGTGGGCCCAAACCAAATTATTTTTTTTCAAAAATACGTACAGCGCGCGACGCGTGCAGAATCGGCGCGACGCGCCCTCATCTCTTCCTGGAAGGGGTATTTGGATTCATCTAGCGCGCGACGCGCGCTTATGGGTGCGGCGCGCGCTACACCAGAAACAGCAGAAAAACTGCATTAGTTCAGCACATCCAAAAATACCGGTAGATCGTTTCTGGCTCGACGACAACTCAAAAATCCCACCTGCAAAAATAACAAAAATACAAGAGAATATATACAACTTGGGGTGCCTCCCAAGAGCGCTTTGTTTAACGTCGGTCAGCTCGACGGTCAAAGGCAATCAAGGATCACCAAACGACAGAACACTTGTTTCACGATTAAAATCACTTCCTCGATAAACCTTCAACCTTTGACCGTTAACAACCCACTCTTGCTTAGATTTTTGGTCCTCTATCACAATAGCCCCATGGTTTCTAACCTCTTTGACCAAAAATGGTCCGGACCATTTTGACTTCAACTTGCCCGGAAAAAGTCTTAACCGGGAATTGAAGAGTAACACCAATTGTCCTACCTTAAAGTCTTTCATTCTAATCTTACTATCATGATAGAATTTGGTCTTTTCTTTGTAGATAGAATTATACTTGTAGGCATGCAATCTCATTTCTTCCAACTCATGAAGTTGGATTTTTCTTTGGTCACCACACAACTTGTGGTCAAAATTCAAAAGTTTCAAGGCCCAATATGCCTTATGTTCTAGTTCTACGGGAAGGTGACAACTTTTACCATACACCATTTGGAATGGTGTAAGACCGATCGGTGCTTTGAAAGCGGTCCGATACGCCCACAAGGTTTCATCTAGTTTCATCGACCAATCCTTCCTAGAGCTAGACACAGTTTTTTCAAGAATTCTCTTAATCTCTCTATTGGTCCTCTCAACTTGTCCATTAGTTTGTGGATGATATGGAGTAGCCACCTTGTGCTTTACTCCATATTGCTCCAACACTTTCTCAAGCGGGGCATTACAGAAATGAGATCCGCCATCACTAATTAACACTCTTGGCGTGCCAAACCGCGAAAATATATTTTTCTTCAAAAATTTGATCACGGTCTTACCATCCGCTTTGGGTGCAGAAATCGCTTCCACCCACTTAGACACGTAATCCACAGCTACCAAGATGTATTCATTAGACATTGAGGAAGGGAATGGTCCAACAAAGTCAATGCCCCAACAATCAAATACTTCTATTTCTACAATACTTTGGAGGGGCATTTCCTCTCTTTTCCCTATTCCACCAGTTCTTTGACAACTGTCGCATGAGGCAACATGGTGGTAAGCATCTTTGAACAAAGTAGGCCACCAAAATCCCGATTGAAGGACTTTTGTGGCCGTACGCAAACCATTGAAATGACTACCATAAGGCGAATTGTGGCAATGCCACAAAATGCTTTTTGTTTCCTCATCCGCGACACATCTTCTCAAAAGATTGTCACTACTCAACTTAAACAAGTGAGGCTCATCCCAAACATAAAAATTGGCATCGTTCAAAAACTTTTTTCTTTGATTCCAAGTTAGATCCTCTGGTATCCAGCCAGATGCTTTGTGATTAGCCATATCTGCGAACCAGGGTCTAACTTCTTGTACCATGTACAGTTTTTCAGCCGGGAATTCTTCCCTCACTTCTTTTTATTGTTTGTCACCTCGGTAATCACTAACCGAGACAAATGATCCGCAATCAAATTTTCTGTACCTTTCTTATCTCTCACTTCAAGATCAAATTCTTAAAGCAAAAGAATCCACCGAATAAGCCTCTGTTTTGAATCAGGCTTGGTGAGAAGATATTTGATTGCGGCATGATCAGTATAACACACCACTTTAGAACCAATGAGGTAAGAACGAATCTTTTCCAATGCAAATACAATTGCGAGCAATTCTTTTTCGGTAGTGGCATAGTTTACTTGTGCCTCATTTAAAACTTTGCTCGCATAATGTATAGCATGGAAATGTTTGTTCTTTCTTTGGCCTAAGACCGCACCAACCGCATAGTCACTAGCATCGCACATGAGTTCAATCTCAAGCGACCAATTAGGAGCGACAATTATGGGTGTGGTGGTCAAATTTTCTTTGAGTTCTAGGAAAGCTTTTAGACATGATTCATCAAAATTAAATTCCATACCTTTGTTGAGAAAATTACTCAAAGGCTTTGCGACCTTGGAGAAATCCTTGATGAATCTTCTATAAAACCCAGCATGTCCCAGAAAGCTCCTTATGCCTTTCACATTCACCGGTGGGGGAAGCTTTTCAATAACCTCGATTTTTGCCGGATCGACCTCAAGCCCCTTTGAAGATACCTTATGGCCAAGAACTATCCCATCAGTTACCATGAAAGTGCACTTCTCTCAGTTGAGAACCAAATTTGTTTCAATACATCTTTCCATCACCGCATCAAGGTTTTTCAAGCACAAGTCAAATGACGACCCGTACACAGAAAAATCATCCATGAACACCTCGATGCTTTTCTCGATCAAATCAGAGAAGATAGCTTGCATGCACCTTTGAAATGTTGCAGGAGCATTACATAGCCCAAATGGCATTCTACGGTAAGCAAAAACACCAAAGGGACATGTAAAAGCAGTTTTCTCGTGGTCCGCCGGATTCACTGATATTTGATTGTATCCCGAATAACCATCCAAGAAACAATAAAAATTTCTTCCGGCTAACCTCTCTAACATTTGATCCATAAAAGGTAATGGAAAGTGGTCTTTTCTTGTTGCTTGGTTCAACCTCCTATAATCAATACACATACGCCACCCGGTAACCGCTCTCGAAGGAATCAACTCATTCTTTTCATTTCTCACAACCGTCAATCCACCCTTCTTAGGAACTACATGCACCGGACTCACCCATTCGCTATCGGAGATGGGATAAATCATCCCCGCCTCTAATAACTTCACAACCTCTTTTCTCACAACTTCTTTCATGGTTGGATTCAATCGCCTTTGAGGTTGTGCCACGGGCCGAAAATCATCTTCTAACATAATCTTATGCATACAATAGGCCGGACTAATACCCTTCAAGTCGGATAAAACCCATCCTATTGCTTCTTGATTCTTTATTAATACTTCCTTCAATCGATGCTCTTCTTTGCTAGACAAACCACTATTGATGATAACCGGTTTAGTAGAATTGTCACCGAGAAACACGTATTTCAAGTGAGACGGTAACACATTCAACTCCACCTTTTGCTCTTCAACTTTAGGTTCATCCTTCAACTCTTCAATTTGAGTTTCAAATGGACTCATCTCATCACAAGCCTCTAAATTTCTCAAGCAATCTTCAATCTCTTTCTCTTGATCTTTGGTGAGAACTTCGAGAGCTTCCATTAAAGTTTTCTCAAGAGGATTCGACAAGTGCATTTGATTCTCCACTTTCATAATAGCCTTTTCGGTAGCATCGATTCTAAAACAATCGTCATCATCACTCGGATGCTTGATGGCTTCAAAGAGATCAAGACATAATTCTTCATCTTGGTACCTTAATTTCATTAAGCCATCATCAATATCTATCATCATTCGGGCCGTCTTCATAAAAGGCCTTCCTAAGATCAAAGGTATATCATGATCTTCTTCCATGTCTATGACGACAAAATCAACAGGAAACCAAAATTTGTCAACTTTGACAAGCAAGTCTTCCGCAACTCCATGAGGATGAGCTGTGGACTTATCTGCTAATGATAATGTCATTCTAGTCGGCTTCAAGTCATTGATTCCTAATCTTCTCACCATAGACAATGGGATCAAAGTAATGCTAGTACCGGTATCCACCAATCCTTTGCCTATTTGAACATTTCCAATAGACACCGGCAATGTTACCCGTCCAAGATCATTTGATTTAATCGGTGTAGTGCGTTGAATTAACGCATTACAACAAGAGCTCACCGTGACTACCTCCAGATCCAAGAATCTTCTCTTCTTAGTGATGATGTCTTTGATAAATTTAGAGTACATCGGCATTTGCTCTAATGCTTCGGAAAAAGGAACAGTGATTTGCAACTTGCTAAAGATGTCCAAGAACCGAGCATAGTGCTTTGCATCTTCTTTCTTTGACGGACCGGGAGGGTAAGTTAATTTCTTCACTTGTATAGAATCATCCTTCTTCTTTCCCTTCTCACTCACACTCAATTTTTTTCTCTCTTTTTCTACAACTTTTTCAAGAGTTTCTTTTTCCACTAATTCTTTCTCTTTCTCATTTTCAACTAAATCACGCTCAACATTTTTTTCTACTTCAATCTCCCTATCTTTTTCACTTTCAACAATTTCTTCCTCAACTATCTCTCCTACACCCATATCAATATTTCTACCGCTACGAGTTAGAATTGACATACAATGCTCACAAGGATTTACTTGTGTAGTAGCCAGAAAAGGACCTTTGTTTTGATCGGCAAGTTGCTTTGACAATTGCCCGACTTGAGTTTCAAGGTTCTTTATGGCGGCATCCGTACTCTTTTGGCTCGCAATTTGCAATTGCATGAATTGGCTAAGAGTGTCCTCGATTGAAAGCTTTGTTTGTTAAGGTTGTTGATTGTAACCACCTTGATAAGGATTTTGACGATTCGATGGACCCGCATCCGGCCTCCATCCTTGTTGATAACCTTGATTACCTCTTTGTTGGTAACCTTGATTATTGTTGTAAGGTTGTTGTTGTTGTTGTCTCCCACCATAACCTTGATTAGGATTAGACACATAATTCACCTCTTCACCCGGTGGAGGACAAAACCCAGTTTGATGGTCACCCCTACACAATTCACAACACATCACCTGTTGATTTTTAGAAGGGATCCCATGTATCTCTTTGATTTGTTGAGGGAGTTTTGACATTTGTTGAGTGAGCAATTCTACTTGTTGTGTCAATAACTTGTTTTGAGCAAGTATTGCATCACTAGTATTCAATTCAAGAACTCCTGGTTTTCTTTGCGATGCACTACGGTTGTGTTGCCCTTGATGATCATTCAAAGCCATCCTATCAATGATAGCAATTGCTTCAGCAGCTGTTTTTGATATCAACGAACCACCCGCAGTCGCATCTAAAAGAGTTTTTGGTTGAGGTTGCAGTCCATTTCTAAAGATATGGATTTGAGACAATTCATCAAACCCATGCCCTTTGCATTTTCTAACCATAGACTTGAACCTCTCCCAAGCTTCATTGAGAGATTCATTTGGACCTTGGGAGAACGCCGCAATAGAAGTTTTCGCTTCCATGAACCTATTGTGAGGAAAGAACCGATCCAAAAACTTCTCTTCTAACTCGTTCCAGTTTGTCATGACATTGTTTGGTTGATCAAGGTACCATTCCTTAGCTTTTCCTATCAAGGAATGAGGAAATAGTCTCCTGAAAACCTGTTCTTCTTCGGCCTCCGGAGCACCAATGGTTCTGGCGATCTCATAGAACTTTGTTAGATGAGTAAAAGGATCCTCGTGATCTGCTCCTGTGAAAGGATTCTGATAAAGTAATTGAAGTAACCCCATTTTCATCTCGGAGTTTCTTCCATTGGCTTGATCACGAGCAAATTGTGCATTGAGTCGAGGGCTATTAACACAAGGCCCTCGAGCTGGAACATTAGGATCCGCAGCCATTTCTTCCTCAACCAAGTTTTCAACCGGAGTTGAAGAAGAAGATGCTTCTTTTTGTTGTCTTCTTTCCCTAGCTAGTGGTCTCCTCCTACGAGTTTTGTTATTCTCTCTACGTGCAGTCCTCTCAATCTCAGGATCAAAAAGGAGTTGATCTGCAGGTATACGTCCTCGCATAAACTGTAATCTGAAAAACTAATCAAGCAAATTAACAAACACAAGGAAAATAAATTTAGAAACAAGAGATTAATTATAAGACTCAATACAAATCAAACTATTGCAATGCTTGCAATATCTAAACAATAATCCCCGGCAACGGCGCCATTTTGTTGAAAGAGTATTGTGGTGTACTTTTCGTTTATATCGTATCCACAGGGATTATTGCGATATCACCACTATAGCCTATTTTGTCTTGAGTCAATGTTACTTTAGTTTTGAGTTTGCAAAAGTTCATTCAATCACTTTAGTAGCAAAGAGTAAATTAATGAAAGTTCTAAGTTAAAGAAAATGTATCAAGATTTGATTTCATCAACCTAAATTTGTACGTCTCCTTATAAATATATGTATATGAACTCGGTAACGATCAATATAATTACGTATTGACGCCTATATCGTCCGTGTCCGCAACGATATAGTTAGATTTACCGTATTGTTTAACCGACGATTTCTCCACCGTTTAAACAATACGAATAACGTTTTTAAAACCGATACTAAGTAAACATCAAACGCTAAATCCATGTCTGCAATTTATAGTTCGATAGATGATAAAGTTAGGTCTAGATACAAACATTGATGTCTCAAACACTTATACCAAAGAAAAGCTTTAATAAACAAACTAAACCATCTATATTGATCATCACTTGTTCATACATAGTATATTCACAAGAAAAACATAACAAAGGCTAGGAAGATTACATCTTATCTTGATACAAAAGAGATTTAGCTATCCATGAAAATGGTAGCTTGCTCAATAAGGAAAGGATGAAGATCAACAAGCATCTACGGCGATTAAGCGACGATCAAAGCTTCGAATCTCCAATTCTTCACTTGCTACAGTAGTTAGGGTTCCAAGAGCTCTTAAGAATGTCAAGAAGAAGTCAAATATCACAATTACTCCTTTTATAGTAAAACTGTATTCTGTCCAGGGCGCGTCGCGCCCTCCAGCGCGCTACGCGCCATTACACTTCAAAAATATAAACCGCCCAGACGCGCGACGCGCGCAACTCTCTGCTTTGAAGCTCCAAAATATCTTGCCCAGGGCGCGACGCACCCAATCTCCGCGCGACGCGCGCTAACTTCTGCCCAGCACTCTTCAATGAAGGCCAATACAAGCTCCAAACTTCCCAAAATTGGCTAAAACCTACAAAATCACAACTAAAACACATATTATCATTAAAAGAAAGCTTAAAATTATAAACTATAAATAATTATCTAAAACTTCAGGGAATTTTACGAATATCCGATAAAAACGGTCGAAAGGTGCCATTAATTAAACTAAATATTAACACAATTTGGCACCTAACAGTCGTTTATTTTGCTCATTGATTTTTCCTAAAATGACCAAATATTTCCAGATAATTAGACGACTTCCCTTTCATTTATTCACATCCAGAAAAATGTGAATATCTCATTATTCCTATTTTTATAAATTTGTCTAAAAAATTTATTTTTCTCTCACATCTTTAGCCATAGTGCTTTGAGAGCGTTCTTGAGTTTAGTGAAAAAATTATCATGAGTGAAGGGTATCATTGTATATTTACCAAGAGGTGTTTCTTTCTCTTGAGAAAATTATTCTTCCTTAGGAAGTAGTCTTTTTGATTTGGTTTTAAACCTATATAAAAGCTCATTTGAGAATTCGTATAAGTCTCTGTTTGGTTCGTGAAATCTGCCATTGAAGAAAGCTCTCCTTTCGATTCGTGAAAAATAATGAAATTCTGGTATGACAGAACCCAGATGTCATCTATGATGTCGTGACATCTAGTCTGTTAAAAAGTTGCAATGATAAAATAGGATCATCTTTAATTTTGGTTCACCACTTGAATGCTAACAGATCATAAGAATTATGGAACCATTTATGCGTAGTGATAACACAATTATCAAATGCAGGTTTTGATCTTGGGTGGTCCAATAAACACACAAGCTCTGGGAGTAATCCCTGATGACATCTTCGATGTTATGACATCCATTACTGAACAAATTAATAAATCAGTGCAGAAAATAAATAACACAATGAATTATTTACCCAGTTCGGATTCACAATCCTACTCTGGGGGCTACCAAGCCAGGGATAAGTCCACTAAATAGAATCAATTCATAGACCCTCAGCAAACAACCAGTTTACGATCTAATCACTTAATACTACCCGTGATATAATTCTACCTAAGACTCACCTAGGTATGAGGCCCCCCTCAAATCCCTTCAATCACAACCAGTGATAATAGACAGACTGAAACAGAGTGAAGACACACTTCAAACAAACAACTTAATCTTTGCTTAAAAGCTTTGATCAAGAAACAAATCACTCAACTCGTTCCTACAGGATTCGAGTGAGAACAATACTTCTCTTGCCTATAGGTTTTGATAAGAATATGGCAGCCATCCCACAACTCGGGTGATCTACCTCAACAAACCCTAATGATTACATCTTTTTAATACTCGGCTTGCTTGCTAAACTAGGTTACAAAGCTTCCTATTTATAACCTATTCCCAACTGGACTTGGGCCTTCAATCATAACCTTATTTGCTGTTACAAATCAGCAGAGAACTTCAGCTAAAAGAAAGGTCACTAATCATAAGTTTCCTAATTTTCCTCCATAATTAGAAACTACATAATCTTCAATATTCTGACTTGATTCTCTTGACCTTAAAATCCGCGCGACATAGGATTGCATAATATTCTGCATCTGTTGATTGCATATTGAATCTTCATATTTCACTTTAGCAGGTGCGATGTCATGAGTTTCTGGATATGACATCTCATAAGACATGTTGTCACAGAGCATGTCTTAACATTCCATAAAACATCTTGCTGTTGTACCTATTTTGTACATATTTATTTTTGCAAGTTCTATACAACCTAATACACCTTGCCAAACATAAATGCCAATCACACAAATCAAGGCATTAACAATCTCCCCCTTTGGCTTATTTTGGCTAAAACTACACATATGAGCATTAAAACAATTAAAACAATTACACATAACTAGAAGCAATATGAAATTCTGGTAAGACAGAACTCAGATGTCATATATGGATGGTCATGACATCTGATTTGCATTATAAAAACAGACAAGCTAGGAATACAAATAACAGTGCAGAAAATAAATAACACACAAAATTATTCACCTAGTTCGGTTTAACTACCTACTCTGGGGGCTACCAAGCCAGGGATGAAGTACACTATTAGCAGTATCAATTCAAAGCTAAACTCCCCCGTTTACAACGTCTCACTTAATCACTACCCAGTGACCCTTCTACAAGCTTCCTCCAAGAACAAAGCTGCACTCATTGCTCCACAACTTCTGAGTGAGTAAAACAAACCTCTTGCCTACAGGCTTCGAGGCATAAATTGTAACACCCGTATAATTTTAATTTTTAATTTAATTTGAATATTAGATTAATAATTATTATTATTATGGATTTTATGGAAATAAGAGGAAAATGATGGTTAATGGCAATTGGCCCATGTGTGAAATTAGTAAGAAGAGGGGGGTGTGGTGCAGTAAAGCCCTTACTAATTTAATATTATTTTTCATAAAATAATCAGAATTGGGAATTGGGGAAGAAAGAACGTGAAAGAACAGAATTGGGAACAAGGAACGTGAAGGAGAACTGTAGAGGGAGAGACCAAGAACCAAGACTTTTATCTGAGGTAAGGGGAGACTCTCCGTTTAATCTCTTTTATCGTATTATAGGTGATAGTATGGATTAGGAGTATGATTTGATCCATTGATTCTATATTCTGAATATTCATCTGTGTTCATCATTAAAATTGAACTGTTAATCCCTAACAACTGATAGATTTAGGGTATGATGAACGAAATTGATTATGGGATCATATACTATGGTTATTGGCGAATTCGTATGCTGTTTAGATGTGATTTTTCTGGTTTTTGGACTAAAAATCGTGGACTGGTATGAGTAAAAACGAATGGGTTTTGGACTGTTACGAATTCTGCAGGTTCTGGGCATTTTCTGGTGTTTCGCGTATGGGGGACACTCCCAATGGGCTATACGCGTATGATACGCAGTTGCCCTGTCCCAAATACCACGTACTGGTGTTTTGCGTATGAGAGGGTATGAGGATGCTCCTACGCGTATGGGAATTTGGAAAGAGGAAAATTATTCTGGTGATACGCGTATGGCTATACTGATACGCGTATGAGGTTGATTGTAGGCAAAATTTGGTTCTGTTGAGATGCGTATGATACGCGTATGAGGCAAGGGGATACGCGTATGGACGCGTATGGACCCTATGATACGCGTATGGTTTCCTGCATGTGAAATTTATGTTTTGTGATTTTCTGGAGGGTTCGATGATGTGTAACTTTCGGTTTGTAGGCCTGTTTGTATGCTGTTTTAGACTGTGTAAACCTTGCGTTGTGATTCTGTGGTTTACTGATGATTGATTGTATTGAATGATGTAATGTATATATGAACATGCTTAGTATTGTTGATGATGATGATGATGAAATGAGTATAGATGATGCTACTCATAGAATGGTAATGATGAAAGTATGTTATATATATTTTGCATGCATTCATAAACATGGGCTGAATCCTAGATGATGAGAGGATTCAGTGAGGGGCAGAATTCCCATTGTGTGGAATTGGTGCTGGCAGGGCCGTATCTGGATGATGATAGATCGGTCGGTGGATGATTTCCACTGGTGATGATTGGTACCACATGCATAGTGTCAGTTTCATACATGTGCTTGATTTGTTTATAGCATGATGATAGATGTTACAGGTTGACTGTTTGTTTATCTGTGGATGTATGAATGATTGATTTGTCTGAGTATGAAACAATTGGGTGAATGATATAACTATGATATGTTATTATTTATGATGCAATAACATTGGTTAACTGTGATGAGACTCACCCTTACTTGTTGTCATTTTCAGATTGAGGATAGCGGCGCGACTTGGTGAGGATTAGCTCATAAGTTGGTTTCTAGTTATAGTGTCGGTGTCATGCTCTGGTAGATGTAACACTGGGAACACGTTTGTTTTGAGTTGATTATAACTCTAATTGGTTTTGTTGGTTGAGTCGGATACATTAATGATGAATGTTGACTCTATGTTTTTGATTCCGCTGTGTAAAACATGATTTTATTTAATGAGTTATAATTTCAGTTGTTTCAGTGAATGCATGATATGTACAGACGTGTGTTTTCTTCATTTTATGAATTGTGATGCCTCTCTACATGTTTACTCTGATTAATAATTATTTAATTGTCGCGGGTTATTAGAGGGGTGTTACAATAGTGGTATCAGAGCATAGTCGGTCGTTGTGACCAGAGTCTTAATGTCAGTCTTTCCGTGTATGCGACTAATACGAGTTATTTGTCGATACTTTTATTCTGACTGGATTGTTTGTGTTAAGCAGAACGATGGCTGGAAGAGGAGGAAGAAACGACGATGCCATCGCTGAGGCTCTGGGCATGATTGCTGGTGTGCTGGGAGGGAATGCCAATGGAGCTGCGATTGGTGCTGACAGACAACTGAACAGTTTCCAGAGGAACAATCCTCCATTGTTCAGGGGCACGCATGATCCCGAAGGTGCTCAGAAATGGCTTAAGGAGATCGAGAGGATTTTCAGAGTCATTGACTGTGCTGAGGATCTCAAAGTGAGATATGGCACTCACATGTTATCAGAGGAAGCTGATGACTGGTGGATGTCAACCAGAACTGAGCTGGATGCTAGCGGTACAGCAATCACCTGGACTGTATTCAGGAGGGAATTTCTGAGGAGGTATTTTCCTGAAAATGTCAGGGGAAGAAAGGAAGTTGAATTTCTGGCGCTGGTTCAAGGTAATATGCCAGTACCGGAGTATGCTGCCAAGTTTGTGGAACTGGCAAGGTACTATGTGCATTACAATGATGACGAAGCCAGTGAGTTCTCGAAATGTGTCAAATTTGAGAATGGTCTTCGTGATGAGATCAAGCAGGGTATCAGGTATCAGAGAATCCGGAGGTTTGTTGATCTGGTAGATTGTAGCAGGATTTTTGAGGAAGATAACATCAAGCTGAGGTCATCCCACTCTCGCGAGTTGGTTGACAGAAGAGGTAAGAAGCCTATGGATAGAGGTAAGCCATATGGTAGAGGTAAACCTGTTGATTGGAAGAAACCCAGTGGGGGAGATTCCAGTGCTCGTATCAGGTGTTACAATTGTGGTGAGATGGGACATCGTAGGAATGAATGCAAGGTTGATCAGAAGAAGTGTTACAAGTGTGACCAAGTGGGTCATATTGCTGCTGACTGCAAGAAGAGGGTTGTGACTTGCTACAACTGTGGTGAAGAGGGTCACATCAGTCCTAATTGTCCTAAGCCAAAGAAGAACCAATCGGGAGGAAAGGTTTTTGCTTTGACTGGATCTGAGACTACTCCAGAAGACAGGTTGATTAAAGGTACGTGTTTCATTCATGGCACACCTTTAGTTGCAATTATTGATACTGGAGCAACTCATTCTTTTATTTCCTTGGATTGTGCTGAGAGGTTAAATCTTGAGATATCTGATATAAATGGAAGTATGGTTATTGACACTCCTGCGTCGGGTTCAGTAACTACTTCGTCTGCATGCTTGAATTGTCCGGTTGACATTTTTGGTAGAGAATTCGGGATGGACTTAGTGTGCCTTCCGTTGAAACAACTTGATGTAATCCTGGGAATGAACTGGTTGGAATTCAACCGTGTTCATATCAACTGTTTTGCGAAGACGGTGATTTTTCCTGAAGAGGTTAGTTCTGATAGTCTGGAAATGACAGCTAGACAGGTGAATGAAGCTATCGGAGATGGTGCAACAGTGTTTATGTTGTTCGCATTGATGAATATGAAGGAGAAAGTGGCGAGTGGCGAATTGCCTGTGGTGTGTGAATTTCCAGAAGTTTTTCCAGAGGATGTGAATGAATTGCCACCGGAAAGAGAAGTGGAGTTTTCTATTGATTTGGTTCCAGGAACTAGTCCAGTGTCAATGGCGCCGTATCGTATGTCGCCATCTGAATTGGCTGAACTGAAGAAGCAGTTAGAGGAATTGCTTGAGAAGAAGTTTATTCGTCCTAGTGTTTCGCCGTGGGGTGCGCCTGTGTTGCTGGTAAAGAAGAAAGAAGGTTCAATGAGGCTGTGTGTAGATTACAGACAATTGAACAAGGTTACTATCAAGAATCGGTATCCATTACCGAGGATTGATGATTTGATGGATCAATTGGTTGGAGCGTGTGTATTTAGTAAGATTGATCTGAGGTCTGGGTATCATCAGATAAGTGTGAAAGATGACGATATTCAGAAGACTGCTTTTAGAACGAGGTATGGACATTACGAGTATTCTGTGATGCCGTTTGGAGTTACTAATGCACCTGGTGTTTTTATGGAATATATGAACAGGATCTTTCATCCTTATCTCGATAAGTTCGTGGTGGTGTTTATAGATGATATCCTGATATATTCTAAGAATGAGGAGGAACATGCAGAGCATCTCAGAACTGTGTTAGAATTGTTGAAAGAGAAGCGACTTTTTGCCAAACTGTCAAAGTGTGAATTTTGGTTAGAAGAAGTCAGTTTTCTTGGACATGTGATTTCTAAGGATGGTATTGCTGTTGATCCTACAAAGATAGAAGCTGTGTCTCAGTGGGAAGCTCCGAAGTCAGTATCTGAGATTCGTAGTTTTCTTGGCCTTGCAGGTTACTACAGAAAGTTCATTGAGGGATTTTCGAAGTTAGCATTGCCGTTAACTAAACTAACCAGGAAGGGACAAGCCTTTATTTGGGATGCAAAGTGTGAAGAAGGATTCCAAGAGCTTAAGAGGAGATTGACTAGTGCTCCTATTTTGATTTTTCCGAATCCGACAGAATCATTTGTGGTTTATTGTGACGCATCACTGATGGGTTTAGGTGGTGTATTGATGCAGAATCAACAAGTGGTCGCTTATGCGTCGAGACAACTCAAAGTGCATGAGAGGAATTATCCGACTCATGATTTGGAGTTGGCAGATGTGGTTTTTGTTTTGAAGTTGTGGCGACACTATTTGTATGGTTCGAGATTTGAGGTGTTCAGTGATCATAAAAGCTTGAAGTATCTCTTTGATCAGAAAGAGTTGAACATGAGGCAGAGAAGGTGGTTAGAATTCCTGAAGGATTATGATTTTGGTTTGAATTATCATCCGGGTAAGGCAAACGTTGTTGCTGATGCATTGAGTAGGAAGACCTTGCATATGTCTATGCTAATGGTGAAGGAATTGGATTTGATTGAGCAATTCAGAGACTTGAGTTTAGTGTGTGAAGGTACTCCTATTAGTGTCAAATTGGGTATGCTGAAGCTGACTAGTGGTATTCTTGAAGAAATCAGAGAAGGTCAGAAAGCTGATGTTGGATTGATTGATAAGTTGACTATGATCAATCAAGGCAAGAGTAGTGAATTCAAAGTCGACGAGAATGATATACTGAGGTTTGGTGACCGAGTTTGTGTTCCTGATATTGATGAACTCCGAAAGCGTATTTTGGAAGAAGGACACCGTAGTGGGTTGAGTATTCATCCTGGTGCTACCAAGATGTATCATGATTTGAAGAAGTTGTTTTGGTGGCCTGGAATGAAGAATGAAATTGCTGAGTTTGTGTATTCTTGTTTGACTTGCCAGAAGTCAAAGATCGAGCATCAGAAACCGTCTGGGTTGATGCAACCGATGTTTATTCCTGAGTGGAAGTGGGACAGCATCTCAATGGATTTTGTGTCGGGTTTGCCGAGAACTGTCAGAAATTGTGAAGCTATCTGGATCGTGGTAGACAGGTTGACGAAGTCTGCACATTTTATACCGGTGAGAATGGATTATCCGATGGAGAAGCTGGCTCAATTGTATATTGAGAAGATAGTGAGTCTGCATGGTATTCCTTCAAGTATCGTGTCAGACAGAGATCCGAGGTTTACGTCTAAGTTCTGGGAAGGTTTGCAGAAAGCTTTAGGTACTAAGCTAAGATTGAGTTCTACTTATCATCCGCAGACTGATGGACAGACTGAGAGGACGATTCAGTCATTAGAGGATTTGTTGCGGGCTTGTGTGTTGGAAAAAGGAGGTACTTGGGATAGTTATCTGCCTTTGACTGAGTTTACCTATAACAACAGTTATCATTTGAGTATCGGTATGGCTCCGTTTGAGGCTTTGTATGGTAGGAGATGTAGGACGCCGTTGTGTTGGTACGAATCTGGTGAGAGTGCTGTGATTGGTCCAGAAATTGTACAACAGACTACAGAGAAGATTAAAATGATTCAGGAGAAGATGAAGGCTTCTCAGAGTCGTCAGAAGAGTTATCACGACAAAAGGAGGAAAACACTTGAGTTTCAAGAGGGAGATCATGTGTTTATGAGAGTTACTCCTATGACAGGGATTGGTCGGGCATTGAAGTCGAAGAAGTTGACTCCGCGTTTTATCGGACCATTCCAAATTTCTGAAAGAGTGGGAGAAGTGGCTTATCGTATCGCTTTACCGCCGATGCTTGCAAATTTGCATGATGTATTTCATGTGTCTCAGTTGAGGAAATACATTTCAGATCCGTCCCATGTGATCCAAGTAGATGATATACAGGTGAAAGATAACTTGACGGTTGAGACTTTACCTGTGAGGATTGAGGATCGAAGGCTGAAGCAATTGCGTGGCAAGGAAATAGCTTTGGTCAGAGTAGCTTGGGGAGGACCTGCTGAGGGAAATGTTACCTGGGAGCTAGAGAGTCAGATGAAGGATTCTTATCCAGAACTTTTTACCTGAGGTATATTTTCGAGGACGAAAACTCTTTTAGTGGGGGAGAGTTGTAACACCCGTATAATTTTAATTTTTAATTTAATTTGAATATTAGATTAATTATTATTATTATTATTATGGATTTTATGGAAATAAGAGGAAAATGATGGTTAATGGCAATTGGGCCATGTGTGAAATTAGTAAGAAGATGGGGGTGTGGTGCAGTAAAGCCCTTACTAATTTAATATTATTTTTCATAAAATAATCAGAATTAGGAATTGGGGAAGAAAGAACGTGAAAGAACAGAATTTGGAACAAGGAACGTGAAGGAGAACTGTAGAGGGAGAGACCAAGAGCCAAGACTTTTATCTGAGGTAAGGGGAGACTCTCCGTTTAATCTCTTTTATCGTATTATAGGTGATAGTATGGATTAGGAGTATAATTTGATCCATTGATTCTATATTCTGAATATTCATCTGTGCTCATCATTAAAATTGAACTGTTAATCCCTAACAACTGATAGATTTAGGGTATGATGAACGAAATTGATTATGGGATCATATACTATGGTTATTGGCGAATTCGTATGCTGTTTAGATGTGATTTTTCTAGTTTTTGGACTAAAAATCGTGGACTGGTATGAGTAAAAACGAATGGGTTTTGGACTGTTACGAATTCTGCAGGTTCTGGGCATTTTCTGGTGTTTCGCGTATGAAACAGTGCCATACGCGTATGGGATGAGGTCAATACGCGTATGGGGGACACTCCCAATGGGCTATACGCGTATGATACGCAGTTGCCCTGTCCCAAATACCACGTACTGGTGTTTTGCGTATGAGAGGGTATGAGGATGCTCCTACGCGTATGGGAATTTGGAAAGAGGAAAATTATTCTGGTGATACGCGTATGGCTATACTGATACGCGTATGAGGTTGATTGTAGGCAAAATTTGGTTCTGTTGAGATGCGTATGATACGCGTATGAGGCAAGGGGATACGCGTATGGACGCGTATGGACCCTATGATACGCGTATGGTTTCCTGCATGTGAAATTTCTGTTTTGTGATTTTCTGGAGGGTTCGATGATGTGTAACTTTCGGTTTGTAGGCCTGTTTGTATGCTGTTTTAGACTGTGTAAACCTTGCGTTGTGATTCTGTGGTTTACTGATAATTGATTGTATTGAATGATGTAATGTATATATGAACATGCTTAGTATTGTTGATGATGATGATGATGAAATGAGTATAGATGATGCTACTCATAGAATGGTAATGATGAAAGTATGTTATATATATTTTGCATGCATTCATAAACATGGGCTGAATCCTAGATGATGAGAGGATTCAGTGAGGGGCAGAATTCCCATTGTGTGGAATTGGTGCTGGCAGGGCCGTATCTGGATGATGATAGATCGGTCGGTGGATGATTTCCACTGGTGATGATTGGTACCACATGCATAGTGTCAGTTTCATACATGTGCATGATTTGTTTATAGCATGATGATAGATGTTACAGGTTGACTGTTTGTTTATCTGTGGATGTATGAATGATTGATTTGTCTGAGTATGAAACAATTGGGTGAATGATATAACTATGATATGTTATTATTTATGATGCAATAACATTGGTTAACTGTGATGAGACTCACCCTTACTTGTTGTCATTTTCAGATTGAGGATAGCGGCGCGACTTGGTGAGGATTAGCTCATAAGTCGGTTTCTAGTTATAGTGTCGGTGTCATGCTCTGGTAGATGTAACACTGGGAACACGTTTGTTTTGAGTTGATTATAACTCTAATTGGTTTTGTTGGTTGAGTCGGATACATTAATGATGAATGTTGACTCTATGTTTTTGATTCCGCTGTGTAAAACATGATTTTATTTAATGAGTTATAATTTCAGTTGTTTCAGTGAATGCATGATATGTACCGACGTGTGTTTTCTTCATTTTATGAATTGTGATGCCTCTCTACATGTTTACTCTGATTAATAATTATTTAATTGCCGCGGGTTATTAGAGGGGTGTTACACAAATTAGTGACCATCCCACATTCCGGGTAGTTCACTTACATGGCTAACCCTAATGGTTACATCTTGAATAGAATCGGCTACCTTACTTATTAGGTTACAAAGATTCTATTTATAACTTATTCCCAACTGGACTTGGGCTTAAAATCACAGCTATATTTGCTGTTACAAATCAGCAGAAATCTTCTGCTAAAAGAAAGGTCTTTAATCATAAGTTTCCTAAATTGTCTCCACAATTAGAAACTACACAATCTTCAATATTCTGACTTGAATCTTTTGACCTTTAAATCGTAACAAACTAACATAACAACTGTTACTAAAATTACTCCACAATATAAGCTCCAAGATATTCTCCACAAATATCTCCATAAAATATGCTCCAAGTAACAACAATAAGCTGTTACACTTTTGCAACAGATTCTCCTATAAAATCTTTCCACATTTAGTTTCCTAAATGTTCTCCTTAGATATAGCTCCTCATAGGATCTAATGTTTTAGGAATATTCTATTTCTGTTATAACAAAATCCAAACTGTCAGCTCAAACACGATGTCAATTACGATGTCATGACATCTTCTTCGACATGTTGTTCCAGATGTTGAAACATTTCAACATAACATGTTTCTCTATTAAATAGAACTTCAACCTGCTTTCTCTTACAAGTTATAATTCTATTTATTCTATTGCTGCTAAATTAGTTTTACCAAATATAAAGCCAATCCTTAAAAACACTAACACAATAGATAAACTAAACAAAAGACAGGTCTTTCACATCTTTGGAAGAGACTTCAGAAATCCTTTAAACCGCTCTATCCTTTAATCCTTCAATCTGCTCTGTCCTTCAAGTCTTCACAATATCATCAATCCACGCTGTCTTCAAATATTCCTTTGTTTCTTTTGACAATAGTAGACTTCAGAATACATTCGGATATCTCTCCCCCTTTTTAGCCATAATATTACAAAGAGTTTATCGATGTCATAACATTCAGTTGGACATCTGCATCAACTCCCTCTGTGAAGTACACACATTGTGGTGTACATGAGGAAAAATAGAGGGGAGAAGTCCCTCTCTTCTTGTAACTCAGAACACAAATCACAATTGTGTTCATAACTCAGACTACAACAGTTCCTAAAATATGTATGACAGTGCATATGAATGTACCCTTTATGGTGACCTCACATAAGAACTCATGACAGAACCGAATAGCATCCCCAGCCCATGTTTCTCTTTTTCGGGCTAGCACTTGGAATAGAAACCCATCACAATACCAAACCCAGACACAACTTACTTGAACACAAACGAAAGACATACTGAGGGAAATTGATATATGCGATATGTGGTGATACCATTATATAGCCATTTGAATTCATAGAAATTAACGATGGTCTTTGATCTTGTTCAATGGTCAAACGCGTTATTAGGAAACATTCCCAAAATAATTTAATCTTTCCAAAGCGGTTTTTGACTGTTTCTTCTAGAAAGAGTTATCTTTAAAGCTAACACACGTATAGTCATCAATTACACTTTATACCGTCCACTAATGTGTACAGATAATATCCAAGAAAATTCCCTTGTTTGGCTCAGTAGATACGATGTCCTTAAACATGTCACAACATCCTGACAGACATTGCCATCTTTTCACCACTCATGCACCTAAACCAAGCCTCTTCAAATGATCTTGGCAAAACATCCTATCAACCAAATTAATGACCTCCCAATCACCTAATAACTCCCCCAATCATAGACACAGTAATCCTGCTGTTTTAAACCAATTGAGCACACAATACAATTCACATGTATCGCCTCACATGTTACTAAAGAACCTTCACTTCTAGGAAACATGCTTATATACATGGGAGCACAATTCTGATCCATAATCTGTTACTTATCACCTAGCTACATCTTGTAGCAATATGTCCAATTCTCTGGCATCCTCATAAGAAGTAAACTTACATTCATCCATTCAATAATCCATCAATCTTGTGCTAATGTTCTCAACTCATTCTAAGCACTTGAGCACACACTTGAACATACATAGCTACACTACCATAATCATTCACATTCCCAATTACACATAGGTAGATGCTCCCCTTTAACTTTATTATTGATAGAACAACCAGTAGTAGATTAGAATAACAACATCTACTGATATTATATCTATTTAATAAGCTTCCCCTCAAATATATAGCTTATCCATACACTGCTGTGAGACAGATCTTTTTGAAGAAACTAAATTTCCATTCTCATAGTTCATCCTATCTTGAGTTAATGTGCCACTTCACCAACTGAGATTCTGATGTTGAACTGGAAGTCAGAGCATACTGATAAGCCCTCTAGTTGATGAATTCAACTCTTTATTTAGCACAGTCCAAGAAGACAAGGCAACACCTCATCACAGGAGACACATGAACTCCTGGAGTTCTTACATATTCTGTAGAGAAAAATGAATTCTCCCTTACCTAAACATAGATGTTCACCACAACCTCCTGAGGAACCCAACAACACAAGTGAGCTTCACACATCTAGATCACCATGTTAGCTTTATGAACAGTCAGCCATACATAGTAGTTAAATGTCACAACATGTTGTTTGACATCACATCCCCATCAGAAGACAACAACTCTGCATACGCAAGCTTCACAAATATCTATACCAAGAAAAATCACAGACAACAGCCTTAATTCCCCCTGACATGAACAACCAATGCTCCTTCAGTAAATGACCACTTGTCACCAGATGAAAAACACACATAGAGATTGCCACATTCTCCATGAAGAACTGTTACTTCTTCTACTTGTTGAGCATAATTTGACCATGTTTAGATACGAAGTCTGCCAAATCTACACAAGAGTCCACTTGATTTGGAATTTCTCACATATTCCATAACACATGTCTTTAGTTTACTTGCTACACAGAATAATGACTGTCATAATCTCTTACTTGCAGTAGAAGGACTCTCCTTATCTTCAGACAATTTGATCAGATCTTACTATCTGACATCAAACTTTAGTCCTTACAGTCACTAACACCTAGTTAAGTCTTCAAGTTGTCCATCACATTCAAGAGCGAGGTATTTTTTATCCATAGTAGATGATTATTCTAGAAAATTATGGGTATTCATCCAGAAGACTAAGGATGATACATTTAAAAATTTCAAAAGTTGGAAGACTCTGGTCGAAAATCAAACTGGCAGAAAGGTCAAGAGGTTGAGAACTGATAATGGCCTTGAATTTGGCAATGAGGCGTTCGACAGTTTTTGTGTTACCTCTAGTATTGCAAGGCACATAACTACTGTAAGTACTCCATAATAAAATGGTTTGGCTGAAAAGTTTAATCGAACTATTTTGGAGAGAATTAGATGTGAAATTCTGGTGTAACAGACCCAGGTGTCTTTAAAGATGTCGAGACATCTGATCTATCAAAAACATTACAAAGGTATATACACAGATTTATGAAAAACTGAAAGATAAATGACACCAGTAATTGTTGACCCAGTTCGGTGACAAACACACCTACTCCGGGGGCAAACCAAGCCGGGAATGAAGTCCATTACTAGCAGTATTAGTTTGAAGCTAAATAGTCCCATTTTACAACTTCTCACTTAATCCCTACCCAATGACCCTTCTACCTAGACCTTCTCTAGATATGGAATATCCCCATCCCACTTCTTAATACCTAACACATTCCGATTACACACACAAATAGTTTGGAAGACATACTTCCACGATAATCCCTAGCCAAGACGCTTGACTATGACCAATAACTTGGAGTTACCTCAAATCTTCCTACAAGGATAATACTCCTCTTACCTATAGGCTTCAAGGATCACATGGTAACATTCCCACAACCCGGGAGGTATACCTCAACAAACCCTAATGATTACATCTTTTCTACTCGGTGGTTGTCTCTTTTAAACCTAGGTTATAATGCTTCTATTTATAATGTATCCCCAACTGGATTTGGACCTTCAATCACAACATATTTGCTGTTACAAATAAGCAGTAACTTCTGCTACAATCAAGATCTTCAATATTTTAGTTTCCGTGAATATCTCCATATTTAGAAACTATATAATCTTCAAATATTCTGATTTGATTCTTCTGACTGATTCCTCAAATCTTCTTATCAATTCTTCAGACTTGTTACGTATATATGCCTTTATTTGATTTGCATAATATTCTTGAATATTCTGCATTCTTCAGTAGTAATTAAAACACACAGATTTAACTAAAACTCTTCACTTCGACTCAGGCATGATGTCGTAACATCCCATGTGACATGTTATTCTAGATTTTGAATTACTTCAACATAACATGTTCTATCATTTCAGTGGGACTTCTTTGCTGTACCTGTTCTTCTTTTACATTACATAACTGATACTATTATTTGTTTTACAAAAATTAAGCCAGCCCTAGTGTAAACTCGGTTTTTTTGCGAACTGACTCCTTGCTCTTTTTTGTCTTTGATATATTTTTTTTTATTTTTGCAAGAGTCGCCACCGACTTTTATTTTATCCAATTATATTAGGAAAGGCATAAAAGAACAGAAAAAGACCTTTTGACAGATTTTGGGTTCGGGGGGTTGGTTATATAAAGGGAAGGTTTTAAGCACCCTTTGTATCCATGGTTATCCATGGGCTCTTAATTGCTTAGCTCACTTTTTTAAATGCTTTGTTGATTTGAAAATAGAAGAAGTGAAGATGGACAATAGGTCACATAGGTCTCTGAAGAGTTTCACTGGGAATAATGCCCTTCAAATACCAGATGAAAGTTTTGAAAATAGATGAGAAGTTTTGAAAATACGTTGTTTGAAAAATGAAAGTGTTTGAGCAAGCAATTAGGAGTTATCTACTCTCAATTTATAAGACCTTTCCTATGCATTTAATACTTTTCTTAAATGATGGTATGATTAAAAAAAGTAATAAGAGGGAGAACCATAGAGGTGCAAGTGTGAAAAGTGCTTTTTTTTAAGTTTTATCTTGATTATTAATGTTTTAGCTCAAAGGTAAAAATATGGTCCAAGTGGACAAAAGGAAGATGACGGAAACATAAACAATGCGTCCAAATGGACAAAGAAAAAATAGCGGAAGCATAAATAATATGTCCAAATGGACAAAGAGAAAATAGCGGAAACATAAATAATATGTCCAAATGGACAAAGAGAAAATAGCGGAAATATAAATAATATGTCCAAATGGACAAAGAAAAAATAGCTGAAATATAAATAATATGTCCAAATGGACAAAGAAAAAATAGCAGAAATATAAATAATATGTCCAAATGGACAAAGAAAAAATAGCAGAAATATAAATAATATGTCCAAATGGACAAAGAAAAAATAGCAGAAATATAAATAATATGTCCAAATGGACAAAGAAAAAATAGCAGAAATATAAATAATATGTCCAAATGGACAAAGAAAAAATAGCAGAAATATAAATAATATGTCCAAATGGACAAAGAAAAAATGACACAAACATAAATAATATGTCCAAATGGACGAAGAGAAAATAACATAAACATAAATATGATGAATGATAAAATAAAGTATAAAGCAAGAAATATAAAGAACAATATAATAAAATGCGGAATTGAAAGTTAATTGTTAGTATGTTAGCACGCGAATCATCTTGAAGCTAGTCAAGTATATCCACGATGTTAGTGAAGATCGATGGTGAGTGAATGATGATCTCGGATTTAAATTTAATGAAAATTTATCAGAAGCTTGATAGAATCATAGCGACTACACGATAAATTTCTAAAAGTCTTAAATCAACTGCATACAATCTCTGCCATATTTGATCTTTTATTCTGATTCGGGACAAAGGAAAAAGATAAGAAATAATATCAAATAATATACAAAAATAAATATAAAACAAATTAAACTTAATTCATTCTTTTTGTGATTTTTTTTTGAATTGATTTTAAGTTAATTAACAAGCTAATTAAACAAATAATTATACAAATAATTAAACTTAACAAGAAAAATATTATTTTATATGTCAAAAATTAGATTATAAAAAATATAAACCTAAATCTAAAAGGAAAATATTTTTGGAGTTTTTTGATTGGTTGAAAATAATTAAAAAAAACAATATTTACATAATTACTAATTAATTAAGCAAAATAAATTAATTATGAAAAGAAATAAAATATTTTTATGTTAAAAATTAAATAAACATTTTATCAACTTAAAACTAAAATTAAAACATTTTTTTTGAGAAATTGAAAATATGCATAAATATGGAGTTTTTAATTCATGAACTCCTAACACTACTACATATTAAAAATTACATTGTACTTACTCTATGATGTCCCAAGAGTGGAATAAAGTGATTGAAATTGATTGAAAGTGGCTATTTGAATGAGCCTTGATTTTTACAAGTTTCTTGAAATTTTTGCAAAAATATAAACTTAAGCTATGACTTTGTGGTGATTGTTGTTGTTCTTTGTGTTCCTCCCCCTTTTTTTCCTCCCCTTGAATGAAGAAAATGAAGCTCTATTTATAGGCAAAGAGATATGATCATAAAGCCTTGCAAGTGGAAATTGTCATGATTGATTTTGTGGAAAAAGAATGGAATATTCTTTTATGCTAGGTTAAAAAACTTAACCATAGTTTAATCACTCAAGTATTATTCTCTTCAATCTTGCAATAATATCTTTAAGCATCTTGAATTGGTCTTGATTGACAACCATAAGCATCTTTGATAATATCTTTGAATTATCTCACTTTAATTAAACTTTAAATGAATAAAATTTAATTAAAATGAAATAAAAATGTCATGAGTCATGGATATGTTGTGAATATCTTTAAACATATGAGAATCAAGATTGAATCACAAAAGATTTGGCCTTTTTGAAAAAAAAATCAAATTTTGGTCATTACTTGTTTCATGCATTTTTCCAAAAAAGGTCAACTTCATCAAGGCATATCTCCCTCAATTTTGATCCTATGAAAGTGTTCTTTTACTTTTTGGAAAGCCCAAGATGTCCTCTACAAGCCACTTTGGAAGCGTTTTTGCATTTGGAGAAGTTATTTTGATGATATGGGCTTTGACAAAAAACTGCTTTTTGTTGACTTTGAAAATGACCTGTAATGTTTTGGCTTATATCTCTTAGGCGGAAGCATTTCTTGACCTTGGTCCCAACATCAAAGTTGTCGATTTCTGAACTTTTCTTGATGAATTATGATCAACCATTGATCACATGATGAATCTTTTGACAAAATATGGATGTTGACAAAAAATTGCATTTTTTGACTGTCTGTTGACTTTTTGGTCAAACTGGCGTCTGTTGACTGTTTGAGCTGTTGACTGTGCGTTCGAGCGAATCGAAGTTTGAAAATTTGCCTGGTGGTACTTTGAGATATATGGAGATCCATGAAATCCATTTGAGGTCTCAAAAACTCGTTCTCCTGAAAAAAACAAAAACCTAGTTAGGGACTGTTTGTGTAGGAGACAGTTAGGCGTACCTGATTTTTATGCAGTGTTGAGTCTCTGTTGATCACGTGATTATCAGAAGACTTCTAGAACAAAATCTTGGAAATTTGAAGTGCGAAAAATTGATTTGACTGATGGTACAAACACGGAGAATTGCGCTGATAGCGGGTTTGACTGGTAACTAGCTGTCCGGGTATTAACGCAACAGTTAAAGTGAAAACTTAACAGTTAAAGTTAATTTTTTTCTTTTTGTTTTTGTTGTGTTTATGGTGAAAAATTTATTTACCTGAGCTGTTAGAAAAACACAAACATAATAAATAAATAAAATATACTGTACGCGAACGAAATTACCGATAATAACCTTGAAAAAATATTTAATGCACAGAAAAATAAATATTTAACACACATAATATTATCTTGATAATTAAACTACCGTACGACAGATAGTACAACATTTAATACTAACAGTACAAATATTACATGATATAATGAACAGTACGACAAATAAAATAAACGATACACTATTTGAAAGCGAAAGATACAATAAACTTTAAAAATGACGATTAAAAACCCATGCTATAAATAACAACATATAGATGAACGGGAGTGTAAGCAACCCAGGTCCACATTTTTCAGGACTATGCAGACAGAAAAAGGACATGATCACCACCAAAACAGTGATGACCATAAGAAAAAACGTATCCATCCACTTTGCCATTTTTGCCGGGGAAGAAGAGAAAATAATTATGAGATAGAAGTTTGAGAAATTTGGGAGATGAGTGAAATTTGATGTGAGAATTTATGGAAAAAATGAGGAGTATTTATAGAGTGAAAAGAGAGAGATAGAGACGTTGGGAATGGAATGGTACCATTTGAATAGTAGTAGGATTTGAAAAAAAAAGTATGGTAGGTTTTTGAAAAGAAAAGGGGTATAGAATAAAGCTGAGATTTGATTTGAAAGAAAGAGATTTGAAAAGAAAGGAAGATATTTGAAAAGAAAGAAAAAAAAATAATATAGTATAAAAATAAAAATTAGTGGGAAATAAAACCAATAATAATTTAATTGTTACCAGTATAATCTGAAACCCGGACTCCGCGCCTGCAAATTTTAATTCTGTACCAACTACGTCAGCATTATTTATCTGAAAATAAATCTGAAATAAACAGTGTATGAAGTGATAAACAGTATTTGGCGTTTATGTAAGAATAAATTTAACAGCGAACCAAAATACTGCATAAAAAATTCTAAAAATTGAGTATTCATAAAATCAGGATATTTATGAAATAAAAATCCAAGATTGTATAAAACTCCAAATTTTTAGACAGAAGTCTGTTGACTTCTTTTTGAAAAAAAAGAACGCGGACGAATTTTGGGGTATAACAATAATGATCATAACACTTAGAAAATGATGGGATCTCAGAGGTCAAAAATTGGGGTGCAACACCTAAAAACAGAGAACTCACAAGATGCATGTTGAATAGTGCAGGGTTAAAGAAGGTATTTTGGGTTGAGGCTGTTTCGATAGCAACATATCTGATAAATCGATGTCCTTATTGTTGCACCCCAAAATTTGCCCTCTTTATTTGAGCTATAAGTTAATAATGACGTTTATTTCGTCATTCAAAAATTGAAGAAAAATAATAACGAGTTTTCGTGGGTTTATGAAGATAAGGTGTGAAAAAATGGTTTAAACAGTGGAAATACGAGAAAATTCGCAAGTCATATTTGGAAGGTGATATGAGCTAAGTTCCCGCGATGTCCTGACTGTTTTCACGATATCCACAACTTTCGTGTTCGGCTCGGAATCCAATTCTTTGAGGAAGGTTGCCAGGTTTGCAAATTCCTTGGGATTTCATAGTGAAAAACAATGCTGAATGTAAGGTTTCGGACCTCGGAAAATTCATATCTCTTAATCCGCTCTGCGGATTCACTTGAAAATTTAACTGGAGCTCCATACCATCATTACCAAGATTTCATATGTTCGGACCAAAGGCCAATTATGTACGGAAAATTCCCAGCATTTTAAGGATCGTCGCACTGTTTCGGTAAAAAATGTGTTTTCGAGTATGTCGCGCCGAGTTTGAAAATTCATAACTTCTTCGATTTTTATCGTATGAAGCCCATTCCGGCGGCATTTTCTCGGAAATTTCGTTAGCTTCGTTTCTTCGTCACACATGCTGGTTCAGATTTTGAGCCGAAGATAGGGTTTTATCGGGTTCTTTGAGCGGTACTCACAAAATTCAGCACAGTCGCACCCGATGAATCGGCGTTTCTCGCCATTCAAACGGACGTATTTTCTTCACCGCTTATCGGATTGAGGTGATTCTCGCGGCGATGAGTCACGAATTTGGTCATCTTCACAATAGCATTGGTTTCGTTCCGGAATTCAGAGCCGAACCGAGTTTCCTTAAAAACGAGCCAAAATAAGACGCACCGAGGGCAATTTGGACATTTCGCGTTGACAATATATAAACATTTTGCTCTTCACAAATCAAGGAGGACTCTCATAATTTCAATTCACCAATTCTTCACAAACACATTCTCTCAATTCTCTCTCAATTCTCTTGAATCAAAACCACAAATTACATAAAACTTTCATCAATATTCATCAAATTTCATCAAGATCAAGAACATGGATTGAAGAATCAAGAATCAAAGTTCGAATTTCTCTTCCTCTCTCCACATAGAGTGGCGCGCCTCTCTCTCTCTCCCTCATTCCGGATTTCGTTTTCGAGTTCGTGTCGTGTTCGCGTTCGTATCGTGATCGTGTTCGTGTTCGTGTTCGCGCTTCGGTTTGGATCTTCAACCGGTAAGCCTTGAACCTTGAATTAAGTGCTTAATTGTTGATTATATGTGAATTCAAATCTAGATCTACCTCTTGTTCTTGATTAATGGATGATTGATGATGATTGATCGGTGAATTTGCGTATTTTTTGCTCGAATTGATCGTGTTCATGTGGATTTGATGATGAATTGTGTTACTCGTGGTTGAATATGTGATTTGTTGGTGATTTTGTGTGTATAATTGTTGTTGATAATTTGTGTTGCTTGCGATGTACTCAACGTGTTCGTATAAATGCATGCGCCATATTCTCGATTGATATTTGCTTTGTTTGACGCGTCGCACTTGGCATAATTGTTGACATGTGGATCGTTTGATGTGTGAATGCATGTATACCATGATATTTGATGTTTGTTTGTGATTAATCTCGAATTGGTACGTTTTTGGATTGAGTGCGAACGGCTCCAAGGTTTCAAAAGTGTGCAAAATTCTGTTTTTATACGCCAGGAACCGGGTTGTCCCAGGCGGGAACCGGTTCCCACTCAATCCAAAATGGCCATTCTCTGTGTTTTTGTACCAGGAACCGGGTTGTCCCTAGGTGGGAACCGGTTCCCAGCTTCCTGAATTTTTGACTCTCTGGTTTTTTGTATGGGGAACCGGGTTGTCCCTAGGTGGGAACCGGTTCCCAGCGTGCTAATTTGGCCTTTTTCTGTGTTTTTGTACCAGGAACCGGGTTGTCCCTAGGTGGGAACCGGTTCCCAGTTTTCTAAAATGTTGACTCTCTGGTATTTTGTACCAGGAACCGGGTTGTCCCTAGGTGGGAACCGGTTCCTGTGTGTTATATTTTTGTGTTTTATTTTTTAACTTCAAACCTTCGTAACTTTTTGCTCGTAGCTCCGATTTGCACGTTCTTTATATCGTCGGAAAGCTTATGAGACGTACTATCTTACTAGATGCTTTGTTTTCATTAATTTGTAGATCATCCATGTTTGATTTCTCTTTGATGTTTCATTGTCCACTTCATGTTTACCTCACTTGTCGATTTCCTTTCGCTTTATAGTAATAACGCAATTCCGATTGCGGTGTTTGTTATCTCTAACTTGTGTGCTAGTGTGCAAGGCCTTTGGATAGTCACCGATTGACGATTATTACCCGAGTGTTCCGCTTCACTTGCGGACACAATCCCCTTCATCTATATCGTGTTCTCGACTTGGAGACACGATCCTTTTACTTTATATCTCTGCTTGTTTGGTTTGCTTGTTCCTCTTGCAGTTGTGTTGTGATTATGCTCGACGTGCGAGTCGACATTTGTGCGCTTTATGGCTAATCGGTGTGCTGACTATTTGCTTTTGCTTTGCTAGCTCGCTTGCGGGATTCTACTTTCTTCGCTTTGCTTCGCCTTAGTTTACGGATCATCATCCGTTTGGTATTGATCCCGTTTCATTTTACTCTTCTCGCACTTTATCGCTTTCTCGCATCATCCTATAACATGAGAAGTAGGACCTAGACATGCATCTGGCCAAGTCCTCGAAAGAGGCTCTGTTTTTGTCGGTGTGTTTATATTTGTGCTTTGCGGCAGGGAGTCACGGTGTAATAAGTCCTATATGGCACTCCGTTAAGTCCTCATGGAAGGCATGCGGTCAAGGGTTCGTAATCAACCCCCGCCTAGTCTCATCGAGTCCGTTCGTTATGCGCACGCTACGCGTGGCTTGCTTCCGAACGTGCAAAAGATCTTGTTATCGAGTATGTCAGGAAAAGGGTTCATGCAGCCGGACCCCCGCCTTTCTTATAGCTCACGCCGCTCGACGTTGATGTTCGGTGTACGCACGCACCGTTTTCCTTTATGATCCGTGACGGCTTGGTTGCTGAGAGGGGTCCGCCCTCTTGTCTATGGCCCGATCATTTTCACGAGGTCTAATGCTTGGTTGACTTGGGTTGAGCTGCTCCCCTTGGCTATGGCGGGACCGCTTTTCTACCACTCGGTCAGTACCGTTGGTTTGTTTGCTTTACGAGCGGAGCTCGTTTGTGTGATATACTTGTTTGCTTTCCTTTTTCTCGTAGGTTGTTAGCTTAGCTTAGATTGCTTAGATTTGTACCCTTTGTATGATAACATTAGGTAGCAAGATTTCCCCCTTAGCTTAGGTCTTCCTCATGCATTCTTTAAAACACAAACCACACTCTTTGATTTTCTTTTCTTAAGAGCTTGTTATTTCCGCTCCATTCCCAAGCATAAGTCTCCAAAGGTCGAGCAGCGGAGTGTGAATGTAACTCGTTCACCTAAAAAACACAAAACAAACAAAAATTAGTTAGTTGAGCTACGGTAGCTCTGATTCTGCAAAACAGATACGTAGGCAGCGGGGTAGAGCCCGTGCGAGCATAATCCTTTATTTTCCCTACATTCTGCATGCATTTTAGTCCAGATTAGCGCAGTTTTGATTACACACCCATAGATTTAGACACAGGCGTGGATACCATCGAGTACGATGGGCGCGAGGGGTGCTAGTACCTTCCCCTCGCGTAACCGACTCCCTTACCCTTTTTCTCTGGTCGTGAGACCGTTGTTTTTGTTTTGTGGTTTGCTGGCATTCCCTTCCTTTTCAGGATAAATATGTTAGTGGCGACTCTGTTAATTTTCGCGGTAGCGACACTTATGCGTTAAAAGACACCTAAAGAAGTATGGTAGGGACATCCACCAGATCTCGACAAACTGGGAGTATTTGGCAGCGTAGCCTATGCTCACATTAGGCAAGACAAGGTCGAACCTAGAGCTCTGAAATGCATGTTCATAGGATACCCTGAAGGAGTCAAAGCTTATAGACTATGGTGCTTTGATCTAGGTCACAAGAAGAGTATCACCAGCCAAGATGTAGTTTTTAATGAAGCTAAAATGATTTTTAATAAAATTGATGATGTTGGTTGAAGTGCAAAAATATCTGACAAATACCTAGAATAGGTAGAGATTCCTGTTAAGGTGAAACATGTTGATGCTAAATTTCATATCCCATATGAAGTTGAAGAAAAAGTAGAAGTCACTGAGAAAGTTGAGGAAACTATCGATGACTACCTATTTTCAAGAGATAGGTCGAGAAGAGTCATCAAGCCACCTCAGAGACTTGGGTATGCAGATCTTATAGCTTATGCCTTAATCTCTGCAATTGAGGTTCTAGACGAAGAACCTAGAGACTATAAGGAAGTAATGAGGAGTCAAAGTAAAACTGAATGGATGAAGGCCATGAATGATGAGATGAAATCTCTTCATGATAATCACACCTTGGAACTAATCAAGAAACCAGTTGTTAGTTAGCTATAAATGGATTTACAAAGTTAAGGAAGGAATCGAAGGAGTGGCGTCAAAGAGATACAAGGCAAGGTTGGCCGTAAGGGGTTTCACTCAGAAAGAAGGTGTTGACTTCAATGATGTGTTTTCTCCTATTGCAAAGCATAAGTCCATTTGAATGTTGCATGCCATGGTGGCACAATTCAATCTTGAACTGGAACAAATGGATGTGAAAATTGTATTCTTGTATGGTGATATAGATGAAACGATCCTGACGAGGTTACCTGAAGGGTATGTCTAAAAGGGGAAGGAAGATTATGTGTGCAAGATAAACAAATTTTTATATGGACTGAAACAATCACCTCAATAGTGGAATAGAAGATTCGACAAGTTCATGGCACACATTAGTTTTGTTAGAAGCTAATTCGACCATTGTGTTTACTTCTGATTTCTACCTGGTAATTCATTTTTTATTTTGTTGTTTTATGTGGATGATATTCTCATAGCATGCAACAATGTCGAAGATGTAATGAGGGTGAAGTCTGAACTCAATAAGGAGTTCGATATGAAGGATCTAGGAGCTACATCCAGGATCCTTGGGATTAACATTCGAAGAGACTTTAAGGTCGAAGTATCACTGTTAAACATGATAGTCAAAGTGCTATATACAAGTCGAAGAACTCAGCATATTATGAGCGAACCAAGCATATCGATGTGAGGTAGTATTTTATCAGAGGATTAATCGAGCATGAAGAAGTCCAATTGCTGAAGGTTTCGACAGATCACAATGTTGCTGATAAGATCACCAAGACATTGCCGAGTTGCAAGTTTTTTCCATTGTATGCAGTTGATAAAGCTGCATGAAGAAAGCTAGTTTACTTTTTGATGTTATGTTCACATGCTGGTGTCGAAGACTTACATATTGTAGTCGAAGTGTGTTCTAGTATGTGGGTGTCAAAATGCTTGGGTTGTTAGTATTTCGAATTGGGTCTTTTTGTTATGTCCAATTTTTTAAGTTAGTTTGTACCCTAAGTTAGCTTGTAATGGGTATTTTTGAAAAAGCCCTTTAGTTTAGTATGTTAAGTTTATTATAAATAGCATACTAGTCTCTCATCATTGCATATTGCAAATCCTAATTTAGGGTGAGAGGGTTATTTGCTATTCTTGTAACACTTGTAATCTTAAATAAAGAGAAAGTAAAGAATAACAGTTATAACCAATCCTTGTTGTTCTTTTTGCTTCCCATTGTGTTCCCTATTATAATTTGTTTTTGGTATCGTTTTTCACAATAAATATAAACTATAGTAATTCCTTTAATATTTCATTATCTAATATTTTGTATTTATATTCTTTTTTTGAAAAATATAAATGCCAAAATTTTTAAATATATTATTTAAATTCCAAATTTTCAATCATTATTTTATTGATAAATTTAATCTTTAACATAAATAATAATATATTTTGTCCTTTATAATTATTACCAAACAGTCCAAACTCTAATAATCATATTCGACACTTCAACATTTTAAATAGAAGTCAATTGTCTTGTTTGTGTGGGTTTGAGTATCCTTTATAATTATGTTGTTGAATGAATTATAGCTTATTAAAATATATATTTTAAATTTTTTTTTTCATAAATGAAAAAGGATTGTGTTTTGACTACCTCTGTGTCTAAATATATGACCCTTTTTAGAAAATCATAGAAATTATCGGTTATTATAATAGTATTAAATTTATATACAACTTTATAAATACAAAAGATATTTTATTAATATAAACTTTACCTTAGTATGCATATATATGTGTCCCATTCCTCTTACATTTTCCCAACAGTTTCAAACTTTTTTTCTTTACCATTTTCAAAGTTCTATTTGGTAATATCGAGTTTGTTAACATCATCATGAAGCTAAGAAACATATTCCTACTCGTGGTTGCTTTGTTTGCTCTCTTCAACCTCAACTACATATCTGGTACATTATTATTATTATTATTATTATTATTATTATTATTATTATTATTATTATTATTATTATTATTATTATTATTATTATTATTATTATTATTATTATTATTATTATAAGACGTTTTGATCATATTAAATTTTTTTATAATGTTGTACATGTAGGTCAAGAATCCAATATCAAATATTGCCCTAAGGTTCTAACAGGATTGAGTGGTGACTGTCTACATGCTCAACGTGACTGCAATGCTGAATTTAATGCAAGGTTTAAAGGTGCTCAAGCACGTCGTTGTAGATGTGACACTACTGTTAATACACACACATGCTCATGTTGTATAATTTGTGGAGAGATGGAACATAAGAAAAATGAGCTTTTTTTAGGTCAAGATGATTATTCGACTGAATGCTTATAATTGAAAAATTTTAATTAATAATAATAACCTCACATCTTATTGTATGAGGTTTTATATTTTGGGTTTGTTACATTTTATTTTTTAAGTATATTTTAATGTTTGATTGAATAATGACAACTCTTATGTGAATTTAAGAACAACCAAATAGATCTTTAAAAAAAAAAAAAAAATCTAAAATGGAGTAATGTAATAAAATTTGCTAATTTTAATATCATATTTTTTACTTTTTTATTGTATCCTTATTCATATGAATGTATTTTATTAATTTATCTATTTACAATATTTAAAAGTACTATTAAAAAATTATAGTTAAATATTACATTGAAATTTGTTTTATTTTTTGAATGAAAAATATTAATAATAATAATGGCGAAATAGCTTGGTAAAATATAACCAAAAAAAACATGCACAAGGAGTACTAAACTAACAAAGGAAATACAAAAAATAATTACCATAACATAAGCAATAGGAGAAATCAACAAAAGTAGTCTCGAAAACATTAAAGGAGAAGAGAAACGGAGGCCCGAGAAACACCTACACACCATAGCACCACCCATTAAAGACCAGATTAGAGCTCTAAGACAAAAGAGGGACATGCTAGAACTCTTGATCCGCTATTGGTTCAAATACATGGTAGAGTTCTAAAATGAGTCGGAGAAGGAGCACGGGTTCACTAAGATTTATTAATGAAACAATTCCAAGCCAATAAAATACTTTTTCCTTCACTTTTTTCCCATTTGTTGACTTTTCATTAAAAAAACTTATTATTATGAGTCGACAAGATAGACCACACCACAACATGCTAGATCATAATAAACCTACCTATAAACTTAGCCATAGGACCTAAAGAAAAGAAAACCTCAAAAAAATTCTAGGCTCATTAGAAAGAGCCATATACACCCAAGCCACCTAAAGATTATATACTAGAGAGACAAAGCTAAAATTCAAGTACTAAACGAACAAGAGGCCAACTCAATATAATCCTCGCAAAAATACACAAAGTCCATCTGGGTCAAAAATGACCTTCTGCTTGAAGGTTTTCCTTAGTCATGAACCTATGTCACATAATCTGACAAGAAAAGACCACCACCTTTTAGGGATCCAGCTCTCCCAAATCAAAGACAAAAGGGAAGAAAACTAATGCAGTGGATCTCAGAGATACGTGCAAGTCTAGAAAATACTATCTCTAGTATGTCTTCAAATGTACTTATCATTATCCAAAGAAATATGAACCTCATGGAAAGCCAATAAGAACTCAACAACCATAGACCCCTTTTGAACGAAGAACGATCTCTTTGAGATTCCATGTCAACCTCCCTTGATCCTACCTCTCAATTTATCCCACAGTCCCATCTTAAATTTGGAAAGTAGAAAAGAGTATCTAAAATATAATCTTGAGAGGGGTACTACCTATCCAAGGATCTCCGCGGAAGGAAGTTAAAAGCCTAGACCTTACATTCTTTACTACCACATATTCAAACTAGTTTAGTCGGTCATATATCTTGGATACAAGAAAGGCACCCCTTCCCACCAAGTGGAAAAATAATAACGCCCCGAGGACCTCCCACCACACTAGGAGGAAATAATGGAAGCGCCATACCGGGCTGAAAGGATATCAAACCCTAAACCAAAGGCACTCATCAGGAGCATCCATATCCATTTGGATAAAAGGGATATATTAACTATCTAGACATCTTTAACTTCCATTTCTCATCCTTCTTAGAATTATAAACATTGAACCACATTAAATTGAAATTTGTAAAGATAATGTAAGTAAATAACAAAAAATTATGCAAATATGGTATATACAAAGAAATGGAATCAGTATTTTACATACATATCATTTAGTTCATTAATCAATTCTATTTTTTTGTCAAAATCATTTAATCAATTGTCAATATTAGTTTTTTAATGTTGTTAATTAATTAATAAATATCAACGACTTGTTTACATTTGAAAGAAAATACAAATTAGTACCGCTTCTAGGAAACGAGTCATGGACCAACATCTTGCACGATTCTAGCCTAACTAGAAATTCCAAATTCAGCTACTCCACCTATATCAATCAATTGTTTATATCAATATGAAATATATAGTGAAAATGATTTTTAAAAGCGGAGAGGGTAGAAAAATAATAGAGAGATTTATATTCAGAAATGTAATGTAAAATGAAATAAGGAGAAATTTCCTTCACCTAAAATATGATTTGACTCAAAAAAGGGAATAATTCATGGGTTAAATAAATGATTTATTCAATTAAAACATCTATTAATCAATTAGTAAACATAAAAAAAGCTGCAATCCTAATCCAAAAAAAGAAAATACAAACAAATATATACTTTAATTGATTAAAGGATTTTATATTAAATTAGAGGGGGTTCTCTTTTCTTTAATCAATTGGGAAAAGTCTTAATCGATTAGGCATTGAGTTATATTTCCTATTTGATTAGAGACATTTCTTAATCTATACTTTCCTTGATCGGTTTTACAATAAACTGATCTCGCTAAAGCGCTAAGCCTAGGACCAAAATAACTTTCACACTTTCACAAAATTAGGACTTTAATTTCCTATGCTTGATTTAATGTTTGACTAGAATTTGAACCGTCTGACTGATGAGGCTTGAGACATTTCTTCTTGATTAGATATCGGCATAAATAAATAATAGATAGTTGATGTCCTATCCCCTTTTGATAGTTGTCATAAAGAAATATCTAAAAGAGATATAAACATCAAAAGTTCTTTGATTTATGGAGTTGTTGTCTTTAAAAGTTATTTGAATGTTTTCATCATTTGTTATCATCAAAATAAATTGATGGTTATACATGCATAATACATAGATCTCTATTTTCCCTTTTTGATGATTAAAACTCATTTATCAAAGAAGTCGTGAAATAGACAAAGATAAGAGATAAAATATTGAAGAATTTGAATGATTAAAACCCCTCAGAGATAAATAGTGTATACTCTACTCCCATGAAAGTATAATTTTCTTCTTTTTGAATTATCAAAAAGGGGGATAAATAAACAACTCAAGTACATATATCACAAATATTTTTAACTTAGAAATAAGCAACTTAATATTTATTAAAAATCAAATAAAGAACAAAGATGAAGCGTTTATAGACCAGGAATTTATTATTCATAGATTAAAGAGTTACAAAGGAAGAAGAACAATAAATAGTATTTGAGGAGGAAATTAAGAGTATTTGGAGAGATGTTTTACAATGGATGGACATTCGGCATACTCCAAGAAATTGAGAAGAGGAATTACTCTGGATTCAAGGCAAAGGTAAAGGAAAAGGTTGGAGGGCTAAGCTTTTTAGGCTTGCACTTGCTGAAACATTGTATGGGGCTTGGATTTACAGAAATGGGATTTGTTTTGGAAAAGTGGTGCATAGAGCTAAAGTGATTGAATTTGAAAATATTATCGAAAGAATAGTATATAGAAGCTGGTTTTGTAAAGACTTAAATAGCCACATTTTTCATTATATGGATTATTAGGTATCTTTGTCTTGTATCTTTGTCCACTTGAGAGCTAGATCTTTGAAATCGCTATGTAATCATTGTTTTTGGAATTTCAATAAAAGTCTATTTTTTTCCAAAAAAAAAAGAACAGTAAATAGTAAATAATCAAAGTAAATAAAAGAAATAAGCACACAAGTAAAAGTTATTGAGTTTCTTCATCATCATCATCATCATCATCATCAAATAGACAAAGAGACAAAGGCATTTGGGAGTCAACAAACTAGCGAGTCAGGTAATAAACTTTGACACCTATCTAATTTATGGTTTTTGTGTGAGCATGATGGTTGTTGACGATAGTGTTGAGAAGAGCTTAAGTAGAATTAGTTTGAAAAATATCATAGTCGAAGTCCTCCAGGTTTGAAGTATTTTCCTACTAAGACCCTTGTTGCTATGTTTTTGTTTGTTTTCTTTGAGAACCTTTTTTAGTTGCTATGGAGCCTCTCTACACCAAGACCCCCTTTTTTCTTCAATTTGCATATGGCCTAGGCCGTGTTTCCCTATTTTGATTTATTTTTCTGTTGACTCTTTCACTTCTATTGAAAGAGCTGGTAGGTGTTTGGAATTAGTCTTAGACTTTGTTTTAGTTAATTAATAAAACTCCTAGTTTTTAGGAGATAGAATAGGTCTTTCAACTCAGTCTTGTTATGGCTTCTGTTATGCCAAGTTTGTAGGTCTTTCTGTTATGACTAAAGGCTATATATGAGCCTTAGTATCTTTAATAAACCGTAAGTTGATTTACGAAATATAGAGTCTTCATTCTCTACATTTGGTATCAGAGCTATTCAACTGGGATCTGTGAGAGCAAGGCAGCAGCCTTTGAGAGATCAAACACAATGAGTGAAGATAAAACACTCACAAAGATTCCTCACTTCGATGGTCACTACGATCACTGGAGTGAGTTGATGGAGAATTTACTAAAGGCAAAGAATCTATGGAGCTTGGTAGAAGATGGCTTTACAGAACCAAAAGAAGGAATCACGTTAACCGCCGCCGAGAAGGCGAAACTGGATGATCGAAGAATCAAAGATCACCAAGTGAAGCATTACCTTTACCAAGCCTTAGACAGAAGTGTGTTTGAGCAAATCCTGGATAGACGCACATCCAAGATTGTTTGGGATTCGATGAAAAAGAAGTTTGGCGGAAACGAGAAGGTAAAAAAGTCCCTACGTAACACTTTGAGGAGAGAATTTGAGGTGTTGGAGATGAAGAAAGGAGAAACCATCACCGATTACTTTGCAAGAGTAATGGTAGTTTCCAACAAGTTGCGGAGCAATGGCGAAGACATGGCAGACTCAAAAATTGTGGAGAAAATCTTGCGAACCTTGACAGAACGGTTCACATATGTGGTGGTCTCGATCGAGGAATCCAAGGACACTGATGAAATCTCAATTGATGAATTGCAAAGCTCTTTAGTGATGCATGAACAAAAGTTCAATAGAGTCAACAAGGAGGAGGACGACCATGTCCTTAAAGTGGAGGAAAGACAAATTAGGGGAAGAGGAAGAGGAAGAGGATCGCCGTGGGGACGTGGTGGTCGAGGCCGAGGAAGGGGCTACTTTAACAAAGCTACAGTCGAGTGCTACAAATGTCATGGCTTAGGACACTTTCAATATGAGTGTCCTAAGTGGAACAAGGAGGCAAATTATGCTGAAGCAGACGGAGAAGATGAGATGCTCCTGATGGCCTATGTTGGTTTTCTTAAAAATGGTGACACCTGGTTCATTGATTCTGGTTGCTCTAACCATATGTGCAACAATAAAGACATGTTCTCTAGTTTGGACATGACATTCTCCCACTCTGTCAAATTGGGGAATGATACTCGCATGGAGGTGGCTGGAATAGGAGTGGTAAAATTGGTAATCGAAGGAACCACTTATTCAATAAGTGGTGTCTACCTTGTACCTGGGCTTCACAATAATCTCCTGAGTGTGGGCCAACTACAAGAGAAAGGATTGGCTGTACTGTTTGAAGGAGGAATATGCAAGGTGTATCATCCTAAAAAAGGATTAATTATACAATCAATAATGAGTACAAATAGGTTGTTCACCATTATATCTGAAAGGCAGGAGGAGAAGTGTCTTCATACAACCACCACTGATGTGTCAAGGCTCTGGCATCAGCGGTATGGTCATCTTAGCTACAAAGGGTTACGCACGCTGCAGTACAACGACATGGTACATGAGCTCCCAAAATTCCCTGCATCAACCATTGCTTGTGTGGATTGTTTGAATGGCAAGCAGACTCGAAGTCCAATTCCTAAGCAGGTTTCATGGAGGGCACATCAACCATTAGAGCTTATTTACTCAGACATCTGTGGACCCATCACACCCACCTCAAAAAGCGGTAAAAGGTATTTTTTGAGTTTCATTGATGATTACAGTAGAAAAGCATGGGTCTATTTATTATCTGAAAAATCAGAAGCTCTAGAGTCTTTCAAAATCTTCAAGAAGATGGTCGAGGCAGAAACAAACCTGAGCATAAAGTGCTTTAGAACAGACAGGGGAGGCGAGTATACTTCCACTGACTTCAACAACTTCTGCAGAGAAAATGGAATTAGAAGACAGCTCACTAATGCATATACGCCCCAGCAAAACGGCGTTGCCGAGAGGAAGAATAGAACGGTGATGAATATGGTGAGATCCATGTTATCAGCTAAGAAGATCCCAAAATGTTTCTGGCCAGAAGCAATAAATTGGACATTTCATGTCCTAAATAGATCTCCGACTCTAGCAGTAAAAGATGTTACACCGCAAGAAGCATGGAGCGGAATCAAACCTTCAGTGAAGCACTTCAAAGTCTGGGGATGCCTTGCACACGCCCACATACCAACTCAAAAGCGAGGTAAATTAGATAACAAAAGCACCACTAGTATTTTCTTGGGGATTAGTGAGAACACAAAAGGTTATAGATTGTTTAATGTTGAAACAAACAAAGTAATTGTGAGTCGTGATGTAGTGTTTGAAGAAAATAAGCAGTGGGAATGGGGAAAAGATTATGAGGGGGATAAGGAATTAGAGTGGGAAGAACAGAAAACAAATGAGGGAATTGAAGAAAGTGTGCAGAAAATTGGGGAAGAAAATGAAACTCCGGAATTAGAGGGTGAAGTCGAATGTGAGAAAACACAGGAAATACAAGATCATGAGGATGAAGAACATTCAGATTATGAGGATGCAGAGCCACCCGCGAATCAGAGAGAAAGAGGACAAAGTTCAGTGCAAGGGAGAGTTCGAAGGATGCCTCAGTGGATGAATGATTATGTCACTGGGGAAACTCTCTCAGATGATGAAGCACTCATGGTGAAGGATGCTGAAGTAGAGGATCCTATTTGGTTCGAAGATGCCGTAAAGGAAGAAAAATGGCGACAAGCCATGGATAGCGAGATAGAATCCATAGAAAAGAATAACACATGGACCCTCACTGAATTACCAAAGGATGCTAAAAGAATTGGCGTCAAATGGGTTTTCAAGACCAAGAAAGATGAAGTTGGAAAGATTATAAAATGCAAAGCACGCTTGGTGGCAAAGGGGTACTCTCAAAAGCATGGAATTGATTACTCTGAAGTTTTTGCTCCCGTAGCACGGCTTGATACTGTTAGAATGATAATTGCATCTGCTGCACAAAAGGGGTGGAAAATCTTTCAACTCGACGTCAAGTCTGCCTTTTTACATGGGAAACTGATAGAAGAAGTTTTTGTTGATCAACCTAAAGGCTACGAGAAGAAAGGGAAGGAGCACGTAGTGTATAAGCTGCACAAAGCACTGTACGGACTGAAACAAGCGCCACGGGCCTGGTTCAGTCGCATCAAAACTCACTTCATCAAGGAGGGATTTCAAAATTGTGACAGCGAACAAACACTTTTCATCAAGAGGAGAAATGAAGGCAAGATTATCATTGTAAGTGTCTACGTTGATGATTTAATTTTTACAGGTGACGATGAGAAGTTAATGAGGGAATTCAAAGATTCCATGATGAGAGAATTCGACATGTCAGACTTAGGGAGGATGAGCTATTTCTTAGGAATTGAAGTTGTGCAGAAAAATGAAGGGATTTTCATTTGTCAAAGGCGGTATGCAGAGGAAGTTCTACGAAGATTCAATATGTTTGAGAGCAATTCAGTCAGCAACCCAATTGTGCCCGGAGTAAAGATCAGTAGCGATGTCGACGGAGTACTGGTGGATGAGATTTATTACAAGCAGATTGTGGGCAGCCTCATGTACCTTACTTCAACTCGACCAGATTTGATGTTTGCAACAAGCTTAATTAGCAGGTATATGTCAAAACCTACTGAGCTTCACTTACAAATTGCAAAGAGAATCCTTAGATACTTGAAAGGAACAATGGGCTTTGGAATCTTTTACAAGAAAGATGGTCAAAATCTTGAAGCTTATACAGATAGCGACTACGCTGGTGATATTGAAGACAGGAAAAGTACTAGCGGATATACTTTCCTACTCAGTTCTGGAGCTGTGGCATGGAGCTCAAGGAAACAACCTATAGTCACATTGTCGACGACAGAAGCCGAGTTTGTTGCGGCTGCGGTTTGTGCCTGTCAAGCCGTATGGATGAGGAGAATTCTAAAAGAGCTATGCTATGAAGGAGAAGAATGCACCAGCATCAATTGTGACAATAGCTCCACTATCAAGCTGTTCAAAAACCCGGTAATGCATGGGCGCAGCAAGCATATAGATGTTCGCTATCATTTTTTAAGAAATCTGTCAGAAGAAGGAACTATTGCTTTGCTGTACTGTACTAGTGCTGATCAAGTAGCCGACATCATGACGAAGCCATTAAAAGCAGATGCTTTTCAAAAACTTCGGAGATCATTAGGAATGTGTGATATTACAGAGATAAGCTAAGTATTAGTTTAAAGGTACTTAGCTTAAGGGAGAGATTGAAAGAGCTGTTAGGTGTTTGGAATTAGTCTTAGACTTTGTTTTAGTTAATTAATAAAACTCCTAGTTTTTAGGAGATAGAATAGGTCTTTCAACTCAGTCTTGTTATGGCTTCTGTTATGCCAAGTTTGTAGGTCTTTCTGTTATGACTAAAGGCTATATATGAGCCTTAGTATCTTTAATAAACCGTAAGTTGATTTACGAAATATAGAGTCTTCATTCTCTACATCTATATTAAATCCAACACTTAACTGAATATCTGTAATCATGTCACCATATGGTAACCACTCATATCCATTCATTTGACTTTTAATAATGTGATAGATTACCCCACGAGCCCAATGTGTTTTAACTTTTTAATCTAGTAATCATGTCACTATCAAATCAATTTTCGACACTTGCCCGAGATTTAACTTCCTTGGGATAAATGTGTGGATTTCCACATAGTGGATGAGACGATTATCTAGAGTCATATACCCCACGGTGAAAGGAAATCTATCACCCCCAGTTGTATTTATCATAAGTAATTGAGAAGTAGAATAATAATTAAAACCCTCGATTGATTCTGGAAACTCAATTAAGTAGAGAGGTCAAGTGTTGGGTAGACCATAGATTACAACAACTTATTATAAAGAAATATAAATTTCATGTTTACATACCTATGTATGGATAATCCATTCTTCATAGCTTAGATGAGCATAGAAAATATTTACTAGTTTTGGAAACATTTTTTCTAGTTTGTTACTGATGAAGTTATTGAGATATGATTGAAAGAAGGTGTCAAAATATTCAAACTCTCCATAAATACTCTCATCCAAATAGTGTTCTAGGACGATATTTCCAATGGAAAAGTGTTGATAGAACTTGTGTTATAGCTCTTGAGATGAAAATTCATCAGAGACATATGTTTGAGCAGTGGGGCCACTGAAAGTGTAGACTCTTGTTTGGTGTCATTTGGTAATGGTGATAATAACACAAAAATAGATATGAAATCAAGGGAAGAGTATGAGAGGGGTGAGAAGAAGAGAAAACGTCATAACCAATGTATAGAGTTGTTTAAATCGATTAAAAGGGTTTTAATTAAGAGATTATTTCCAAAGAAATTAGTAAGCACAAGCTCTTAAGAAGATGTTGAAACATTTTTACAGGGTAAGTATTTGCTTTATTGTTTTCATAGGGATTGATGCGATATTATCGCCCGTTCTATAGTTAGTATTGTTTTGAGAAATGGTTTTAAAAAAGGATTTTGGTATCCAAAAATAACAATTGCATGAAAAAGTAAGTAATGACGGTAAAAAGTTGGGTTTTGAACGGTTTAAGAAAGCATATCAAGATTAGATTTTGTTAACCTATTTCATACGCATTCTCTTAATCAAATATGTGAACTTGATAATGATCATTATAATCATGTATCCTTTCAATACCGTTTATCTCTAAAATGATATCGTGAGTATTATCATATTAACCACTAGATGGTGTCTAATGCTAACAATCAACACAATAATCATTAGAGCTTAATACAAGTGATTAACAACTCACAAATCTATGTCTAGAGTTTGTTCATTGATAGATGAATATTTTAGGTCAAGGTTTGAAAAATACCTTTCAATAGTGATTCAAAACAAACTTATAACATTAAAAAAATATATTAATTATATATTGATCATCAACAAGGTTTACTGATAAGTGCCAAAATATCGTTATTTTGTGTATATAATTTGTTGCACTTATCGATACTTTTTGTTAATACCGTTTGAATAATTCTCCATTTTGTATGTAAATTCGTATACTTTGTGAATAGTTGTATTTTCATATAATTTTATACCGTTTTATAGTCTTGTGTCTTTTGTAGCTATTGATGCGTATTTGGAGCATGAGCAATAAAGTGTCGAAGACACCACTTCAAACAGGCGATTTTGAGCTACTCGTCAACGAATAAGGCTCAAAATCAAAGAATAATGAATCATCAATTTGGCTGTTATTTATTATTTTTAGATAGGAAATTGAATAAGCTTTCCAACGCTTCGAATCGGGCACAAATTGGAGTTACGGTTCTCAAGTTATGGCAAAAACACTAAAGTTGAATTTTCTTTGACAGCACAATCGGCGCGGAGCGCCCTCCAACGCATTGTGTGATTTTCAGAATTGTTAAATAGGGGTAAAACACATTTTTAGGTGATGGTTTGGGGTATTTGTTCTCAATCCACCAAACCTTCATTTTTTGGTCTATATAGCTTAGAAAATACAATTGGAGTTTGCATCTTGATGATCGGAGGTTGAATTTCTCATCGATTGGTGTTGACAAACCAAGAAATGTTTAGTTCATCTTCTTCTCTTCTATGTGTATGCTCTTTTGTTGAGTTTGTATGTAAATTACTCTAAACCCATGGAAGTTTGTTACTCTTTCTACTAGTTGTATAAAGTTTTCTTTACAAATCTTAATCGTTGTTTCCTTGATCTTTTTGCTTAAATTCTTTGGATTTGTGTTGTTGTAGAAATAAACATCATAAATCTTGATTTGGGGGATATTTGTTAGCTTAGATTATAGAGATAGGATTGGGGTTAACATCCACATAATATCTAAGTTTAATGTCTCTGTGTTGTTCGATCGGTTGAGACATCGTCGAAAGAGGAATATAGTCGAACTCTTGTCGGTGTTGCATAAATGGACATTGATGTGAGGGATATGTGGTGATTATGATGAGTATTGTATATTGAGTGTGGCGGAGTGATAAATCCAAGTTTGTGAGGAGTAGTTTAGATTCGAACCAGATAAGTTATTCTCTATTAAGAGTGTATTTATTTTATGTTCATATGTTATATTTTCCGTTTTTACTTTAAACCCATTTAATCCAAACTTATAACTAAGAACCCTTCGAAATAAAATTTAGTAGCACTAATCTCTGTGGACACGATAAATTCCCGGATAAATACTTCCAAAAACTTTTGTTGCTTGCCGCTTTACCGCTTCAACATTTACATACAAAAGATAAAAGGAAACACATACTATCTTGATTAACTACCTCTAATCTTAACACAAGATAAGTTTAGCTATCCATAGACATGGTAGCTTACACAACAAGTAAAATGATAAGATGATCAAGAATCATCGTTGATTTATCGACTATTCATGCAGAATCAAGTTAAATTCTTCACTTCTACAATGTTTTCACAATAATTTTTCTCTCCTGGTGTTATGCTCCCACAATAATGATTGAATGTATTTATAGTGTGGCAAGAAGTCGCATACCGCGCTTAGCCCGCTTTTACGTGCTAAGCATGCTGTCACTTAAACTTAAACCACCATAGAGCGTACTAAGTGCGCGAAATTGGGATTTAGCGCCAAAATCTTTTGAAAATTCTAGTAACACACGCTCGATGTCAAACTGGATGTTATGACATCCACAATTACGCAGCACATGCAGTAATAACAAAACACCATAAAAACAGTAAAGAACACACATAATTATTTACCGAGTTTGGTTCAAACAACCTACTTTGGGGGCTACCAAGCCAGGGATGAAGTCCACTATCAGTAGTATCAATTCAAAGCTAAACTCCCTCGTTTACAACTTCTCACTTAATCACTACCCAATGACCCTTCTAACTAGGTTCTACCTAGATATGGAATATCTCCATTCCACCCCCCCTCAATCACAACAGTGATTACACAAAAACACATAAACAATTACAGATAGAAGACATTCTTCAAAAACACACCTTGATCTGCTTAAAAGCTTCAATCAAGATACACACACGCGTGCTTAAAAGCTTAGAGTGAAATTACACAAACATAAACTAATTCTAATGCAATCATCAAAGACAATTGCTTGGATCACACGAGACAGTTACAGAACAATAGTTCTTCATAATACAAACACTTCTATTTGCATTCCAAACTAGGATTGCAGTCCTTTTTATATGCAGTCTTGGGCCTTGGGCTTTTTAAGAAACACATTAGGGTTAACAAAGTTAACCTAATTCACACGCCAACTGTCTGTTACAAAATGTGTTGTCAGTAGGATCTTCTGGACGAAATATGCAGCACTCAATAAAATGTTTTCTAAATTGATAATTAGGATAAATCTGGAAACACATTTAATAAACAATAAAAGCTCCTACTGTCACACACGGATGTCATGACATCGATCATGACATTCACTACAAAAACTGTATTAGCTTCACACATATGCAACTTGCATAAAACAATATCAACTAGGTATGTTTTACCAATAATGCAACCAACATGAAAATACCTTCAATCTCCCCCTTTGGCAATTTTTGGCTAAAACAACCTGTCACACCATACCAGTGAAAAACTTGCAGTAGACACAAGATAACCAAAACACAATAAAACAAGCTAATACAAAATATACAACATACATCATCAGTATGCACACAGTGCTTAGACAAAAACAGACAGACAACCACAAGAGTATCACAAGCACAAATAGATCAACACAAAAGCAAATTAGAATTGTTGATCACACACAACCACCATTCTTGTTGTTCTGGGTGACATATATTACTTCTCCCCCTGTTTGGCCACAAAAGTTGCCAAAGCCAATAGAAGTGTCTTCTCCACCTGTATTTTTTTAATTGTTGACTCTATGGTTCTTCAAGGATGGAGATTCCTAACTTTCTTTGCAAGTTCTCAAACTTCTCGTCACTCTTGTTAGGATCATCTTTAAGATGCATCATATGTACCATTCACATGCTTGCATCATTCAGGGTTCTTACAGGGTTAGTCCCTTCTGTATGAGTGTGTGGACAAGGTATTGTTTCAAGTGAGATGAACCGAGATTATTGAGGCATCTCAACATTGTGAGTTAGCTCTAAACCTGTTTCTGAGGGAAAATTCCACTCTGTGATCACATTAGTGCTATTGTGGTGGGATGTCAGCTGAGAGTCCCCCTGGATATCTAGCTTGTAAGCAATATCTAGATCAATAGTTGAATTTTGCACGAGGTTCCATTTGTTCTCCACCTTGTTTTTGATGTAGTACGGCATGGTTACGACATTCATCTCTATATTCTGGTGAGATACACCAAGGTGTGTCCAACTTGATTTAAACCAGTTTAACATATTTGTAGGAATCATACCTGTCGTTTGTTTAGCATCTTCAGTTGTGATTACAAGAATCCTGCTCTCCTTGCTTTCTTAATCTTTCAAGTGTGGTTGTGAGTCTAGAGCTCTTTCCATTCAGAATCTTGGGACTTGGTCTATCTCTAGAATCTTATTTCTCAGGGGATCCTGACTGTTGATGGATACTTTCCTTGGGAAAGTATTTGGAGCAGTGATTTCCCTTTGAATGATTCTTTGAATATTTCCCGAAGAACATTCATCAATCCCGGATGCTTTGTTTGTCTCAATTTGCACAATTGAGTTCTCAACGAATTTTGATGTTAAGACATCTGTATTGACATTGACATGATCTGCTGAGTGTGTCAACTCACTTCCTTCTACAATATCCTTCATGGCTGTTTTGTTCTTGTTTGTAACTGAGATAACCACATCCTTTTGGTGATGTTTGTTTCGCCTGGATTTCCTTTTTCTAGAGTTTCCTGCTTTCTTTATAGCCTTCTCTTCAGGTATATGATGGCTTGAGTGATTAGCTTTCACCCACGGATTTTGTTGCAATGGCTTCTCTTTAGTCAGGTTTTCCTGTTGAGGTGTACTTCTATAGGAAGATTCCTGAGTTTCAGGGCAAGAGAATCTCAGGTGACCTAACTTACCACATTGATAGCACCTTTTGGTTGAGATAGGAGTGTGTTGAGCCTCTTGTTTTTCCTTCTTTCCCTTCTTTGTTTCTTGCACCTCTCCCTCTAGATCAACAATGTTCATTATGAGTTTTAATCTTTCTTCTTGTAACAGAGCATAAGCATTTTCATACATCGTCAATCTCTTTCTCAATTCTCCATTTAGTACACACATCTTAGAGTATCCTGTAGCTAGTTCTTCGCTGGTGAATTCTTCAATGTAGATCTCATCATCAGACTCATCCGTTTCTTCTATTAGGATTCTTGTTCTGGGAATAGGAGCTTCCAATTTGATGGCTCTTTCTTGATCTTTTTCTTCATTTTTCCTCTTGGTCATGGGATAAGTAGTTAGTGACTTGGAATTTTTTGGCTCCCATAGATAACAATAATTTTCATATCTGACTCCTTTCATGACTTCTTCATTTTCTCTGTTGGAAAAAATGCACTCTTCTTTAGAGAATCTGACATACATTCCTTCATCACACAGTTGGATGATGCTTATAAGGTTTGTGGCCAGTCCTTGTACAAGTAGAACATTATGTAGGTTAGGAACACCCTGACCTTCTATCTTGCCAACTCCTTTGATTTCTCTTACATCTCTATCACCAAGAGTCACATAGTTGGATCCCTCAGGTTTGAGGTTTACTAGTGAGTTCGTGCTCCCAGTCATATGGTTTGAACAGCCACTGTCAAGGTACCAATCTTCTTTGGTGGGCATTCTTAGAGCGGTGTGTGCTATTGGAGCAACATTCTTAGCTATCCCAGATTGCTTCCTGTTACAAGTATCATGATCAAGTTTAACTTGTTGAGTTTCGTCTGGATATCCAAATAGTATGAAACAGAACGACTTTATGTGACCAAATCTTCCATAGTGATGACACCTCCATTTCTGGAACCTTTTCTTTCAGTGCCTCCTTCTTATGTTTCCTTGATGTTGTGACATTTGGATTGACATCTGGTTAGTCACATAAGTCTTGGATTCTGTCCTCTTGAGTCCAGAGATTAATTCCTCTTTAGCCACAAATCCCACTCCAGACGCGTCTTCTGTTCTTTGTCCAGATTCTAGAATTTCTTCTAGAGTATCAGATCCATTGTTCAGCATTTTGAATGACTTGGTCATTTGATCAAGTTTGTGGTTCAACATGCTTACTTCACTACTGAGGGAGCCTATGGTTGCAAGATGTTTATTCTTCTCAGTTTCTAGCTCTCTTATGATTATCTCTTGCTTCTCCACTTGTTTGCAAACTTCAGCATTCTCCCTACAAAACTTCTTGTACGAGGCAACAAGTTCATCAAAGGTTAGCTCATCATCACTAGAATCATCATCAGATTCATAGATTCTTGTTGAAATTGTGACATGTTTTGCAGTTTCATTTTCTGAATCTGAGTCTTCGTCAGACCAAGTAACAGTCAGTCATTTCTTTTGCTCCTTGTGGTAGGTAGGACATTCAGCTCTAATGTGTCCGAATCCTTCACATCCATGACACTGAACCCCTTTCCCTAAATAGGGCTTCTCCCCAGATTTGAACCTTTTGCTTGAGTCATACGTCTGACTGATGTCATAGGAAGTGTTCTTGACATTGGGTCTGGACTTCTGATCAACTCTTTTAATAAGTCTGTTGAATTGTTTTCCAAGCATGGCTATGGCGTCTGATAAATTCCCATCACTTCCACCATTGCTTTCTTTTGAATTATCACCTGTGTTGGTGACAAACGTGTTGCTTTTGTTCTTCTTTTTGAATTTTCAACAGGCTCACAGATGCTTAACTCAAAGGTTTGGAGAGAACCAATAAGTTCGTCCTGCTTCATGTTGTTGATGTCTTGAGCTTCCTCTATGGCAGTTACCTTCTTATCAAATCACTTAGGCAGTGATCTGAGGATCTTCCTTACCAGTTTTTCTTCAGTCATTTTTTCTTCTAAGGCTACTGAGTTGTTTGAAATCTCGCGGACATTCATGTAAAACTCATAAACGGTTTCATCCTCTTTCATCTTGAGATTTTCAAACTTGGTGGTAAGTATTTGAAGTCTCGACATCTTTACCTTGGACGTGCCCTAATGTGCTGTTTTGAGAATATCCCAAGCTTCTTTAGCCAGCTCACAGTGTTGTACAAGTATGAAAATGTTCTTGTCAATAACATTGAATAGTTCACTTAGGGCCTTGGAATTTCCCAAAGCTAACTCTTCTTCAGATTTGCTCCACTGAGTTTCAGGAATTAGAACAGCGGTTCCATCTTCCAGAATTTTGTCAGGATGTTTCCATCCACTTTCAACAGCTCTCCAGGCCTTGTTGTTCACTAACTTAATGACTGCTACCATACGAGGTTTTCAGTAGTCATAGTTAGAGCCATCCAGGATAGGTGGTCTATTTCCAAACACTAGTAGTTCCTTCTCCATAGTACCAGAATTTTGTTATCCCTAGATCTCACCCAGATGTAAACAGGCAGGGTGCCTGCTCTGATGCCAATTAAAAATTCTAGTAACACACGCTCGATGTCAAACTGGATGTTATGACATCCACAATTACGCAGCACAGATAGTAATAACAAAACAACATAAAAGCAGTAAAGAACACACATAATTGTTTACCCAGTTCGGTTCAAACAACCTACTCTGGGGGCTACCAAGCCAAGGATGAAGTCCACTATCAGTAGTATCAATTCATAGTTAAACTCCCCCGTTTACAACTTCTCACTTAATCACTACCCAATGACCCTTCTACCTGGGTTCTATCTAGATATGGAAAATCTCCATTCCACTCCCCTCAATCACAACAGTGATTACACAAAAACACATAAATAATTACAGATAGAAGACACTCTTCAAAAACACACCTTGATCTTCTTAAAATCTTCAATCAAGAGACACACACTCGTGCTTAAAAGCTTAGAGTGACATTACACAAACACAAACTAATTCCAACGCAATCATCAAAGACAATTGCTTAGATCACACGTGACAGTTACAGAACAATAGTTCTTCACCAAACAAACTCTTCTGTCTGCGTTCCAAACTAGGATTGCAGTCCTTTTTATATGCAGTCTTAGGCCTTGGGCTTTTTAAGAAACACATTAGGGTTAACAAAGTTAACCTAATTCACACGCCAACTGTCTGTTACAAAATGTGCTGTTTGTAGGATCTTCTGGACAAAATATGCAGCACTCAATAAAATGTTTCCTAAACTGATAACTACGATAAATTTGGAAACACATTTAATAAAAAATAACAGCTCATGCTGTCACACACGAATGTCATGACATCGATCATGACATTCACTACAAAAACTGTATTAGCTTCACACATATGCAACCTGCATAAAACAATATCAACCAGGTATGTTTTACCAATAATGCAGCCAACTGTGAAAACACCTTCATCTTTGCCAAGCCAGCTTTCCCCATGCTATGACCGCGCTTAGCCTGCTCTGCAACATGAATTTTCTTCCCCAAAATTGATTGGGATCCATTTCAAAACCTTTCTAAGCTCCAAGCTTCCATAAAATGCATAAGCCAACAACTTTAACCAAAAATTAATTATTTACATATGATTTACTCGATTAAATGAACATACGATTATTTACGCAAAAATAAGGGGTTTTGACTAAAATATGCAGTAAATAAAGTTGAAAATCACCACTAACTGTACTAAATATTGACGCAATTTGGCACGCAACATAAGATACTTTGGTTAACTACTTTGTACAACTTCTTTTGATATAAAAGTGATTTATAAATGTGGCAAAGTATTCCTGCAAAAACAAGTTGGGTTTTTTACCTTAAGTACTAAAATATATTTTTTTTGTCCTTTAGTATTAGTGGATTTACGATGTCTTGAGTCATTAGAGATGTACCCTTTAAAATATCTTAAACTATGCATTATTCCAAAGAAATAAGGTTCAATATGACCATGATTATGATTGTAACTTTATTTATAGACAAGGTAATTCATTTTCATCTTTTTATGACATTTACTTATAAAAAAGATTTAACATTTTATTAGGTTGATAACTTAACTGGGATTTGTTATATGAAGCTCTTTATTTTGATAAAATCATATTGGGATTTTCTATCTATTTAGTAAATTTACATAAGGTTTTATGCAAGTTTTCAATTTCATTTCTTAACGAATCACATGTTTCAGAAAAGTTTAATTTTGAAGCTTGTCTTTGAAGCGCATTCATTTCTTCACTAATTCTATTGTTTTCATTTTCAACAACTTTAACATGAGTCATAAATTATAAGATATTTCTTTCAAGTTCATAATTATTCTTGCTAAGTTTAACACTTAAATCAAACAATTTCTTGTAAGATAGAGTAGTTACCTCATTGTATTCTTCACAAGTATCTTTCAAGAAAATATTCACCTCTTTGTCTGATTCCTTTATTGATTCTTTAGAATGTTTTTCATGCAAGTCTTTGAATGATGATTCATATGTTTCTTTAACTGATTCTTCATATGGCATTATAAAACCTTTGTATGATGGAACAAACTCCTCACATGATTCTTCATATATTGTCACAGTTTTTCATATGATGCTTCTAGCGATGATATCTTTGTTATTGATTCTTCATATATAACTGGATTTTCTTTTTTGATAATTTCTTCATTTTCAAGCAATTTGATGAATTATTTAAACTCTCCAATGATCTTTTTCTTACTAAATCTTTCTTGAAATTCGTCAATAACTTTTGTATCTCTAAAGTCCAGTGTTGGACCAGATTTATGATACTAGTTCTTGAATATTATATATTCATTAAAATAAGTTTTTAAAGATTTTTTTTCCAAGAGGTTTAATATTTTATAACCTTCCTTGAAGATCATCTTCATTTTCACTTGGTGTTCAATTTATTGGACAAGTGTGTTCATCCTTTCTTTCTTGATCTTAGTAGATTCTTAATATATCTTTTCAAAAGTATCTCGCACTTCTTTGGGAGTGCTACAGTTATAATCATAGTTGTACTCTAAGGTCCACAAATAGCTTGGTTTGTTTACTAGTTCAATTAACAAAATGAATATGAACAAAAGGACCCTTTAAAACATAATTCTACAATTCAAAATCAATAGAGTCAATAAGTATTTGTATTCTCTCTTCCATATGTTAAACCTTTTAGCATTAAGAGGTGGAGGTTTGTACATGAAAACTCTCTTGTTAAAGTAAGAAGTATACGAAGTCATTGTAATATATCTTAAGACGATTAGTCTGATAATAAGAGTTAGAATCTAATATTAATGGTTGACTAATTAACTACAAACACGAGAGGGAGGGGTGAATTGTGATATTTGAAATTTAAAAATAATTTATTAAAAAGTTGGTTTTTAAAACGCTTATATTAGTTTCAATAAACAAATAGAGAAATGGCAGCAAAAATATACAATTAAGAAGAATAAATCAAATATAATATATTTAAAATATTTTTTATTATTAATTTTTTTCATAAATGAAAAAGGATTTTGTTTTGACTAGCTCTATTTCTAAATATATGACCCTCTTTATAAAATCACATAATTAACAGTCTTTATAATAGTGTTAAATTTAGAAATAACTTTATAAATAAAGACCAAATGTATTAACAATATAAATTTTATCTTAGTAATGCATATATAAGTGTGTTCCTGTCCTCTTATTTTTTCCCAACTTTTTCAAATTTTTTCCTTTAACATTTTCATATTTTATCTGATAATATTGAGTTTGTTAATATCATCATGAAGCTAGGAAGCATTCTCCTTCTTGTGGTTGCTTTGATTCCTCTCTTCGACCTTAGCTATGGTACATTATTATTATTATTATTATTATTATTATTATTATTATTATTATTATTATTATTATTATTATTATTATTATTATTATTATTATTATTATTATTAATATTATTATTATTATTATTATTATTAAGAGCTATTGATCATATTAATTTTTCTTATAATGTTGTACATGTAGGTCAAGAATCCAATATCAAATATTGCCCTAAAGTTCTTACGGGATTGAGTGGTGACTGTCTACATGCTCAACGTGACTGCAATGCTGAATTCAATGCAAGGTTTAAAGGTGCTGAGGCCCGTCGCTGTAGATGTGACACTACTGTTAATACACACACATGCTCATGTTGTATAGTTTGTGGAAAGATGGAACATGAGAAAAATAAGCTTTTTTTAGGTCAAGATGATTATTCGACTGAATGCTTATAATTGAAAAATTTTAATTAATAATAATAACCTCACATCTTATTGTATGAGGTTTTATATTTTGAATCTGTTACATTTTATTTTTTTAGTACAGTATATTTTAATGTTTGATTGAATAATGACAAACTCTTTTGTGATTTAAGAACAACCAAATGAATCTTTAAAAAAATCTAAAATGGAGAATGTAATAAAATTTTCTAATTTTAATATCATATTTTTTTTCTTTTCTATTGTATACTTATTCATTTATGGATGTATTTTATTAATTTATCTATCAACAATATTTAAAAGAACTATTAAAAAATTATAATTAATATTAAACTGAATTTTTTTTTATTTTTTGAATGATAAAATATTTTTAATAATAATGGGAAAACAACCTGGTAAAATACAAACAAAAACAACATGCATAAAGATTACGAAAATAACAAAGCAAATACAAAAAATAGTTGTCACAACATAAGCAATAGAAGAACACAACAAAAATAGTATTGAAAACAACCAAGGTGAAGAGAAATGAAGGCCCGAGAAACACCCGCACACCAGAGCACCACACATTAAAACCCAGACTAGAGTTCAAAGACTAGAGAGGAACATGCCAGAAGTCTTGATTCGCTATTGGTTTAAAAACATGATTGGGTTTTGAGACCAGTCAGAGAAGGAGCACGTCCACAGAGGATTTATTAATGAACCAATTAAATGCTAATCAAATATTATTTTCCTCCACTTTTTCCCATTTGTTGACATATCATAAAAAAACTTATTATTACGAGCTGACAAGATAGACCACACCATAATATGCTAGATCATAATAAACTTACCTATAAACTTAATCGTAGGACCTAAAGAAAAGAAAACCTCAAACAAAATTCTAGGCTTGCTAGGAAGAGCCATATACGCCCAAGCCACCTAAAGATCATATATTAGACAGACCAAGCAAAACTGCAAGTACTAAACACACAAGAGGCCAACTCAATACCTATCTCGCATAAGATGACAAGAAAAGACCACCACCTTTTATGGAGTAATGCTCTCCCAAATCAAAGGCAAAAAAAGGAAGAACACTAACACAATGGATATCAGAGATAAGAGCAAGTCTAGATTGGATTTGATAAGCAGGTGCCACAGAGAAAACACTATCTCTAGTATGTCTCCAAATCCCCTTATCATTCTCCAAAGAAAGATGAACCTCTTGGAGAGCGAAGAAGAACTCACCAACCATAGGCTCCTTTTGAACAAAGAACAATCTCCTCCAAGTCAACCTCCCTTGATCCAACCTCCCAATTTAACCCAAAGTCCCAATTTGAATTTGGGAAATAGAAAAGAGTATCTAAAATATAATTTTAAGAAGGGTGTTACCTAGGGGTGTAACTGGTTCGGTTTGAACCAGCTTTTCGTTGAAAAAAGATTTGGTCTGATGATATCTCAATCGTTTTGGTTTGGTTTGGTTTTAAACATTTTTAAAAAATGGAATTGAACCAAACTAACTGGTTTGGTTTGGTTTAGTTAATCGATTTACAATGTTTTTTCAAACATTATCTTCATCATTGTATTCTCCACTATCGCATTTTTTGGTGTATTTTATCCTATTATTTTTTAAAATGATTTATTTCATGCACTATTTTTTTAAACAAATTACAAGTTACTCTTAATTCATACGAAAAGTTACATGATTTCCATTCTTCTTAAAATAAGTTCACTATCAAATATAAAAGTTAACATTTGGCATCAGAAGGTTGCGAAGGGATTTGAAAGCTTAACAAATAGAACACAACAAAACACGTGTCAATTAATATGTTTCACACCTCAAACATATATGGAAACTATTTTGTCTCAAAACTAGAAGGAATTTTGTTGAATAAGAAAAAAAAGGTAAAAAAATGAAAATTAACAAATAAAACTTGAACATGAAGAAGGAAACGATAACATATCAGAACGATGATAGAGAGAGCCGCAGTTGTGACGAGTAGCAAAAGCAGTAGTTCAATGAAAGGAAGGTTTTTTGACTTATTATTTCTACTTTCTATGTTTTGGAGTTTGGTTTTAGATGTATGTTTTTTAAAAGGAAGAAAGTGTAAACAAAGATGGAGAATGGTTGGACCTATACAAAATTTGGATTTAACGATGGGTGGAATAAAAGATTTAGTGCGTATTTATATTCAATTGTTCAGTTTATCGGTTCCTAAAAACTAATAACGAGAACTAAACCAAACCATATATGTTTTCATTGGTATGGTTCGGTTTTAAAACTGAACAAGAAATAATTAGTTTCATTTCAGTTTAGTTTGGTTTCGAAAGTCGATTTAGTTGATTTTTTCTGATCCACTAACACCGTTACTACCTTGCCAAGGATCTCCTTAGAAGAAAGTCAAAAGCCTAGACCATATGTTTTAACTCAAACTCAACCCAGTTCAGTGGGTCATCTTTCTTGGATCCCATAAGGGACACTCCTTTCCACTAAGTGGAAAAAAAGTGATGCCCCGTGGACCTCCCACCATACTAGAGGGAAATAATGGAAGCGTCATACCGGAATGAAAGGATATCAAACCATAAATTAAAGGCATTTATCAAGAGCCTCCATATCCATTTGGATAGAAGAGATAGATTAACTATCCAGATATTTTAACTCCTAGCCCACATCCTTCTTATACTTACAAACATCGAAAAATATTAAATTGAAATTTGTAAACCTCATGTTTAAAGACAACAAATTATGCAAAATGTGATATATAAAAAGAAATTAAAAGATTTTTTTACATACATCTCTTTTAGTTCATTAATCAATTCTATTTTTTTTTCAAAATCATTTAAACAATTGTCAATATAAGTCTTTTTAAGTTATTGGTTAATAAATAACAACAACTTGTTTACATTTGAAAAAAAATACAAATAAATACCGCTTCCAGGAGTCGAGTCTTGGACTAACAACTTGCACCATCCTAGCCTAACTAGAAATTATCAATCGAGCTACTCCACCCACATCAATCAATTGTTAATATCAATATGAAATAAATAGTGAAAAAAGATTTTTTTTAAAGACAAGATAGTAGAAAAATAGTGGAGAGATTTCTATTCAGAAATGTAATATAAAATGAAATAAGGAGAAATCTCCTTAAAATAAAAAATTATTTGGCTCAAAAAGGGAATAAATCACGGGTTAAATAAATAAGTTAATCGATTAAAACATCTTTTAATCCATTAATATACTTCAAAAAAGCTGCAATCCTTATTCTGAAAAAAAAGGAAAATCTAAACAAATAGATACTTTAATTGATTAATGGAATTTATAATCAATTAGAAGGTGTTTCTTGTTTCTTTAATCGATTGGATAAAGTCCTATCACGGACACCAACCCTAGAACCATCTCTTATGATGGTTTGAAGACTGATTTAGTTCTGACTGATTCAGTCTTGTCACCCATAAGTAATTCCTCAAATTGAGATAATCTCTGTTTGTGCTTCCTCATAGGTGTCTGTGCTTCAATAGCTTCTGGTTGAGCAACTTCTGAGACTCCATTTTGCTATGGAGTTCTACGGCAGGAGAAACATGGAAAATTCCATTCTTAGCAAACATCTTCTTAAAGTGTTTATTCTCAAATTATCCACCATGGTCACTTCTAACCTTGACAATTCTGAGACTCATCTCATTTTGCACTTGGTTACAGTTATGGTGAACACATAATGTGACTCATCCGTGTGTCTAAGAAACTTAACCTGAGTCCATATGCTATAATCATCAACAATGACTAATCCGTACTTCTTTCCATTGATTGACGCAATTTTCACTGGTCCAAACAGGTCAAAATGCAGAAGCTCTAATGGTCTGGAGGTAGAAACAACATTTTTTGCTTTAAAAGAAGTTTTTGAAAACTTGCCATTCTGACATGCTTCACAAAGAGCTTCTGAAGAGAACTTCAGATTAGGAAAACCTCTGACTAGATCAAGCTTTTTTAGATGAGATATTCTTCTTATACTAACATGGTTCAATATTCTGTGTCAGGTCCATTGCTCTTCATTGAAAAATATAAGACATTTTACATTTTTCTCTTTAAGATCAGAAAGTCTAATCTTATAGAGGTTGTTTTTCCTTTTGCCAATTCATCCTTCTGACTAACAGTTTTACATGATTCTTGATTAAAGATGATGTCCTAACCACTGTTACTTAATTGACTTATAGATAGTAAATTATGCACTAGACCATCAACAAGTAAAACATTAGTTATGGAAGGAAGAGAGCCAGTACCTACAGTTCCGGAACCTATGATTTTTCCCTTTTGTTCACCTCCAAAACCCATGACGCCTCCAGGCTTAAGTTCCATACTTTGGAACATATACCTTCTTCCTGTCATGTGTCATGAGCAACCATAGTCCAAGTACCACGATTGGTGTTTTAGTTGAGAAACTAAGGATATTTCTTTTGAGTCTGACTCGAATTCTACTTCATCTTCTGGACAGATCATCACATCATAAATTCTAACATGAGCCATCAACGCTATGTTAGCACGTTCCTCTTCAGATTTGTCTTCTGAGGAATCATAAGAATTCCAGGTTTCCATGAGACCTTTCTTCTTTCCTTTGAAGATCTTCTTCTTAGGATTCTCCTTCCGGAGCTTAGGAAACTCGTTCTTGAAATGACCTGGCTGTTTACACCCATACTAGAAAACTTCTCTGCTACTACCAGACTTCCTTAGCCCAAAGGTAGACTCGAAGCGACCACTTGTCCTTCTAACTTCTCTGAACTTGTTGCCTTTCTTTTTCTTCCAGAGTTGCTCGACTCTTCTGGAAAGAAGTGATAACTCATCTGCTTCTTAACCATAATCTTTTGATGAGTCTTCTTCCTCTCCAACTTGAAGAGCTTTAGTCTTTTTAGACTTTTTGACGCACTTTAGAGCAACATATTTTTCTCTTTTCTGAGGTTCATCTTGTTTCAGCTCTATCTCATGACTTCTCAATGAGCTGACAAGTTCTTCAAGAGAGGTGTTGTTCTGATAATCTTCTTCACGTGATTCGGGGTAGAATACCCTTTGTTTAGGGGTCTAAGACCTGCAACAAGAGTTTGGAACCTTGAGAACATGTTCTTAATGGTTTCATCCTCTTCCATCTTGAAAGCTTCATATTTTTGAATCAAGGCAAGAGCCTTGGTCTCTTTTACTTGAGCGTTTCCTTCATGAGTCATTCTCAAAGAATCAATTATAGACTTATCAGAGTCTCTATTTGTTATCTTTTCATAATCGTTATAAGAATTTTCATTTAGCATAATGGTTCTAACTTTATGATGATTGTTATGCTCTTTCTTTTACTGGCCGCTCATACTTCTTCTTTCGACATTGTTTCTTCTAGCATGAACAAGATGTTCATAGCCATCGACTACCATATCCCATATATCAACATCATAACCAAGAAAGAAACTTTCTATTATGTCTTTCCATTAATCAAATATTTCTCCATCAAAGATTGGAGTTTTAGCATTGTAGTGTTCTCTTTCATTAATAACTGGTGGCGGTGGTGGTGTTGAATTTGTCATAGTATTTCACAGAGAAAGTCTGGATATATATCTGACACGATTAAGTGTTTGATACCAGAACCGGAGCTCTGATGCTAGTTAAAGGTTCGTGAAATATAAGAAAGAGAGGATTTGAATTTGGTTGCACCAAATATAATCTTTTTCGCAACTCAATCACTGCATTAATAACTGAATAAAAATAGATGAACACGATTATTTTTATCCTGGTTCACTGTTAACTAAGTTACTCCAGTCTACCCACAAAGGTAATTTCACCTTATCAACAAGGACTTAATCTACTACAATCCAACTTATTACAGACAACCACAATAAGCTTATGATCAACCTTGTTGACAACCCCAACAAGTTCAACTGATCCTTATCGTGAAACCACTATGACCGGAATCAAAGTCTTCTTCAGAATTCTGACTATCACTTAGTCCCGCAAGGTATCTATCAACCAAGGTTGATTATAAGTGTGTATACAAAGATGCTTCTAATAAGAAGATTACACAATATTTAAGTACAACAACACTATTGTGTTGAAAGTAAGATACGAACAAAAGCTCCTTTCTAAAAATACAAAACTATACAAAGAATATCTCAACAGAGTTTGTGCAGCACTTAGGTATAGTTTTGTAGAACTGATTCGTTGTTCATATTTAAGATACTAAAAAAAGCTCCACGCTTTTAGTTTCTAATTGCAATTCATATTTAAGAAAAACACATCATTTCTCAGGTATTCAAATTCATTCTCATTCACGTGTCAGTTTTCACTCTTTTACTAATTTGAACACTGAAGTATTAACATTGCAGATTAACCTATCCCCGGCGCATCAGAAGCTTGTGTCCACCATAAAAAACACCATTTCATTAATTCACTAATCATTATGGCTTCACTATAGAACATAAACTATCATTCTTCTTTAAATATTTTGTAATTATATATATATATATATATATATATATATATATATATATATATATATATATATATATATATATATATATATATATATATATATAATGAATGTCCATAACCATAACTTTAACTATATAATTTAATTTTTACATAAATTAAAAACTAAATACTTTTGTAATTAATTTAACATAAATAACAATATATTTTATCCTTAATACTTATTATCAACTTTTTGAAAAAATTTCATTTTTGACAAATAAGTTAAAAAAAACCATATTTAAACTAATTTTTATTCTATCTACTTTTGACAAATGGGAAAAGGAAAGTACTTTAATACATTGACCTCTAAATACATGAGCCTCTTGATAAAACCCTATGAAAAAACTAAAGAAAATTGATTAAAAAAAAGTATAAATTTTGGGATAATTGATATTGTTTTCACTTTCAAGAAACAAAACTAAGTATATATATTCCCGTCACAATATTTATTGATCATCACATAAAAAGATTTAAAATAACTAGGGATATATTTGTAAAGAAAGAAATACAATTGAAATTGAAATTATATTTTATAGTAAAAGAGAAAAAAAATAGGTGTTACATTAATACTCTATTCAATAAAGTGACATAATGAGAAAAGACTAAGGGCCTATTGAAATACTTTTGGTTTTTAATTTTTAAAAATTGTTTTTAGAAACCTGTTTTTGAAAAGAGAATAATGAATAAAATATGTTTTACAATTAACTTTTGAAAACTCTTTCTGATATGAGAAAATTAGAAAACTTGTTTGGTTATATAATTTTAAATTTTTTGTAAGAAGAGACTTATAAAACCTATTTAATAATTTAAATTTTCAAATATAATTAATATATTTAAGAAAACATAAATTATATTTTTTTTATTGAAATATAAAATATTCAACAAATATCATTTGTGTACAAATAAAATATTTGTAATATAAATAATAATTAAATTTTTAAATAAATATGTGATTTAGTTTAACTAAATAAATTTGGAATAATAAAGTAGACTAAACGGAAAAATGATTTCTAATCAAATGCTATCATTTTTTAATTTGCTTAAATATTTACAGGGACACAATTTTACTTAATGTTAAATTAAAAGAGTAGGAATATAATGTTTTACTAAAAAGAAAGCATGAAATGTTTTTGAGATTATTGTTTGAAGAATTTTTTAAATAGTAAATCATATAATAAAAAAACAATTGAAAATAGAGTTAAAAGGTAGTGCACTGACAGTGTAATATAGTTTTACATTGTCATCCAATAGAAAGTTATCAATTAGCCATGTCATTAAATTATTTTTTAAATAAAATAGTGGTTTAATTGAATACATGGTGGTGATTGGTTGACAGTGTAAAAATATTTTACACTGTCAGTGCATCATCCCTTTTCTCTTAAAAATATGCTAAGAAAAATAAACGGTACGACTAAAAGAAAGTGTAGGATGGTTGGTGTCTAAAGAAGAAAAAGAAATTATAGTTGTTATCAACTAATTACTATACTGTCATTAATGAAAACTATAAAACTAAAAATTATTTTTGAAAACGGTTTTTAAAAACAATGGTTTCAAACAAGTTTTTTCTTTTCTTTTCTTTTCAAATTTATAAAAACTAAAAAAAAGTTATTAATAACTAATTATGTAGTCAATAAATTTCACTATTGAAAATATTATCTATTGTCCTTTACATTTATTATCAAAATATTGAATCACCTTTACTAATGTATATAAGTGTGTTTCATCCTTCTTATTTGACATTGTCCTAACATTTCCAAAGTTCTATTTTGAAAAGATTGTGTTTGTTAATATCATCATGAAGCTAGGAAGCATTATCATACTCTTGGTGGCTTTGTTTGCTTTTTTCAGTTTCACCTATGGATTAGGTACTATTAATAATATTATTAGTATGTTGCTAAACTTTTACTCAACTGACAAAATTCAATAATATTAGGTCAAACATTAATATTATGGTTTCAATTCGGGTTCTCACGATTGATCAATTTTTTTTCTCTATAATATTTTATATGTAGGTGAAGAACCCAATATCAAATATTGCCCTAGACTTCTTAAGGGATTGAGTGGTGACTGTCTGCATGGTGGTCCAGACTGCTATGATGAATTCAATTCAAGGTATAAGGGTGCACAGGCTCGTCGTTGTAGATGTGAATCTACAGGAAATACACACACATGCTCATGTTGTATAGTTTGTGGATCGATGGAACATAAGAATTATTTTCCTTTTGTAAGCCAAGATGATTTTATCCCTGAATGCTAAAAATTTAGCGAGTTAAATTAATAATAACCTCACATCTTAATTTATGAGGTTTTTTAATTTGGGTCTCAAATCTTAAATTTTATTTTTCTGTCCATTTTAAAATTTGAAATTTGATTAAATAATGACAAACTTTGAAGTGATTTAAGAAGTACAAGATAAAAAAATTTCAAAAATTTGGAATATGTATAAATTATTATAAAGGACTATTTTACATACAACTCTTTTAGTTCGTAAATCAATTGTATTTTTTTAACAAAATCGTTTAATCAATAGTCAATACTAATAAAATATATGTGTTATCGTACTAGTTTCGTCTGTTCTCATATTACACGACACGGTATCTCATTTGTCAGTTTTAAAATTTAATTTATAGATCATAAGCATCAATCGTTATGCATTAGTTCAAGTAGTATTTTCAAAAACAATAGAAATATAGCTAAACCATTTATTAACAATACACATATTTCAGTTTATAAAAATATTTATATCAAAAATACACTTTTACCTCATTGATACACTTGCAAGGACCTTCATTACGATGAATTTTTTATAATTGTTATCTAATAGATAGCTTAATATCTATAAGTCAATCTATATTTGCAAGGACATTCGTTTCAATCAACTAATTCAATAAATAGCTTAGCCAATATAGTATCCCAAATATAGAAATTGCCATTTGTATAGCAAACATAATTAAAAACTAAAGTTATAAAATAGAGAATCATATTAATTTATAATAAAAAAGTACTGGATATATTTATTATTATTTTCTTCAAACATTCTCATTTATAATACTATTAATTTTTTTTATAGATGAAAAGGCATAATTAACAATTTAGTAATAATCATACACAAAATGTATATTAATTGTACTACAAATTTTTAATATTATATATATAAAATGTAAGAATATTATAAAAACAAAGATAGTTTACATTCTTTAATAAAAAGTATAAAGCTTTTACATGAGATGACCCACTGCAGGATATATATATATATATATATATATATATATATATATATATATATATATATATATATATATATATATATATATATATATATATATATATATATATATATATATATATAGATATATATATATAGATATATAATAAACACATTATAAGCACAAGTGATAGTACAGAATATTTACAAATAAAAGTTACATAATTTAGCATCTCTCACTAGGTTACTACCAATACTAAAGAAGCATACACACCAATACAATTAGGGAACACCTGCAATACAACACTGTTACTGCAGCAACAAGACCAAACCACTAGAATCAAAACAGGACCAAAACAAACAGCAATACAAACATAGTTACTGCAGCAATAACACATCAGAACCAAAACAAAATGCTCCAAGGGCTTGCCGATAAACTTCAGCGCTGAGAAAGAGTACTTGACATTGTTGGATATATCAAAATGCTTTGATCACGATAAGGAATAAAACCAGCAGCCAACCTGACAAGCATGAAGTGCAGACTTTGACAGCATGATATGCATTCTTCGACAACAATTCACCTGCACAAACTCCAACTAAAGTACAAAGAGGAGAGATTAATCACGCCATCGCACCTACCGAATGCGACGACACTGATAATCACAATATCCACATACCAGAAGGAGACAAAGAGAGCGACCCAGTCATCATCATCTGACAGCTTCAAGACATTCAAACGGAGACATTACCATTACACAATGTTGTATTAAAAACGCTTTAATTTAACTCTCAACCAATTCCAAGAGAGGAGCTTAGTTTCATATACAATCGAAAAGCTGGAAACAACTTTGTTTTGAAAGATCTTTGTGTTTCTAGCCTTCCAAATGCTCCAACGACAAGCAAGCCAAATAATATGAAGGCCAGTTTCAGGGCTTTTCTTGCCCTATAATACTCTAGAAAATGCAGTAAGACTGGCAATGATATGGTTATGTGAAACAGCGGAAACTCCCAACCAACAAAATATATCCGACCAAACTTTAAACGCGATAGGACATTCTAAAAAAAGGTGAGAAATGGATTCGGTTGATCTACAGAGTCCTTCGCAAAACTGTGCATCTGCGTTTAAGATACATCTTTTAACTAGATTTTCCTTAGACGGGATTCTGTTTTGAATAACTTGCCAAGCGGAACCAGATTTTCTAAGGCTATTACTTCTTCTTTTTTGTCTTTGATTCCTAAGACTAGCAATCTGTTATCCTTGGATGACTATAGACCCATTTGCTTGGTGGGTTGCATGTACAAAGTAGTGGATAAAAGTTTGGCGGGGAGGTTAAAGTGTGTTCTTGATAGTATTATTTCTCCTTGTCAAAACGCTTTTATGCCTGGTAGACAATTATTGGATGGAGTTCTAGTGGCTAATGAAGTGGTGGATTATGTTAGGAAGGAAAGGAAAAGTTGTTTGTTGTTTAAAGTCGACTTTGAGAAAGCGTATGATAAAGTTAGTTGGAATTTTTGTGGTATATGTTGAAGAGAATAGGTTTTGGTAGGAGATGGATGGGATGGATGGAGATGTTGGTTTTCAATAGTAGTATGTCGGTTCTTTTCAATGGAAGCTCCACTAAGGAATTTGGTGTGTTTAAAGGTTTGAGAAAAGGTGATCCTCTCTCACCTTTTCTTTATGTGTTGGTGGCGGAAGGTCTTTCGGGGTTGGTGATGAAGTCTATAGAAATTGGGAAATTTGGGAGTTTTTGCATAAAGAGCTCTTGTTGGGTGGACATTCTCCAATTTGCAGACGACACTTTATTAGTGGGGGAAGGGACTTGGAAGCATGTCAAGGCGATTAAGGGGGTGTTAAGGGCGTTTGAGATTGTTTTGGGGCTTGGTATTAATTATCATAAAAGCAAATTAATTGGTATTAATACAAGGAGTTCTTTTTTGGAAGCCGCACCTCTTTTTATTTCTTGTAAAGTGGAAGAAACCAATTTTTATTTTCTTAGTATACCTATTGGTTTCGATCCAAGGAAGGAATTGACTTGGAAGCCTTTAGTGATGAAGTTAAAAAAACGCCTTGGGAGTTGGAAGAATCGGTTCCTTAATTTGGGAGGCAGAATCACGCATTTGAAGTCCATCATCACCTCGTTAAATATTTTACAATGTCGTTTTACAATATCCCTTTGAAAGTTGTGAAATAAGTTAAAATATTCAAAATAATTTCTTATGGGGAGGTACGGAGGAAAAGAGGAAGATACATTGGGTGATTTGGAAGAATGTTACTCTTCCTTTTGACAAAGGGGGAATCGGAGTAAAAAACATTGCGGTTTTTAATCAAGCTCTACTTACAAAGTGGATATGGAGAATTCTTCAAGGGCACGATTCTCTTTGGTTGAGGGTGTTGAAGTCCCGGTATGGAGATTTATCTTCCTTGGTGTACGGTAAGTTTGGCTCAAAATCTCCTTCTTTTTCATCTATTTCATCTCATTTTTCTTTATGGTGGAGGGACGTTATAAAAATTGGAAGAAGTTCTTTTAGGGATCCTATCGTTGAAGGGTGTAGATTTGTTGTGCATAATGGGTATAACACTCATTTTTGGGAAGCAAATTGGTGGGGAGGAAATATTTTGAAGGATGTTTTTCCGGATTTATATGAGGCGTCTAGTTTGAAAGGGGTGTTGGTGGCGATCATGGGAGGGTGGTTAGAGGGGAGATGGAGGTGGGGGGATTTTGGGGTATCCATAGCTATGGAGGCGGATAGGGGTCTTTCGGAGGGAATATTAAGGTTGAAGGAGGTGTTGTCCGACTTTGGCGAAGTGGGGGAAGGGAGAGATGTTGTTTCATGGAATTTCAATTCCGATGGGTTTTTTGGGTGGCATCTTGTTCCGCTTTTTTGGGAAAAGATTTTATGCCGCATAGGCCTCCAAACAAGTATGATTAGGCTTATGGGCTTGTGTGGAAGGCGGAGGTGCCTTTTAAAATAAAGGCTTTCGGGTGGAGACTTCTTCTTGATAGGATTCTGACTAAGGACGTTTTGGTGTATAGAGGTATTTAGTTTCCTTTAGATAAATTAAAATGTATTTTTTTGTGGATATGAAGTAGAGAATAGAAACCATTCTTTTTTTGGTTGTCGGGTGGTGAAGGCTATTTGGAAAGAGATAGCTCTTTGGGTGGGTAAAGAGGGAGGTATGGAGGATGGGTGTTTGTTGAATTTTATGGATTGACATTGCTTCTTCAGGGATAAAAATGTTAAAAATAGAAAGGTGGATATGGTGTGGTTAGCTACTACATGGACTTTATGCTTGGCTAGGAATGGTGTTTGCTTCCGGGAGGAAAATTGAAACTTTAACGATACGGTTTGGAACATTAAGTCCATGGTTTGGAAATGGTCCTTTTGCGGGAAAATTACGTACTCCAATTATTCGTTTTATGAATTTATTAAAGATCCGTTTCTTTTTCTCTCATAAGTTTAAATGGTTGTAATTTTTCTCTTTTTTGTGTGGATTTTTCCATCTTTGTGCAATCAGGTTGGAGAACCCTTAGTTCTCCCTATCAATATATCTTACTTACGAAAAAAAAAAAAAAAAAACACTAATGAAGTATATTTAATAAAGTGACATAATGAGAACAGACTAAGGGCCTCTTTGAAATACTTTTAGTTTTTAAAATTGCTTTTTAAACTTGTTATTAGAAACATGTTTTTGAAAAGAGAATAATGAATAAATCTATTTGATGATTAACTTTTGAAAACTCTTTTTGATATGAGATAATTAGAAAACTTGTTTGGTTATATAATTTTAAATTTTTTTTGTAAGAAGAGGCTTATAAAACCTATTTAATAATTTAAAATTTTAAATATATTTAATATATTTAAGAAAACATAATTCATAATATTTTTATTGGAATATAAAATATTCCACAAACATATATTTATGTAGAAGTAAAATATTTTTAATATAAATAATAAATAAAATTTTAAATTATTTTAAATAAATATGTGATTTAGTTTGACTAAATAAATTTGAAATAAAAAGTAGACTAAACGGAAAAACAACATCTAATAAAATGCATTCATTTTTTAATTTGCTTAAATATTTATAGGGACAAAATTTTATTTAATGTTAAATTAAAAGCGTAAGAATATAATGTTTTACTAAAAAGAAAGCATGAAATGTTTTTGAGATTATTGTTTGAAGAATTTTTTAAAAAAACTAAAAATAAAAATAATTTATTTATAAAAGTAAAAATTAATTAAGTTTAAGGAGTAAATTATATAATAAAAAAGCAATTGAAAATATGTTAAGAAAAATAAACGGTACAGCTAAAAGAAAGAAAGAAAGTGTAGGATGGTTGGTGTCTAAAGAAGAAAAAGAAATTATAATTGTTATCAACTAATTACTATACTTTCATAAATGAAAACTATAAAACTAAAAATTGTGTTTGAAAACGGTTTTTAAAAACAATGGTTTCAAACAAGTTTTTTTTTCTTCAAATTTTTAAAAACTAAAAAACAGTTATTAATAACTAATTATCTAGTCAATAAAGTTTACCAGTATTGAAAATATTATATATTGTCGTTAACATTTATTATCAAATTATTGAATGACCTTTACTAATGTATATAAGTGTGTTTCATCCTTCTTATTTGACATTGTCCTAACATTTCCAAATTTTATTTTGAAAAGATTGTGTTTGTTAATATCATCATGATGAGGCTAGGAAGCATTCTCTTACTCTTGGTGGCTTTGATTTCTTTCTTCAGTTTCACTTATGGATAAGGTACTCTTACTCAACTAACACCAAATTCGATATTATTAGGTCAACATTCTCAAGATTGATTTGATTACTTTTTCCTATAATGTTTTACACGTAGGTGTAGAACCGAATATCGCGTTTTGCCCTAGACTTCTTAAAGGATTGAGTGGTGACTGTCTACATGCTCAGCGTGATTGCAATGATGAATTCAATGCAAAGTATAAGGGTGCGCAGGCTCGTCGTTGTAGATGTGATTCTACTGGAAATACACACACATGTTCATGTTGTATAGTTTTCCTTTTGTAGGCAAAAAAAAATTTCTCCCCGAATGCTAAAAATTTAGGGAGTTAAATTAATAATAACCTCACATCTTAATTTTTGAGGTTTTATATCTTGGGTCTCAGATCTTAGATTTTATTTTTTTAGTCCATTTTGAAATTTAAAATTTGATTGAATAATGACTTAAGAAGCACAAAATAAATCATTTAAAAAAATTAAATATGGATAAATTATTATAAACAACTGTTTTACATACAACTCCTTTAGTTTGTTAATCAATTGTATTTTTTTAACAAAATCGTTTAATCAATAGTCAATACTAGTAAAATATTGGTGTTATTGCATGATCGGAAAAATAGCAAGTGTACTATTTTCACCGATGTAGTAATAATGGGTTTTACCCCAAGTATCGATCACGAGGATTGCGTAGGAAACACAAGTTATTAAAGTCAATTAAACAAAAGAGCAAATAGGTGTTTTGTTATAATGCAATAAGTAAATTTAAATAAAAGAAATAATAAAAATAAACTGAAATTAAAGTTTGACTTTTTAGATGTAATTTGAGGTAATGCCAGGGTAGGTGTTTGATCTTCCTTATAATGACTCTGTAAAAAGATCTCTTCAACAAGTTCATAGACTGCAACTATTTGTTCTTAAGGGTGTTTCCCTAAGTCCTTAGTGGAAAGCCTTTTGGTTTGCAATCCTATTGCCTAAGTCCTTAGAAACAAAGGTTTGCAAACCAAAGATGTAAATAATCAAGAATGTTCAAATAACCTTTCGGTATCCCTAGTCCTAGGTGATAACTACTAGATCAAATTGTTTAAAAACCTTAACAACCGTAGTCCTACAAATTGTTAACCGTAGATCAATCTTTGTTTTTCCGACAAAGAAGGCATAAAAACATTAAACAATCAAATTGCATAAAACTAATACTTGATTAAAGAAATACGGAATTCAAAAGTCATTACAATTCAAATCAGGGACACCCCCCTGGCATTGGGGGGTTTAGCCTCTCATAATATTCAAGAAAGACAAAGTAAAGAATTTAGACATTACAAAGATAATTGGGAACTTTGATCTTCAATGGTGTCCACCGTTGAATCTCTCCGTCTCCGAAACCCTTGATGAAGCTATCTTCTCTCTTCTGTGAATTTCTATCGTCTGATGCAAAAGTCCCCAAAATAACTTAAAACATAAACCTAAATAGTCTCCATACAAGCCTTTAGTAGTACAAAGTCAAAAGTGCCCCTGGAATAAGTTGGAATGTCCCAAGACCCAAAAATTGATCACCAATGCGCCTACCAACACGGGCCGTGCGCAGGCACACGGGCGGCCGTGTTGGTCCCCTGGTTGCTTCTATGGGCAGCTGGTGAACACCAACACGGGCCGTGCTCAGGCACACGGGCGGCCGTGTTGGTCCCCTGGTTTTTCTATGGCATTGGTTATGTGCTCCAGCACGGGCCGTGTGCTTCAGCACGGCCGGCCGTGTTTGCCCCCAGACTTGTAATTTTTCATCTCTTTCTTGCTCTTCCTTCTTCCTTGATGCTTGGACACTCAAGATGCTTTGTTCAAACCTGCAACTTGTACACAACTAAACAAAAGGCATAAAAAGCATCTAAATAACTTAAATTAAAACATAATGCAAAGTAAACATAAAAACAATCAAACATGAAATACTTAAACAAAAACAATAAAACATTGATCAAAGTGTTACCGAATCAACAAATTTAGACCGAATCCATGATAGAAATTAGGTAGAAATGGTGACCGATCACAACCCCAAACTTATCTCATTGCTTGTCCTCAAGCGATGCAAGAGACCAAACAGAGGTCACCCTGGATTTTTCTTTCCACAACACTGCCGATGTTATTCACAACTTGCGTCTACCTTTCTAATAGAATCTCTGGCTTGCCGAACCAAACTTTCTACCACACTTCCACTTCAGAGTACCTTTTTACCTGCAAGCTTTTTCACACTTCTCACCAAATCTCTCAGGGTTAAAGTGTTTTGCACTCACAAAATAAAGGTATGCAATATCAACTCTTAATTTTGAATAAATTCTACCTTCACTACACTAACAAAGTCCACACACTTTTTGAGGTCTTCTGGGTTGTAATGGGGTTTAGGTACGGTGGGATACACAAGAAAATGGATAAACAAATGGTTTTGGGTTCGACATTCATGTTGTGTTTTTCGTAATTGTGCTCAACTATTTACACTGGGAATTTATTCGACTTAGACTCTTTTGCTTCACTCATTCTTCCGTGAGTGCTTAATGTAACTGAGTCTTTCATTCGGGCAAGTTTTTCTCTTTCTTTCTTTTTTTTATGGGACATACATTCATATGTCTCAAAAATTTTATTTTCATCATATTTATTTTTTTTTCTTGCCCTCTTCTTTGATGATTACTACCCCAAACTTAGATTTTAGCACAACTCTGAAAACCACAACATTTATGCCGAGCAAGGGTTGGAAGTGTTTGGCTACGGGTTAATATATATGGTTATAACAAACAAAAGGATATGGCTCAACTAGGGTAACAAAGGATAAACATATAATTTCGATGGCAAGAAAGGCTCAGGTGGTAAAACAAACAAATGCCTCAGTGTGTGTCCTCATATTATGCTGTGTCAGTAGAACATACGCAAAATTAGAATGATAAAGTCATACCTGAATGAACTCTCATGATGATAATCTGTTGTGTTTGGCTTTTTATAACCTCACCATGTTGGGTAAGCTTACAGGTTCCAAAGCACTCCTCGTGTCATGTGGCTTCTTTCTGGCGTAGGTACACCATAAAATCCTCTTTGTCCAGTATCCGCAAGTTGCGTCCAACTGTTACTTTTCTTTCGGCTGCATCAACTTCCAGGGTGCCTCGGGGGAATAGGTTCAGGTTGCACCTTTCATCCACTAAATACCATTCATCATTCATTCGGCATCCATAAGTCGATCTATAACACAATGTCAACATAACACACAAACAAAAACAAAAATGGAAAACAACTAAAAGCAAATGAAAAGAACCCCTCCCACACTTGAACCAAACATTGTCCTCAATGTTTTAGAACCAGCCTTGGAGAGGTTGCTTACAGAGGTATTGCATTCCACTGATCACTTCCTAGCTTCCACTAGAGATGCTCTCTTTTATTTCCTGAAAATAAAACAAACAAACAAAGAAATTAATTATTAAAACCATGGGTTGCCTCCCACGAAGCGCTTCGTTTAACGTCGCATGGCTCGACGGTCCATTACCCTTTATTATGGAGGGTATTTCCTTCTCCAAACCTTGTTGCTTGTTACTTTCTCCACCAAAAACTCTTGGAGATGAAAAGCATGGACCACTTTTCTCTTTAACTCACTTTCAACCCTCATCTTCTCACCTTGGTTTTCTTCTTTCTTTTTCTTCTTAACTTCTATAGCGACCTTAGGACTTTTGATAGAAACATGAGCTAGTTCCACCTGAGAAGCTATGCTTGAAACTTTTTCTTGGAGATGTTTAGGGCTTTTGTATTCTCCCTCACTTTCGATCATACCAACAGAAGCTTGATCATTTACAACCGCCATATGTTTCTTAACTCCTAACATCTTCAAGGTTACTTCTTCATCAAAAGATCTCAGTGTTAGTGTCCCTTTTTCAATGTCGAGGTTGCAGCGGCCTGTCGACAAAAATGGTCTCCCAAGAAGGATAGGAGTTTCTTCGTCTTCCGGAATGTCCATGATGTGGAAGTCAACAGGGAATACAAATTTATCAACTTCCACTAGTACATCTTCAGCTACCCCATATGATTTCTTAACGGTGTGATCAGCGAACCTTAATTGTGTCTTACTTTCACTAATCTTTTCCAATTCAAGCTTTTTGAAAATGGATAAAGGCATTAAACTTACACTAGAACCAGAATCGAGGAGTACCTTTTTAAATGCTATATTCTTGATAGTGCATGGTATCGCCACCGGCCCAGGGTCTTTCCTCTTAATTGGGATCTTTCTTGCTGAAGAGACTATACCACACTTCTCGATTTCAATTTCTGGTTCTCCTCCTAGTGATCTCTTTTTCGCCAACACCTCCTTCATAAATTTCTTATACAAAGGCATGTGCTCAAGTGCTTCAAAAAAAGGTAGATTCACCTCTAACCTTTTGAACAATTTAGTGAACTTCTTAAAGTCTTTCTCTTTTGAATTCTTCTTTGTTATTCTTGAAGGGAAGGGTAGTTTAATTTCCGGTTTGGCACCTTTTTTAATTTTTTCTTCAGCTGGTTTAACCGGTGGTATCACCACTTCTGGCTCTCTTGGGTTCTCTCTTATTTCCAAATCTACCTCTATCACCATAGGGTCATCTAACTCTTCTTTTTCCTTTTCCAGTTCTAACACCTTTTTACTCCTTGTTGTAACAGCATTGATCTTCTCTAAATTTTTTTGATCTTTCACAGTTTCGTTCGGAAAGTTTCCTTGTGCCTGCAGAGTGAGATGTTGTGCTATTTGACCCATTTGAACTTCAAGATTTTTGATTGAAGCCGTGGTGTTCCTGAGGTTGGCCCTTGTCTCTTCTTGAAACTGAGAGTTTTGAGTTGCCACTTTTTCAAGAGCGATCTCCCAATCTTCTTTCTTTGGTACCTGTTGTTGAAATTGTTGAGGATGATGTTGGAATTGTTGTTGATATGGAAGTTGTTGTTGTGGAGGTCTGTGTTGTTGTGATTGCGCTGGAGTTTGAAATTGGGTTGATCCTTGCTTTTGAAAGTTACCTTGTTGGTCCTTCCATGCGAAATTAGGATGATTTTTCCAACCCGGATTATAAGTATTGGCGTATGGATTATTTTGCCTCAACATATGAATCTGTTCCACCTGTTCCTGCGTTGCCACACAATGCATAGCAAAATGTGGTCCACTACATATTTCACATACAACTGAGGCCGCTGGTTCAATTTGTGCTACCTTTTGTTCACTAAGATTCATCTTCTTCAGTCTTCTTTCTACTTCAGCTGCAATTTGGTCTTCCATTTTAACTACCTGATCAGCAAGCTTCAAATCAATTTTTCCTTCCGGTTGGCTCATTGCACGGTCATATAACTCGATGTGCTCATTAGCAGCAATAGCTTCTATGATCTTCTTGATACCCGTGGCTGTTGAAAAATTAGTTGAGCCACCGGCAGCCGTATCAATAAGCTGTTTTGTCTTAATTCGGAGACCATTTACGAAAGTCTGCATTTGCTCGGTTGGGTCCATATTATGAGTAGGACATGCAACCAAACATCTCTTGAACCTTTTGTATGCATCCCCCAACGATTCCCCTTCTTTCTGCTTGAAGTTTACAATATCATATCTTTTTCGGATGAAAACTGATGCGGGGAAGTATTCGTTCAAGAAAGCGGTTTCCATCTGTTGCCATGTTGTGATGCTTCCAGCTGGAAGTGAGTAAAACCACTCTTCCGCATCTTCAGATAAGGTAAAAGGAAACATTACAAGTCTCTTAGCTTCTTCAGAATGACCTTCAATCTTTAATGACGTTGTCGTGGTGAGGAATCTTTGTAGATGCTTATTTGCATCTTCATTGATTCGTCCCGCAAACGGCTTGCTCTCCAACTGTCGGATAGTTGAAGGATGAAGTTGGAAGTGTGCAACATTGACCGGTTGGTTTACAATGGTCATTCTTCCAAGCGGTGCATTGGCCCTTCCATAATCACCCAAAAGTCTCTCTGGAGGAGGTGGATCAGCTGCCATAGTTTCAGGCTCAGAATCTGGCTGCTCGGACTGAATAGATATTAATTCTTCGTCTTCTGATTCTGAAACTACAGGGGAGTCTTCTTTCGATGCCAGTCTTTTTCGCTTGACTTCTCGGAGTCGTGCTCTCAATAGTCTTTCTGGTTCTGCGTTAAAAAAAAGTTTAGCTGAGGCCTTACCTCGCATACAAGATTAGAAATCGATTAGTAGATAAGTTAAAAAAAAAAAATTAAAATAAGCAAATAAAAATTTCAGCAAAAAGAATTTTAATTGCAGAGCAATAAAATTTTAATTGACTAAAATAAAACTTATATTTTGGCAATCCCCGGCAACGGCGCCAAAAACTTGATCGGAAAAATAGCAAGTGTACTATTTTCACCGATGTAGTAATAATGGGTTTTACCCCAAGTATCGATCACGAGGATTGCGTAGGAAACACAAGTTATTAAAGTCAATTAAACAAAAGAGCAAATAGGTGTTTTGTTATAATGCAATAAGTAAATTTAAATAAAAGAAATAATAAAAATAAACTGAAATTAAAGTTTGACTTTTTAGATGTAATTTGAGGTAATGCCAGGGTAGGTGTTTGATCTTCCTTATAATGACTCTGTAAAAAGATCTCTTCAACAAGTTCATAGACTGCAACTATTTGTTCTTAAGGGTGTTTCCCTAAGTCCTTAGTGGAAAGCCTTTTGGTTTGCAATCCTATTGCCTAAGTCCTTAGAAACAAAGGTTTGCAAACCAAAGATGTAAATAATCAAGAATGTTCAAATAACCTTTCGGTATCCCTAGTCCTAGGTGATAACTACTAGATCAAATTGTTTAAAAACCTTAACAACCGTAGTCCTACAAATTGTTAACCGTAGATCAATCTTTGTTTTTCCGACAAAGAAGGCATAAAAACATTAAACAATCAAATTTCATAAAACTAATACTTGATTAAAGAAATACGGAATTCAAAAGTCATTACAATTCAAATCAGGGACACCCCCCTGGCATTGGGGGGTTTAGCCTCTCATAATATTCAAGAAAGACAAAGTAAAGAATTTAGACATTACAAAGATAATTGGGAACTTTGATCTTCAATGGTGTCCACCGTTGAATCTCTCCGTCTCCGAAACCCTTGATGAAGCTATCTTCTCTCTTCTGTGAATTTCTATCGTCTGATGCAAAAGTCCCCAAAATAACTTAAAACATAAACCTAAATAGTCTCCATACAAGCCTTTAGTAGTACAAAGTCAAAAGTGCCCCTGGAATAAGTTGGAATGTCCCAAGACCCAAAAATTGATCACCAATGCGCCTACCAACACGGGCCGTGCGCAGGCACACGGGCGGCCGTGTTGGTCCCCTGGTTGCTTCTATGGCCAGCTGGTGAACACCAACACGGGCCGTGCTCAGGCACACGGGCGGCCGTGTTGGTCCCCTGGTTTTTCTATGGCATTGGTTATGTGCTCCAACACGGGCCGTGTGCTTCAGCACGGCCGGCCGTGTTTGGCCCCAGACTTGTAATTTTTCATCTCTTTCTTGCTCTTCCTTCTTCCTTGATGCTTGGACACTCAAGATGCTTTGTTCAAACCTGCAACTTGTACACAACTAAACAAAAGGCATAAAAAGCATCTAAATAACTTAAATTAAAACATAATGCAAAGTAAACATAAAAACAATCAAACATGAAATACTTAAACAAAAACAATAAAACATTGATCAAAGTGTTACCGAATCAACAAATTTAGACCGAATCCATGATAGAAATTAGGTAGAAATGGTGACCGATCACAACCCCAAACTTATCTCATTGCTTGTCCTCAAGCGATGCAAGAGACCAAACAGAGGTCACCCTGGATTTTTCTTTCCACAACACTGCCGATGTTATTCACAACTTGCGTCTACCTTTCTAATAGAATCTCTGGCTTGCCGAACCAAACTTTCTACCACACTTCCACTTCAGAGTACCTTTTTACCTGCAAGCTTTTTCACACTTCTCACCAAATCTCTCAGGGTTAAAGTGTTTTGCACTCACAAAATAAAGGTATGCAATATCAACTCTTAATTTTGAATAAATTCTACCTTCACTACACTAACAAAGTCCACACACTTTTTGAGGTCTTCTGGGTTGTAATGGGGTTTAGGTACGGTGGGATACACAAGAAAATGGATAAACAAATGGTTTTGGGTTCGACATTCATGTTGTGTTTTTCGTAATTGTGCTCAACTATTTACACTGGGAATTTATTCGACTTAGACTCTTTTGCTTCACTCATTCTTCCGTGAGTGCTTAATGTAACTGAGTCTTTCATTCGGGCAAGTTTTTCTCTTTCTTTCTTTTTTTTATGGGACATACATTCATATGTCTCAAAAATTTTATTTTCATCATATTTATTTTTTTTTTCTTGCCCTCTTCTTTGATGATTACTACCCCAAACTTAGATTTTAGCACAACTCTGAAAACCACAACATTTATGCCGAGCAAGGGTTGGAAGTGTTTGGCTACGGGTTAATATATATGGTTATAACAAACAAAAGGATATGGCTCAACTAGGGTAACAAAGGATAAACATATAATTTCGATGGCAAGAAAGGCTCAGGTGGTAAAACAAACAAATGCCTCAGTGTGTGTCCTCATATTATGCTGTGTCAGTAGAACATACGCAAAATTAGAATGATAAAGTCATACCTGAATGAACTCTCATGATGATAATCTGTTGTGTTTGGCTTTTTATAACCTCACCATGTTGGGTAAGCTTACAGGTTCCAAAGCACTCCTCGTGTCATGTGGCTTCTTTCTGGCGTAGGTACACCATAAAATCCTCTTTGTCCAGTATCCGCAAGTTGCGTCCAACTGTTACTTTTCTTTCGGCTGCATCAACTTCCAGGGTGCCTCGGGGGAATAGGTTCAGGTTGCACCTTTCATCCACTAAATACCATTCATCATTCATTCGGCATCCATAAGTCGATCTATAACACAATGTCAACATAACACACAAACAAAAACAAAAATGGAAAACAACTAAAAGCAAATGAAAAGAACCCCTCCCACACTTGAACCAAACATTGTCCTCAATGTTTTAGAACCAGCCTTGGAGAGGTTGCTTACAGAGGTATTGCATTCCACTGATCACTTCCTAGCTTCCACTAGAGATGCTCTCTTTTATTTCCTGAAAATAAAACAAACAAACAAAGAAATTAATTATTAAAACCATGGGTTGCCTCCCACGAAGCGCTTCGTTTAACGTCGCATGGCTCGACGGTCCATTACCCTTTATTATGGAGGGTATTTCCTTCTCCAAACCTTGTTGCTTGTTACTTTCTCCACCAAAAACTCTTGGAGATGAAAAGCATGGACCACTTTTCTCTTTAACTCACTTTCAACCCTCATCTTCTCACCTTGGTTTTCTTCTTTCTTTTTCTTCTTAACTTCTATAGCGACCTTAGGACTTTTGATAGAAACATGAGCTAGTTCCACCTGAGAAGCTATGCTTGAAACTTTTTCTTGGAGATGTTTAGGGCTTTTGTATTCTCCCTCACTTTCGATCATACCAACAGAAGCTTGATCATTTACAACCGCCATATGTTTCTTAACTCCTAACATCTTCAAGGTTACTTCTTCATCAAAAGATCTCAGTGTTAGTGTCCCTTTTTCAATGTCGAGGTTGCAGCGGCCTGTCGACAAAAATGGTCTCCCAAGAAGGATAGGAGTTTCTTCGTCTTCCGGAATGTCCATGATGTGGAAGTCAACAGGGAATACAAATTTATCAACTTCCACTAGTACATCTTCAGCTACCCCATATGATTTCTTAACGGTGTGATCAGCGAACCTTAATTGTGTCTTACTTTCACTAATCTTTTCCAATTCAAGCTTTTTGAAAATGGATAAAGGCATTAAACTTACACTAGAACCAGAATCGAGGAGTACCTTTTTAAATGCTATATTCTTGATAGTGCATGGTATCGCCACCGGCCCAGGGTCTTTCCTCTTAATTGGGATCTTTCTTGCTGAAGAGACTATACCACACTTCTCGATTTCAATTTCTGGTTCTCCTCCTAGTGATCTCTTTTTCGCCAACACCTCCTTCATAAATTTCTTATACAAAGGCATGTGCTCAAGTGCTTCAAAAAAAGGTAGATTCACCTCTAACCTTTTGAACAATTTAGTGAACTTCTTAAAGTCTTTCTCTTTTGAATTCTTCTTTGTTATTCTTGAAGGGAAGGGTAGTTTAATTTCCGGTTTGGCACCTTTTTTAATTTTTTCTTCAGCTGGTTTAACCGGTGGTATCACCACTTCTGGCTCTCTTGGGTTCTCTCTTATTTCCAAATCTACCTCTATCACCATAGGGTCATCTAACTCTTCTTTTTCCTTTTCCAGTTCTAACACCTTTTTACTCCTTGTTGTAACAGCATTGATCTTCTCTAAATTTTTTTGATCTTTCACAGTTTCGTTCGGAAAGTTTCCTTGTGCCTGCAGAGTGAGATGTTGTGCTATTTGACCCATTTGAACTTCAAGATTTTTGATTGAAGCCGTGGTGTTCCTGAGGTTGGCCCTTGTCTCTTCTTGAAACTGAGAGTTTTGAGTTGCCACTTTTTCAAGAGCGATCTCCCAATCTTCTTTCTTTGGTACCTGTTGTTGAAATTGTTGAGGATGATGTTGGAATTGTTGTTGATATGGAAGTTGTTGTTGTGGAGGTCTGTGTTGTTGTGATTGCGCTGGAGTTTGAAATTGGGTTGATCCTTGCTTTTGAAAGTTACCTTGTTGGTCCTTCCATGCGAAATTAGGATGATTTTTCCAACCCGGATTATAAGTATTGGCGTATGGATTATTTTGCCTCAACATATGAATCTGTTCCACCTGTTCCTGCGTTGCCACACAATGCATAGCAAAATGTGGTCCACTACATATTTCACATACAACTGAGGCCGCTGGTTCAATTTGTGCTACCTTTTGTTCACTAAGATTCATCTTCTTCAGTCTTCTTTCTACTTCAGCTGCAATTTGGTCTTCCATTTTAACTACCTGATCAGCAAGCTTCAAATCAATTTTTCCTTCCGGTTGGCTCATTGCACGGTCATATAACTCGATGTGCTCATTAGCAGCAATAGCTTCTATGATCTTCTTGATACCCGTGGCTGTTGAAAAATTAGTTGAGCCACCGGCAGCCGTATCAATAAGCTGTTTTGTCTTAATTCGGAGACCATTTACGAAAGTCTGCATTTGCTCGGTTGGGTCCATATTATGAGTAGGACATGCAACCAAACATCTCTTGAACCTTTTGTATGCATCCCCCAACGATTCCCCTTCTTTCTGCTTGAAGTTTACAATATCATATCTTTTTCGGATGAAAACTGATGCGGGGAAGTATTCGTTCAAGAAAGCGGTTTCCATCTGTTGCCATGTTGTGATGCTTCCAGCTGGAAGTGAGTAAAACCACTCTTCCGCATCTTCAGATAAGGTAAAAGGAAACATTACAAGTCTCTTAGCTTCTTCAGAATGACCTTCAATCTTTAATGACGTTGTCGTGGTGAGGAATCTTTGTAGATGCTTATTTGCATCTTCATTGATTCGTCCCGCAAACGGCTGATAAGTGCCAAAATATCGATATTTTGAGTATGTAAATAGTGGCACTTATCGATACTTTTGTTAACACCGTTTGAATAATTTCCCGTTTTGTATATAAATACGTATACTTTGTGAATAGTTGTATTTTCATATACTTTTATACCATTTGATAGTTTTTCCTTTGTTTTTATAGGTATTCATGCTTATTGGAGCCTTGAGGAATAAAGTGTCAAAGACACGGCTTCGATTTCGCAATTTTGGTGAAAGCCCGCTTAGCCACCGTCAAGCGGACTTCCAAAGACTCAAAATAAGGATGACCAAAATCATCATTTTGGGTTCCATTCATTCATTATTGGATAGAGCATTGAATAAGCTTTCCAACGCTTCGAACCGGGCGCAATTCGGAGTTACGGTTCTCGAGTTATGGCGAAAACAAAATCTGATTTTTAGCAGACTCCGCTAAGCGGAGGGGGTCCGCTGAGCGGAGCTCCAGCGGAGCAAATCAGCGTCTGGATGCAATTTTGAGCCCGCTGAGCGGAGGGGGTCCGCTAAGCGGACCTGCTAAGACAGCAGCTCGTTAAAAGGGGCCAAAACACAATTTTTAGGTCATGGGTTGGGTATTTTTGAGTCCCAACACCATCAACTTCATTCTTAGATCAAAATTAGCTTAGAAAACAACTTCGGAGGTTGCATAAGGATGATCGGGGGTGGATTGAGCGTCGAACGGAGCTGACAAACCGGGAGATCTTCGGTTCATTTCTCTTCTTCTTTGTGTATTTCTCTTTGGTTGGTTTTGTTTGTATATTTACTTGAATCTTATGTATATTTACCGATTATAATGTTATGTTTAACTTGCTTTACGAATCTGTGTTGATGTTATCCTGGATTTTTGCTCTATGCTGGGGATTTGGGGTGCTTTAGAGATAAACTTCTTGAATCCTTATCTAGGATGATTATCTGTTGGTTCTGAACTCTAGAGATAGATTTAGAGCTAGCATTCACTGTTTGTATCTGTACTTAATGCTTTCGTGTTTGAGCGGCGCGCGAGAGATCGCCGACGCGAGAATACGGATGTTCTCGTAACTCTGCGTTAGAGATAACCTTAGTTGTGAGATGATCTCATTTGTGCTCCAGAGATGGACGCTTATGTGAGAGATACGTGATGACATAGATGAGTATCATAGGTTAAGTATAACGGGGTAGTAAGTGTATGTTTGTGAAGAGTGGATATATTTACATTCCTGATAAGTTCTTTCTCTTCTAAGAATGTGTTTATTCTTACCTGTCTATATCTTTGTTTACTTTTTGCTCATTCGATCCCGAGCTCGAAACCGTAGAAACTGTTGAATGGCATCTCTCCATCTCTGAGGACCATAAATCCCGGATCAATATTTCCAAATCTTTTCTGTTGCTTGCCCTATACTGCATTCAACAAAATGGCGCCGTTGCCGGGGATGGTTGTGGATTGCATCGCAATAGTTTTCGTGGTTTTGAGCTTTGTATATAACGTATATATTGTATAGTTTCAAGTGTATATACTTACTTGTACATGTTTACTTGTTTATGTTCACCATATAGTTACTTGTATATGTTACATATAAGTATACTTTTATTGGTGAATGTTGGTGAAACATGTTGATATCGGATGAGCTCTTTAATAACAAATCTTCACTTTTCAACTTGTGAATTCAACATTCACCAATTTTCTATTTTTGTATGATAATAATTGTATTTGTTCCATACTTGTGCATATGTGTTTGATTGTGTATATAGTTGTATATTTTTGTTTTTATGTTCGTATAATCGTTGTATATATTTGTACCCGTAACGTTTGTTGAGTGGTTGGTTAGGACACTTTCTTTAGGCTTGTGCGGTGAGACGTCACCATGGCATGATTGGAGGAAGCTACTTTCCAAACACCTAAACAATAAAGGCGTCGAGCTAACGACGTAAAACAAGCGCTTGTTGGGAGGCACCCCAACGGTTGTTAAGTTTTTGTTATTTTTATGTTTATGAGGTATTTAGGTGAAGTGGAAGCAAGCTGAACACATGTTACTGATCTGATTTTTCTGGTTTTCTGTCATCCGCTAAGCGATGACAGTAAAATTTTGATTTCTTGCTTTGTACCAGTGGGGTTCCTATTCCACCTGGTTCACTCATTTTTCCCACTTTCACCAAGACTAATTAGTAGTATATATTGGTTTTGTTTTTCTAATTCTTTTATTGGTTGTTTATACTCGAATTTTGTTCGGTGATTCGAAGATTTTTGAGGTGATTTTCCAAAGCTTGAGTGTTTCAACTTGCGGATGTATGGTAGGATATTGTTTTTGAAGTTGTATCATTCAAGGTACTCATTTATCGCTTTCTATAGCATAACATGTTTATGAAACTTTTCATTTGTACAATTACCATACCATTCATTCTTTTGCATTACTTGCTTGTTGATTGAATCACTTTAGTTCCCAAACCATAAATGTGAGGAAGCTTTCCATTATTCACATATGCTGGAGGCCACAATCTTTGTTTTAACTGGATTTTATTATGCTTAATCTTTTGTTTATGTTGATTTTATGAAAGTATGAAAAGGATCAAGGCATTTTGTTTCATTTTGAGCATAACCACCAAAACCAAATAGTAAATTCACCTTGTGAGTGTGTGATCATTTGTTAACCCTTTTAAGCCTTTTTGTCAATGTCCATGTTATTTTTGCTAAATGCTTATCTTTGAGTGTTTAGTTCTCATTTTTGCATGGATGATTGATTCTTTGTTTTCTTGAACCCTCAACCATGATTTTTGTTATGAATTTTTACCTTGCCTTAGAAAGTAGGGAGTATTCACATGATGGTATGGTTGAATTCAAGTTGGGGAGAGAAATGGTTGCTACTTATTTGGTTGTTTCTATGAGGTTGAAAATAAAGAAAAAAAAAGAGAAAAGAAAAAAATGTGAAAAGAAAAGAAAAGAAGAAAAGAAAGAGAAAAAGTTTTGAAAAAGAAAATGAAAAGATAAGTGAATAATTGTGCTAATAAGTATTGTGATTGGCTTGAGAAACTTGTGGTTAAGGAAGAAGTTTGATCGGAATTGTGTTGTTTAAATATTTGGTGGATTGATCACTCCCTTAGGTTTAGGCAAGTTTTTGTTTCGATTAGCCTTAGGACATATCCCTTGTTTGTTAACCAAGCCACATTACAACCTTGAAAAGTCCTTGTGATTCTTGCTTTTGTATCTTCAATGTGATTTTTGGATGAATGCATAATTTAATCTTTTGTTTGCAAGATTGTTGGATGAGTGTTAAAAGTCCTTTACCTTTGTGTGTTCTTCATCCATTGATGAATTTTTACTAGGTGTGATTCATGATGTAAGCATGTATTGTGTTAGAATGTTTTGTATGCTTTTTGTGCTTAGGATTTGTTTCGTTTACATGTTGTCGTTGTAGCATAGTGGTAAGTATTTACTTTGTTTATACGTTTTTGTATTGAGCCATGCATACATTTGTTTTTGGTTTTCAAAACTTGTTGATTCACAATTCTTTGGTTTATTACTTTTGATTCTTTGATTTATTTGACATTGTTTGAGGACAAACAAAGTTTCAAGTTGGGGAGAGTTTGATAAGTGCCAAAATATCGATATTTTGAGTATGTAAATAGTGGCACTTATCGATACTTTTGTTAACACCGTTTGAATAATTTCCCGTTTTGTATATAAATACGTATACTTTGTGAATAGTTGTATTTTCATATACTTTTATACCATTTGATAGTTTTTCCTTTGTTTTTATAGGTATTCATGCTTATTGGAGCCTTGAGGAATAAAGTGTCAAAGACACGGCTTCGATTTCGCAATTTTGGTGAAAGCCCGCTTAGCCACCGTCAAGCGGACTTCCAAAGACTCAAAATAAGGATGACCAAAATCATCATTTTGGGTTCCATTCATTCATTATTGGATAGAGCATTGAATAAGCTTTCCAACGCTTCGAACCGGGCGCAATTCGGAGTTACGGTTCTCGAGTTATGGCGAAAACAAAATCTGATTTTTAGCAGACTCCGCTAAGCGGAGGGGGTCCGCTGAGCGGAGCTCCAGCGGAGCAAATCAGCGTCTGGATGCAATTTTGAGCCCGCTGAGCGGAGGGGGTCCGCTAAGCGGACCTGCTAAGACAGCAGCTCGTTAAAAGGGGCCAAAACACAATTTTTAGGTCATGGGTTGGGTATTTTTGAGTCCCAACACCATCAACTTCATTCTTAGATCAAAATTAGCTTAGAAAACAACTTCGGAGGTTGCATAAGGATGATCGGGGGTGGATTGAGCGTCGAACGGAGCTGACAAACCGGGAGATCTTCGGTTCATTTCTCTTCTTCTTTGTGTATTTCTCTTTGGTTGGTTTTGTTTGTATATTTACTTGAATCTTATGTATATTTACCGATTATAATGTTATGTTTAACTTGCTTTACGAATCTGTGTTGATGTTATCCTGGATTTTTGCTCTATGCTGGGGATTTGGGTGCTTTAGAGATAAACTTCTTGAATCCTTATCTAGGATGATTATCTGTTGGTTCTGAACTCTAGAGATAGATTTAGAGCTAGCATTCACTGTTTGTATCTGTACTTAATGCTTTCGTGTTTGAGCGGCGCGCGAGAGATCGCCGACGCGAGAATACGGATGTTCTCGTAACTCTGCGTTAGAGATAACCTTAGTTGTGAGATGATCTCATTTGTGCTCCAGAGATGGACGCTTATGTGAGAGATACGTGATGACATAGATGAGTATCATAGGTTAAGTATAACGGGGTAGTAAGTGTATGTTTGTGAAGAGTGGATATATTTACATTCCTGATAAGTTCTTTCTCTTCTAAGAATGTGTTTATTCTTACCTGTCTATATCTTTGTTTACTTTTTGCTCATTCGATCCCGAGCTCGAAACCGTAGAAACTGTTGAATGGCATCTCTCCATCTCTGAGGACCATAAATCCCGGATCAATATTTCCAAATCTTTTCTGTTGCTTGCCCTATACTGCATTCAACAACGGCTTGCTCTCCAACTGTCGGATAGTTGAAGGATGAAGTTGGAAGTGTGCAACATTGACCGGTTGGTTTACAATGGTCATTCTTCCAAGCGGTGCATTGGCCCTTCCATAATCACCCAAAAGTCTCTCTGGAGGAGGTGGATCAGCTGCCATAGTTTCAGGCTCAGAATCTGGCTGCTCGGACTGAATAGATATTAATTCTTCGTCTTCTGATTCTGAAACTACAGGGGAGTCTTCTTTCGATGCCAGTCTTTTTCGCTTGACTTCTCGGAGTCGTGCTCTCAATAGTCTTTCTGGTTCTGCGTTAAAAAAAAGTTTAGCTGAGGCCTTACCTCGCATACAAGATTAGAAATCGATTAGTAGATAAGTTAAAAAAAAAAATTAAAATAAGCAAATAAAAATTTCAGCAAAAAGAATTTTAATTGCAGAGCAATAAAATTTTAATTGACTAAAATAAAACTTATATTTTGGCAATCCCCGGCAACGGCGCCAAAAACTTGATCGGAAAAATAGCAAGTGTACTATTTTCACCGATGTAGTAATAATGGGTTTTACCCCAAGTATCGATCACGAGGATTGCGTAGGAAACACAAGTTATTAAAGTCAATTAAACAAAAGAGCAAATAGGTGTTTTGTTATAATGCAATAAGTAAATTTAAATAAAAGAAATAATAAAAATAAACTGAAATTAAAGTTTGACTTTTTAGATGTAATTTGAGGTAATGCCAGGGTAGGTGTTTGATCTTCCTTATAATGACTCTGTAAAAAGATCTCTTCAACAAGTTCATAGACTGCAACTATTTGTTCTTAAGGGTGTTTCCCTAAGTCCTTAGTGGAAAGCCTTTTGGTTTGCAATCCTATTGCCTAAGTCCTTAGAAACAAAGGTTTGCAAACCAAAGATGTAAATAATCAAGAATGTTCAAATAACCTTTCGGTATCCCTAGTCCTAGGTGATAACTACTAGATCAAATTGTTTAAAAACCTTAACAACCGTAGTCCTACAAATTGTTAACCGTAGATCAATCTTTGTTTTTCCGACAAAGAAGGCATAAAAACATTAAACAATCAAATTGCATAAAACTAATACTTGATTAAAGAAATACGGAATTCAAAAGTCATTACAATTCAAATCAGGGACACCCCCCTGGCATTGGGGGTTTAGCCTCTCATAATATTCAAGAAAGACAAAGTAAAGAATTCAGACATTACAAAGATAATTGGGAACTTTGATCTTCAATGGTGTCCACCGTTGAATCTCTCCGTCTCCGAAACCCTTGATGAAGCTATCTTCTCTCTTCTGTGAATTTCTATCGTCTGATGCAAAAGTCCCCAAAATAACTTAAAACATAAACCTAAATAGTCTCCATACAAGCCTTTAGTAGTACAAAGTCAAAAGTGCCCCTGGAATAAGTTGGAATGTCCCAAGACCCAAAAATTGATCACCAATGCGCCTACCAACACGGGCCGTGCGCAGGCACACGGGCGGCCGTGTTGGTCCCCTGGTTGCTTCTATGGGCAGCTGGTGAACACCAACACGGGCCGTGCTCAGGCACACGGGCGGCCGTGTTGGTCCCCTGGTTTTTCTATGGCATTGGTTCTGTGCTCCAACACGGGCCGTGTGCTTCAGCACGGCCGGCCGTGTTTGCCCCCAGACTTGTAATTTTTCATCTCTTTCTTGCTCTTCCTTCTTCCTTGATGCTTGGACACTCAAGATGCTTTGTTCAAACCTGCAACTTGTACACAACTAAACAAAAGGCATAAAAAGCATCTAAATAACTTAAATTAAAACATAATGCAAAGTAAACATAAAAACAATCAAACATGAAATACTTAAACAAAAACAATAAAACATTGATCAAAGTGTTACCGAATCAACAAATTTAGACCGAATCCATGATAGAAATTAGGTAGAAATGGTGACCGATCATTGCACATGTTCTGTCTATTCTCATATTATACGTCGCAGTATTTCATTGACAACTTTGAAATTTGTTTTACTGATCATAAACATTCACAAAATTACAAATATAAACTAATAATATGCATCAACTGTTATACATTGATCCAAGTAGTATTTTCAAAAATAATGAAAATATGGCTAAACAAATTATCCAAATGTTTTAAAAATATTTGTATCAATAATAAATTTTTACCGTTTATATAAATATTTGTATAAAAAATACTTTTTTTTTCGTTTACATGACTAAATAATTTTATAATTAAAAGTATATAAAATTATATAAGTGGATGATATTCTCGATATGCTTCAAAAGTATTACGATTTCAATGATTTCCAAACTTCAAAAATGTGAGTACGTTTCGCTAACATTGCAATATAATTGGGAAAACATTATATAGAGAAAACAAATGTATAGAGACTAAAAAAGAATAGATTCAATTGAGAAAACAATACACATTTTTGCCTTGACATTCTCTTATACAATTGTTATCTCATAGATACGCTTCACATGTAACCTCAATCTATGTCTGCAAAGACCTTCATTACAATGAATAGCCTACAATTGTTATCCAATAAATAAGTTTAAAATCTACCAATCGGTCTATGCATGCAAGGACCTTCATTTTGTTCAACTAAATCAACCATTAGCTTAGCCAATATAGTATCCCAAATATAGCAATTGCCATTTATAATGCAAACATAATTAAAAACAAAAGTATTGGATTCTAACCCTTACCTCTAACTCTTAATCCACCCTCTTCAAGGATCTACTTCATCTTCTCTTTTCTTCTCTATTCCTCTTTTCTCTTCTTTTTATCTTTCTATTTTTTCCTAATTTAGGTTAAGTCCTAAAATCCTCTTCTAACTCTCATTATCTCATTGGGCTTAACCCATCCACTATTCTCAATTCTAATTCAACAAAGCTCAATAGCTAATTCTAATATAATTCTACCATTTATTAATTAGCTAAATAACATATTACCATACACAATTAAATAATTATGACTCAAACAATAATTAAATAAAACACACAGACAATACCAAATATCAAATAATCCTAATTAAATAAAATCTAATAAAAATAGGGTGTTACAATTAACTTTTGAAAACTCTTTTTGATATGAGATAATTAGAAAACTTGTTTGGTTATATAATTTTAAATTTTTTGTAAGAAGAGACTTATAAAACATATTTAATAATTTAAATTTTAAAATATATTTAGTATATTTAAGAAAACATAATTCATAATATTTTTATTGAAATATAAAATATTCCACAAATATATATTTATGTACAAATGAAATATTTTTAATATAAATAATAAATAAATTTTTAAATAATTATTTTAAATAAATATGTGATTTAGTTTGACTAAATAAATTTGAAATAAAAAGTAGACTAAACGGAAAAATAATGTCAAATCAAATGCTATCATTTTTTAATTTACTTAAATATTTATAGGGACAAAAATTTATTTAATGTTAAATTAAAAGAGTAAGAATATAATGTTTTACTAAAGAGAAAGCATGAAATGTTTTTGAGATTATTGTTTGAAGAATTTTTATTAAAATCTAAATAAAAATTAATTTATTAATAAAAGTAAAAATTAATTAAGTTTAAGAAGTAAATAATATAATAAAGGGTTAAATATGTTTTTAGTCCCTATAAATATGACAACTTTCAATTTTAGTCATTACAATTTTTTTTTTTAAATAATGATCCTCGCAATATTTTTCGTCCCTATTTTTTATCTCTCCCGTCAGATTTCACTAACGGAGGCTTACGTGGCACGCCACGTGTCAAGTCACGTAAGTTAAAAGTAATATTACAGAAAAAGAGATAAATTGCAGGGGTTTTAAACCCCCTTTAAATAACTTTAAAATCAAAAAAATTTCACAACTGTGAAGATGCTTTTTTCATTACGTCTTCAAAACGAGCTATTCATGATTTTTGTGAGAACCTACCAAAAAGTTTAGTAAGATAGAAAATCCACCTTGAGGAACAATGAGATAGAATTGTTAAAATCTAAATAAATTAAGGAATATATTCTAAGTTTCTTAAGCATAGTAATATTACTGAATTTGTTGCACACTGAAAAAGTAGAAAATCCGAGACAGACATACATTAATCATTACATAGTCCACTAATCTTCCCTTCTATCACCAACTAGCTTAACAATGCAGAAAGCAAAAGCCATAAATAAAGAAAACAAAAGCATAGATTAAAGAAACCAAAATAGAGATTATTTAAAAGCAAAAAGAGATTATATATAAGAGCAACAAAATCCTTCTCTCATTACTCATAGTCACAACAAAATCTCAATCAACCATATGCAGAACTTCATGTGGCAACATTTCAATCAAATATCCATTTAACATTGATGATGGTTGTGGAAGTCCATACTACAGACACATTCTCGCATGTTCTGACTCAGAAAAAAATTCAAACTCCGAACACCTTCCGGTCGATATGAAATTCGTAACATATCCTGTGATAATCCTGACATTGTTGTCACTGATTCATTCATGTGGAAATGCGAGGACGGCGAAAACTTTCGACCGATGAGACCCTTTAGTTTCGACACTAGCACAAAACTGAAACTCTCTAAGCAAAATGAGTACATGTTTTTCAACTGTAGTGAAGAATATGTGATTATCCAACCAAAGCCTGTGTTTTGTGAACATTTTTCTGAACACTGTGATTCATCATGTGATATTGCTAGTTATCTACGTAGACATTTACCAGGATGTTCTTTTTCTCTTACTAGTAGTTCTTGTTATTCTTATTATTCAAAAGCAAGTGAATCTTTGAGATTGATGCTTAAGTATTGTATTGGTTATGCTACTATTTATTTGAGAGATGTTGGTATTCTTCAACCTTATGATCAAGTGCCTATATATGACATTAGAGTTGATTTTGATATACCTGTTACTACTTGTTGTCTTATGTGTCAGGATGAATTGAAGGGTGGTGGAACATGTGGATGGATTTGATAATGTGACAAAGAGTTTTGTGTGTTTGTGTAAAGATGGAAACTCTACTATTCTTCATTATAAGCATTGACATCTGAATGTCTTCTCATAATACAAAAACGATTTGTCTACCAACTGTTTGATTAATTGTTTGTGAGAAATTATTATTTTTTCAATTATTTAAAGGGGGTTTAAAACCCCCGCAATCTGCCTCTTTTTCTTTAATTTTGCCTTTGTCTAACGTGGCGAGACATGTGGCATGCCATGTAAGACTCCGTTAGAGCAATCTAACGGGAGGGGCCAAAATTTGTGACGGAAAATTTTATAAGAACCAAAATTCGACGAAATTTTTTGTAAATACTAAAAGTAAAAAGTTCCATATTTATAGGGATTAAAAACTTATTTAACCCTATAATAAAAAAGCAATAGAAAATATGTTAAGAAAAACAAACGTACGCACGCCTAAAAGAAAGAAAGTGAGTGTAGGATGGTTGGTGTGTAAAGAAGAAAAAGATATTACAGTTATTATAAACTAATTACAATACTGTCATTAATGAAAACTATAAAATTAAATATTGTTTTTGAAAACGGTTTTTAAAAAGATGGTTTCAAACAAGTTTTTTCTTTTCAAATTTTTAAAAACTAAAAAACAGTTTTTTAAAACTAATTATCTAGTCAATAAAGTTCACCAGTATTAAAAATATTATATTTTGTCCTTAACATTTATTATCAAAATATCGAATGACCTTTACTAATGTATATAAGTGTGTTTCATCCTTCTTATTTGACATTGTCCTAACATTTCCAAAGTTCTATTTTGAAAATATTGTGTTTGTTAATATCATCATGATGAAGCTAGAAAGCATTCTCTTACTCTTGGTGGCTTTGACTGCTTTCTTCAGTTTCACCTATGGATCAGGTACTCTTACTCAACCAACACCAAATTCGATATTATTATGTTAACATTCTCAAGATTGATTTGATTATTTTTTCCTATAATGTTTTACACGTAGGAGTAGAACCGAATATTGCGTATTGCCCTAGACTTCTTAAGGGATTGAGTGGTGACTGTTTCCATGCTCAACGTGACTGCAATGATGAATTCAATGCAAGGTATAAGGGTGCACAGGCTCGTCGTTGTAGATGTGATTCTACAGGAAATACACACACATGTTCATGTTGTATAGTTTGTGGATTGATGGAATATAAGAATAATTTTCCTTTTGTAGGCAAAAATGATTTTCTCCCCGAATGCTAAAAATTTAGGGAGTTAAATTAATAATAACCTCACATCTTAATTTATGAGGTTTTATATCTTGGGTCTCAGATCTTAGATTTTATTGTTTCAATCCATTTTGAAATTTAAAACTTGATTGAATAATGACAACCTTTGAATGATTTAAGAAGTACAAAATAAATCATTTAAAAAAAATAAATATGGATAAATTATTATAAACAATTGTTTTACATACAACTCCTTTAGTTTGTTAATCAATTGTATTTTTTAACAAAATCGTTTAATCAATAGTCAATACTAGTAAAATATTGGTGTTATTGCACATGTTCTGTCTGTTCTCATATTATACGTCACGATATTTCATTTGACAACTTTGAAATTTGTTTTACAGATTATAAACATTCACAAAATTACAAATATAAACTAATAATATGCATCAACTGTTATACATTGATCCAAGTAGTATTTTCAAAAATAATAAAAATATGGCTAAACAAATTATCCAAATGTTTATAAAAACATTTGTATCAACAATAAATTTTTACCGTTTATATAAATATTTGTATCAAAAATACTGTTTTTTTCGTTTACATGACTAAATAATTTTATAACTAAAAGTATATAAAATTATATAAGTGGATGATATTCTCGATATGCTTCAATAGTATTACGATTTCAATGATTTCCAAACTTAAAAAATGTGAGTATGTTTCGTATTAGCTAAGATTGCAATATAATTGGGAAAACATTATATAGAGAAAACAAATGTATAGAGACTAAAAAAGAATAGATTCAATTGAGAAAACAATACACATTTTTGGCTTGACATTCTCTTATACAATTGTTATCTCATAGATACGCTTCACATGTATCCTCGATCTATGTCTGCAAAGACCTTCATTACAATGAATTGCCTACAATCGTTATCCAATAAATAAGTTTAACATCTACCAATCAATCTATGCATGCAAGGACCTTCATTTTGATCAACTAAATCAACCATTAGTTTAGCCAATATAGTATCCCAAATATAGCAATTGCCATTTGTATAGCAAACATAATTAAAAACAAAAGTACTGGATATGTTTATTATTATTTTCAAAGATGAATCACTGCAAGCAATATTAATAAACAGAATAATGATTTTAACATAAACTAGTTAACAACATATGCATTTCGTATCGGTATCATCACCATCCTGCTTTTTTTTTTTTTAATTCAGCCACCTCATTTGGAACTTGCTAGCAGATTGTCTAATACAAAACAAAGGCCAACGAATAAACAATGACATAATAGAGAAATACCATTGCAATTTAATTAAAAGTAATAGTACCAGTATATATGTGAAATGAAATTTAGCCGATTTAAAACATTCTAGTGAATATGTTGCTTACTTCGAACTCATTAAAAGGAAGACAAATGCCTATGAAAAAGAATAAGAACTAGTGGTAGGAGATGGCAAACCCAACATGCTGGTTACATATTCTCTTATCTCCATCAGAGAAAAACTATCCCCAATCAGATTAAAGCCCCATATCAATCAAAGTATGGTCTAAACCACACTGATAAACGAAAGCAGAGATATTTTTTGGTCTACCCAGTCACATAAAATATCCTTGTTCCCATTCCTTATCCTAGTTGGTGCAATTTTCATAATCAGAAGGTCAACGAAGAAAAGCCAAATACAAATAGAAGAATTATCTTGAAAAAGAAACAGAGGTATCAAATACCCACTATTTAGGAACCCATGGAAAAGGGGAGAGGAGCAAGAGAAAATGTTAGATTTATCTTTAAAAGATTGATCGATCTATCATGCATGTCAAGTGCCAAAGAACAAGATCGTATGAACTTGAATGAGGACGGAAGAGAGTAGAAAATGTGACAAGAAAAAGAAGAAATAAATTGTTTGTAGGTTGTTAATGGATGTAAGGGTCAAAATGACGCTTCAAATGCCTATTGTAAGCTACCCATTTATTGAGTGTTATCCAATCAACTATGCACCACCAATGATTGAGATTTTTTATTAAAAAAACTATTCAAAGTATTCAAGTGCTCCAAAGAAGAGGAAACATCATTGTCAACTAGCATATGCACACGTGTCTGTCGTTTCCAGCAAAACATTACTTATTACAAGGGAAGTATACAAAGGGGCATGTTCCCAATGACAATGGCGAGCCCTAAAATTCCTCCGTGCCTCCGAATCTAATGTTCAGAATAGGAATACGTACAACAAATTATCGTCTTACAAAATAAAAACAAGGGCTTGCCGAGAAAGTGGTAGAAGCGTGCAGAATATGTAGACATTCTCTCCTCTAGAAGAGGACAATACCATCTAAGAGATCTTTGTCGGATGCCCAAATCAATCTGATGGATGACTACAATCCATGCATCAGTTCACGCTTTCAATTGCTGAGTCTTTCTCATATTTAAAAGAAAAAACATGCATTTTTTCAAGTATTCAAATTCATTCTCATTCACGTATTATTTTTTCACTCTTTTACTAACTTGAGCGTTAAAGTATTAATATTGCAAGACACCCCCCTCTCCAACACATTGAAAGCTTGTGACCACCAAAACAAACACTACTTCATCAACTCACTAATCATTTATGATTCCTCTGCGGAACATAAAATATGGTTCTTCTTTAAATATTTAGGGGGAATCAAATTACACCAGAAAAGTTACACCATGAGTTACACTTGCTCGTAACTTTATTTCGAATAATTATTTTTTAAAATTAACCATTTGATTGAAACATAATATCATATAGATCATACCTATAAATTTTGATAATAATCTATAATGATTTACTATATCATTGAATTACATCTAAATTAACATAATATGAAAATTCATTTTGACGTTAATATTTTGATATCTTGATGGTATAGTAAATCATTATAGATTAATCTCAAATTTTATAGACATGATCCATATGATATTATGTTTCAATCCAACGGTTGATTTTAAAAAATAATTATTCAAAATGAAGTTACGAACGAGTGTAACTCGTGGTGCAACTCTTCGGATGTAATTTGATCCCTCCTCTTAAATATTTTGTATTTATATACTTTTTTTGAATAAAATGAATTTCAATAGTTTTAATTTTATAATTTAATTTCTAGATAAATTAAGAAGTAAATACTTTGTTACTTTATTTAACATAAGTAATAATAAACTTGTCTTTAATATTTATTATTACAATCTCTGAAAGTTTTTCATTTTTAATGAATAATTTAAATTAACTATATTTAAATTAACTTTTATTCTAACTACTTTTAACAAATGGGAAAAGGAAACTACTTTATTACATTGATCTCTAAAAACAGGAGCCTCTTGATAAAATCCCAGGAATAAATAAATATAGTTGATCAAAGTATTAATTTTGTAACAGTTAATATTATTTTCTTAACTTCATTCACAAGAAACCAAACTAGTATAAAATATTTAATAAAATGACATAATAAAAAGAGATTGAATAACATTCTTTTAGAAAAACTGTATCGATAACTACCAAAAGAATGAAGTTCGCCAGTATTTAAAATATTATATTTTGTCCTTAATATTTATTGCCAAAATATTCAGTGACTTTTACTATATATTTGTTCCATTTTGACATTGTCATAACATTTCAAAAGTTCTATTTGAAAATATTGTGTTTGTTAATATAATCATGAAGCTTAGAAGCATTCTCTTACTCTTAGTTGTTTTGTTTGCTCTCTTCAGTTTTACCTATGGATAAGGTACTATTAATATTATTATTATTACTACGTTGGTAAGCTCTCAATGACAAAAATCGATATTATTAGGTTAAGCATCAATACTAAGGTTTAAATTCTGATTCTCATGATTTATCATATTATTTTTTTTCTTATAATGTTTTACATGTAGGTGAAGAACTTAATATCAAATATTGGCCTAGACTTCTTTAAGGATTGAGTGGTGACTGCCTGCATGGTGGTCCACGTGACTGCTATGATGTGATTCTATTCAAGGTATAAGGGTTCACCGGCTCGTCAATGTAGATGTGATTCTACTGAAAATACACACATGTTTATATTGTATAGTTTGTGGATCAATGAAACATGAGAATTACTTTCCTTTTGTAAGCCAAGATGATTTTATTCCCAAATGCTAAAAATTTAAGGAGTTAAATTAATAATAACGTCACATCTTAATAGACGAGGTTTTATATTTTGAGTCTCAGATGTTAGATTTTATTTTCTCAGTCCATTTTAAAAGTTAAAATTTGATTGAACAATGACAAACTTTTAAGTAATTTATGAAGCATAAAATCAATCATTTTCAAAAAAATTGAAAAATGGAGAAATTATTATTAAACCATATTCTACATAGAACTCTTCTAGTTTATTAGTCATTAATAATTTCTAACAAAATCGTTTTCTAACAATGTTATCACTTTATCATCTTCTAGTTTATTATTTTACCTAATGATTAAACAATTTTTATGTGTCACAAATTATTTTCTACTGAGTAACCCTTATTTATTGTACTCTACATATAATATTTATTTTTTATTTCTATTAAGTAACCCTTATTTATTATATTTTAAATAATGTAATTACTCCACTACTTATTATTAATGAATATATTTTAGTAAATGACATTCATTTTATCATTGAAATCAACACAATTAATCTTTATCATAAAAAGTGTGAAAATCTCATAGAGCTTGTGCACAAAAAACCAAAAGAGTTCTCAAACTCACAGTTTACCCGACATGATTTTGACTCAACTAATTCCATTGTGAACCCACTTCATACACTTTCACCATCATCAATAAAAGAATTATAAAATTTTTTAAAATTCAATTTATTGTATTACTTTAATGCAATATCCAATCCAGTTCTTAATTTCTAGAATCATATCAATCCAATCTCTTAAATTAACAATATTCTAAAATGTACCCTAAATTAAAAATTGTATAAAAAATTAAGATGCATCTAATAATAGTGAAGGAATACTCACTGTAACCAAGGGAAGAGATTTCTTGATGTAGTTATTTGTGTGAGACTTTGGAGCGTGGTTGAGAATGTAAACATTTTGGCCTCGTTTCAACGGTTTAACATTTTCTTTAAAGGTTCCCCATACGTTTCCGATTTCTCTCTTTGATGATATGAATAATACTGTAATAACAAAATCATCGTTAACAAAATATTAAGATTACTTTTATCAAACTACATCTTTAATAAAAACAATATTGTAATAAATCATCTTCAAGAAAAGCCAAAACTTTAGCAAATCACTAGTTCAATTAAGTAAAATCAAACACAATAATGTAATCTGTAACACCCCATTTAAATATCTAGTCATTGTGTGTTTTGATTGTGAAATTATATTGGTATAATTAAGGGTATGTGGTAAGGGTGAGTGTGAGAACTTAGTCTTAATTGATTAACTTAAATAAAAACCTTAGAATAATATTATATTGATAATATAATAAGTAAAAGATGGGATATATAAATTACTATTTTTATTATTAATATTAATATTATTAGTAATATTATTATTGATATTATGACTAAAATTAAGGAAAATAAAATATAATTAAGAAGAGTTTAGAATAGGGTTAGAAAAACTGTAAACACGTGAAAAGGAAAACAAGAGAAGGAAGAGAAGCTAGGGCAAGAGGGAGACTAGGAGATTCCACCATTGTTGAAGGATCAAAGCTTTAAACTAAGGTAAGGGGGAGAAAGGAATATCAATGTGTGTGTATTTCATGATGGGGATAAAGAAGATAGGTCCTTACTCTCCTATTAGAGTCGTATAATTCTGTTTTGGATGTGTTATTGTTGTGTTTCAAATTTGAAATTGGTGAGTTATTGATTATGTGATTATACTGATAAACTACATGTGAATACAAAGAAATTGTATTTTTAAAAATACAAAGAAAAAATCCATTTTTTTAAAGCTGAAGAAAACTGATCCTATATCGTACTTGCACTTGCTTAACTGTTGTCGCTAAAACAAATAAATATAAATAATATATATTAATTGCTTAACTGTTGTCGCTAAAACAAATAAATATAAATAATATATATTAATTATGTAATTCTTAGTATGTCTTAGTCTGGTAGAATTATACGCGGAATATAATCGTTGATTTCGTGATTCCAATATGCTATCTAGGTAATTTTATTCACTTGAGTTTAATGTGTGATTTAGTGGTATTGTTCGGAAGATAATATGGTGTCTGTTTTATAGCTAGGTATGCTATGAAATAACAAGTCCTATATTTAGTGATTTAGTCATTGTTACTGTTGCTTGCTTACGGTTCATGGATCATTATATATTTGTCCTACTAGTATAGTCCTCATGTGTGTTTACATGTAGCATGAATATGATTTTATAAGTAGTCACATACAACACCAAAATAAAGTGATATTTATTCTTTATTATTAGACATAAAGTGCTGAATTTTTATGCTTAGAATTGTATTATATTTATATCATTATATAACAATGCCGTATCGTAATTGCTTATTGTTTAAGCTATTGTGAGCAACAGTGTACCATATATTATTATATAATGCATGTCTCTATGATTTTCAACCTTGTAGTTTGAAATTAGACATGAGCCTTCATGTTTATATATTCATATTAATGCTTGTCCTTACGAATGTTTATCCACTGTAACTAATAGCCTGCTTATATCATGATTTGCTTTAGAATTGTACAACATGTGTTCTTAGTGCCTATCAATGTGTGTCGACTGCTATAGTATCTATTAATATTTTCTATACACTGTTAACTGAATAAATTTAATATATAGTTGAGAGGTTCGTAACTAACAGTGGTTAGATCAATCAATTCAATATAATGAATTTAGTAATGATAGGAAAAACGGTAAAACATAGATTATTTGTGTAAATTGTTCAATGATGAGTGGTTGATGCTTATGTGATGAGATTGTGGTTGTTTGTGAACAGCCTTGGGACAGATATGGTAATTCTAGTGGGAATTACGGTGAGCATATGACTCGCGTCTGATCAGTGTGGATCGGGTATTATGCATTAATAATATTGTCTTATGCATAATATATGTCATGCATTTCATGTTGTGTCATGTGGAGATGAGTCTAGGTGAGAATCCATGATGGGTGCCTAGTCTCATCCGGACTCCGTGTGGGAGTTGTGTGGAGATAAGTCGTAGTTCAGGGGAACGATTGAGGCTTATCCGGATTCCGACGGGAATTTGGTTCATATAATTGAACCGTATTGGTTGTGTTGGTACCGCATGCATAGAGTCGTGATAGGTGAATCACTTGCATACATAAATGAAACATGAATTGTGCATAGTGAATGTGCGGGATGTGGTTATGTGATTTATTTGAACATGTGATTGTTGGATTAATTGTGAATACTCTTCCTTAGCATGTGATATTCACCAGTTATTATTTGAATGTAATTCTCACCCCTTTTCTGTTGTTATGTATGTGCTTCTTCGGGAGTACAGATAATCCAGGTACTTGAGTAAGCATGGATCTTGTGTTGCTCGGTCGAGTCTTAGGAGTCGCTCTGATACGTAACACGGGGAATATGAGACTATCTTACTTGTGATGTTTTATTTATTCTGTTGTTACGTATCTTATTTTTGGATTATATTAAACCAAGAGATGGTGGGATTTATTTTGTTAAGGTCTTGGAGCCATCGAAGTGTTTAGTTTTGAACTTCCGCTACTTAATTTAATTGTCGAGCTATAAAAGATGAAGTGACTTGATACTTCATGAGTTTTTTTACGGGATGTGACATTCCTACTTGTGTGGACTCTGATTTATTTGTTAAAATTATTTTGTTATTTCACAATTAATTCATGGGGAAAGTAGGGTGTTACAATTGGTATCAGAGCAGGTCGGTCCGTCCGGCCAAATAGTTCAGTCATTTTTGTGTGACAGTGGTATAATGTCTGTGATAACTTCTAACCATTGTTGCTGTTTATGGTGTGAAACAGAGAATGGCTGGAAGAAACGATGTTGCGATTGCTGCTGCTTTACAGGCTGTTGCTTAAGCTGTGCAGAATCAACCTAATGCTGGAGGAAACGACGAGTCTCGTAGCTTGAGTACGTTTCAAAGGGAGAATCCGCGTACCTTCAGGGGTAAGCATGATCCTGATGGAGCACATAATTGGCTCAAGGAGATTGAAAGAATTTTTTGGGTAATGGATTGTACTGAGGGCCAAAAGGTACGGTATGGTACGCATAAGCTGGCTGGAGAAGCTGATGATTGGTGGTTGGGCACTCGTCAGAGGTTGGAAATTACAGGTGAAGTGATTACTTGGGCTGTGTTTAGCAGAGAATTTTTGAGGAAGTATTTTCTAGAGGATGTACGCGGGAAGAAGCAGATTGAGTTCCTTGAGCTAAAACAACGGAACTCGGCTATTACTGAGTATGCTGCTAAGTTCGTAGAACATGTGCAGTTCTATCCACATTACACTGCTGAAACTGCGGAATTCTCTAAGTGTATAAAGTTTGAGAGTGGACTACGTCCAGAGATCAAGAGAGCTATAGGGTACCAACAGATTCGCAGGTTTCCAAAATTGGTGAATAGTTGTAGAATCTATGAAGAGGATAGCAGGGCTCATTCAGCTCACTATAAGAGTTTGAGTGAGAAAAGAGGTAAACAAAATATGAATCGTGGGAGACCCTATGATGCTCCTGCTGATAGAGGGAAACATAAGATGACTGATGGCAAGAGGCCAAGTGGGAGAGGTGTTCCTCCAAATCCTGTCAAGTGTTACAGGTGTGGTGGCATGGATCACCGTGCTAATGAGTGTCAGTCTGATGTGAAGAAATGTTTCAAATGTGGGCGACTGGGTCATGTTGTAGCTGATTGTAGGGCTAATGTACCTACTTGTTTTAATTGCGGAGAGCAGGGCCATATCAGCAACAACTGTCAGATGCCGAAGAAGTCACAAACATATGGGAAAGTGTTTGCATTGGCAGGGTCTCAGCCTACTAGTGTCGATCGTTTGATTCAAGGTACTTGCTATATTCATGATACTCCTTTGATTGCCATTATTGACACGGGTGCAACCCACTTGTTTATCTCAGCTGAATGTGTGAAGAGGTTAGGACTTGTGCCGTCTACTTTGGGTAGAGAGATGGTGATTGATACTCCTTCTATGGGATCAGTGACCACGTCTTTAGTGTGCTTGAATTGTCCCTTATCAATTCTTGGTAAGGATTTTGGAGTGGATTTGATTTGTTTACCACTCAATGGGCTAGATGTTATTTTGGGGATGAACTGGCTAGAGTTCAACCATGTGTATATCAACTGCTACACGAAGACGTTGTTGTTTCTTAGTTCCGAAGAGGAAGAGTTAGTTGGTTATTTAACTACCAAAGAATTAAGAGCATTGTTGGAAGAAGAAGCCAAAGTGTTCGCGATATTTGCCTCACTATGTGTTGCGGGAAAGATGTCAATTATTGAATTGCCTATGGTGTGCGAGTTTCCAGAAGTGTTTCCGGATAATGTGTCTGAATTACCTCCCGAGAGGGAGATTGAATTCACAATTGATCTTATTTCGGGTACCAGATCAATATCCATGGCACCATATAGAATGTCGACGTCAGAGTTAGCAGAACTGAAATCACAGTTAGGAGAGTTACTTGATAAGAAGTTTATTAGACCTAGTATGTCACCATGGGGAGCTCCGGTGTTATTGGTTAAGAAAAAGGACGGTAGCATGCGACTCTACATTTATTATCGTCAGTTGAATAAGGTAACAATAAAAAACAAGTGTCCGCTTCCGAGGATTGACTTCTTGATGGATCCACTGGTGGGGGCGCGAGTATTCAGTAAGATTGATTTGAGATCAGGCTATCACCAAATTCGAGTTAAGGAGGAAGATATTCAAAAGACAGCTTTTCGGACTCAGTATGGACATTACGAATATTCAGTGATGCCGTTCGGAGTGTCCAATGCGCCGGGCGTGTTTATGGAATACATGAATCGTATCTTTCATAGCTATTTGAATCAGCTTGTTGTAGTTTTCATTGACGACATTTTAATTTATTCGAATTCGGATGAAGAACATGCAGGACACTTGAGAATTGTATTACAAGTGTTGAAGGAGAACAAGTTGTTTGCAAAATTGTCAAAATGTGAGTTCTGGCTGCAAGAGGTGAGTTTTCTAGGCCATGTTATTTCTAAGGATGGCATAGCTGTGGATCCATTTAAAGTAAGTGTTGTTTTGAAATGGGAACCTCCTAAATCAGTGACAGAGATAAGAAGTTTCTTCAGCTTAGCAGGTTACTACCGTAGATTTATTGAAGGGTTTTCTAATTTGGCGCTACCTTTAACTCAGTTGACTCGAAAGGGTCAATCGTTTGTGTGGGATGTCACTTGTGAAGAAAGTTTCAGGGAGTTAAAGAAGAGATTAACTACAGCTCTAGTGTTAATTTTTCCAAATCCTATTGAGCCTTTTGTTATGTATTATGATGCATCTAAAATGGAATTAGGCGGTGTGCTGATGCAGGAGAGTAAGGTTGTGGCTTATGCGTCACGACAATTGAAAGTGCACGAGAGGAAGTATCCTACTCATGACTTGGAATTAGCTGCAGTGGTTTTCGTGTTGAAAATTTGGAGACATTATCTGTATGGGTCGAGGTTCGAAGTATTCAATGATCATAAGAGTCTGAAATATCTATTCGACCAGAAAGAATTGAATATGAGACAGAGGATGTGGTTGGAATTCCTAAAGGATTATGATTTTAATTTGAGTTACCATCCGGGTAAGGCTAATGTTGTGGTGGGCGCATTCAGTAGGAAGGCTATTCATATGTCGGCATTGATGAGTAAAGAACTAGATTTGATTGAGCAATTTAGAGATTTGAGCATGGTATGTGAAGTGACTTCAAGTAGTGTGATGTTGGGCATGTTGAAGATTAATAACGATTTTCTTGTCGAGATCAGAGAGAATCAAAAGCTTGACGTGAAATTGGTGGATTTGATGTCTGCAATGGAATCCAATCCAGAGATTAGCTTTAAAGTGGACGTTATGGGTGTGTTGAGGTTTCGGGGCCGAATTTGTGTCCCTGATAATTTTGAGTTAAAGAAGATGATCTTAGGGGAGAGTCATCGGAGTAGCTTGAGTATCCATCCGGAGCTACGAAGATGTATCATGATCTTAAGAAGTTATTCTGGTGGTCCATCCCAACAAGCGCTTGTTTTACGTCGTAGGCTCGACGCCTTTTATTGTCTCGCGAATGGTAAGAAACTTCCTCGCGGTACGCTAATGCTTTCGCCTCAAACGCAACCTAAAGAAAACGTCCTGCCCAAACACTTAACAAACGAATCAAAAGCAAAAGTATATACAAGTTTGTGTAAAAACACCAATTTACAACTGAATGGTGAAATTGACTAAACAAGTTGAAAAGTGAAGATATGTAATTTAAGAGCTAATCCGAGTTTAACTTGTTTAGTAAGTTCACCAAACAAAACAAAACAAGTATAACTATACAAAAATATACAAGTATGAGTCTATACACAAAATATACGATATTCACATATTTACGAAACTTAAAACGTGAAACCATCGCAATACGATTAATCTCAACTAATCCCTGGCAACGGCGCTATTTTGTTGGGGCGGTAAAGCGGCAAGCAACAAAAGATTTGGAAATATTTATCCGGGAATTATCGTGTCCACAGAGATTGGTGAGAAGAACTGTCGTTCGACTATCTCGCGTTCTAAGTTTCATGATTCGGGTGCAGAAAGGTAAATAAAAGCAAATAAACATTCTTAATAGTCTAAGAGAAATAGTTATGGAATTGCATTTTGTTCTACCCGACGAATACTTAAATCGGACGATCTTATCGCAACACACTCACAATACACATCAAAATCACCAGGCATCAATCGAGACGCCACATCAGTGTCCATGTCTGAAACACCGACGAAAGCTCAACCGCACTATTCACATCAGCGATGTCTCAACCGACACAAACAACACGGAGGCATTAAACTCGATACCCATTACGATCATTACCCCTAAATCCATTTCTGAAACCTAGAAACTAACGGTTATCATTCCTAATCAAGATCTATGGTGTCCATTTTTGAGACAACACAAATCCAGAGCATTTAAGCAAAAAGATCAAGGACAACAACAATGATGATTTATAAAGCGAATATTTAAACAATCCCAAGATCGACAAATGTACATACAAGAAGAGTAGAAATATACATACAAAACCCACCATTGGAATGAAACATAGGGAAGAAAGAAGATGAACCGGAGAAATCTCACCGTCACAATGAAATCGATACGAATCCATGATCAATCCACATGATGTAGCATCCAATGGTGTTTCCTAAACCTCTAAACTATCAAAAATGGATCAGAGCCACTCCAAGGGGGAAATGGGTGATAAAAACCCTAGAAAATCTATTCTAAAATATATATACAAAAACTGAAATCGCAGAGCGCGCGACGGGAGATAGAGCGCGCGACGCGAGCTCTCTCACTTAAAACACTAAACCGCCCTAGCGCGCGACGCGAGATACATAGCGCGCAACGCGAGTAACACTCTGTCTGGATTATTTATTTTTCATCTTCAGCGCGCGACGCGAGCTCCTGCGCGCGACGCGAGCTACACCAGAACAACAACTTTTATCTCTTCAAAACGAGTCCGCAGCCGTGTCTTCGACACTTTATTCCTCGAGGCTCCGAAACGCCAAAAATACCTACAAAAAGACAACAAAACTATCAAACGGTATATATTTACATAAAAACGTATTAAAACACAAACGATACAAAATATACACAAAACGGGGAATTATTCAAATGGTATTAACAAAATGCATCGATAAGTGCCACTATTTACATACACAAAATAACTACATTTTGGCACTTATAATATAGCCACCTCCCTCTGATTGAGTTCACATATAATAATAGTTATCATTCTAACATTGGGATGGCACCTTTTGAAGAGTTGTATGGAAGGAGATGTAGAACACCTTTGTGTTAGTATGTATCAGGTGAGAGCACAGTTCTTGGCCCACAAATTGTGCAACAGACTATCGAGAAAATCAAGATGATTAGAGAAAAAATGAAAACGTTTCAGAGTAGACAGAAGAGCTATCATGATAAAAGGAGGAAGGAATTAGAATTTGACGAGGGTGTTACATAATCACCTTCAAGAAAAACTAAAGCATTAATGAAGATACCATGAATATAGAGGAAATGGAAGGGATATGAAGAGTGTTTATGAACCGAAATCAAAATAAAAATATTTAAATCAAATGAAGTTTTTTTAATCACCATACCACAATAAAAAACAAATCGGTAGGAATCTAAACTTGGAAGAAGATGAAAATGAAGGATAGAAAAACACTTAGAAAGGGGGGGGGGTTGAATAAGTGTAGTCTAAAAACTTGAATGATAAAAACAAATTGCACAGTTATTTTTATCCTGGTTCGTTGTTAACTAAACTACTCCAGTCCACCCCCTTGGAGTGATTTACCTCACCTGAGGATTTAATCCACTAATCTCAACAGATTACAATGGTTTTCCACTTAGCCCGCGACTAAGTCTTCTAGAGTCTCCTGATCACAACCTGATCACTCTAGGAACAATTGCTTAGACACAAGCTAAGACTTTCTAGAGTATCCTGACCACCACGTGATCACTCTAGTTACAATTGCTTAGACACAAGCTAAGACTTCCTAGAGTTTCCTGATCAAATCTGATCACTCTAGTTCCTTACAAATTAATGTAATCAAATAAGAGTATTACAAGTGCTTCTGAAAAGCTATAATCACAATAGTGATATTTCTCTTAAAGTTTAAGCTTAATCTCACTAATATATTACAACACCAATGTAGTGAGCTTTGATGAAGATGAAGTTCGAGAGCTTTGATTTGAACAGCGTTTCAGCAAGTTTGTATTCACAGAATCGGTAACCTTGCTTCTCATCAGAACTTCATATTTATAGGCACTTGAGAAGATGACTGTCATACCCCAAAATTTGCCCATCTCATTTCACCTTTCAAATGCTCAAAGATCTCCAATTGCTCAAAGTCACCTATCTCCTAAACAAGTGCCTCTGAACTAGGGTTTTTCTTTTCTCAAAGGAAAGTCAGGTTCTGATATCTCCAATGGACCTCATAACCTCTCATATGCTTCAAAGGATCCTCATGCCAGTTTTCAAACTCTGATTCAAAAGATTTCTCACCCAATGGCCCAAACGATCAATAGTCTACTAGTTGACCTAAAAGTCAAACTATGGTCAAACCACAGTCAAAACATCTGATTTTTTGTCAACATCCTCATTATGAAGTATCATTCATCATTTGATCAAGGATTGATCATGATTCATCAAGGAAAGTTCAGAAATCAACAAAACTCAAAATTTCTAAATTAGGGTTTTTAACTAAAAGCCAACTGAACTTTGACCAGCCATAACTTTCACATGGAACATCAAAAATTGCCCATCCCAAAGCTCATTTTGAAGGAAATCAAATTCTCTACAAATTTGTCTCTCACATGCCAAGGCCAAAAGTGCTTCATTTGAGAGATATGAGCCAAAACATTACAGGTCCTTCTAAAGGATCGCAAAAAAGTCATTCTTTCTCAAAGACCATAACATGAACATGGTAGACTCAATTGAGATGAAACAAAAAGGGTTGATTAGAGGACTCTTCTAGGTTTCTAAAAAGTCCAAGAACTTGAAGAAATGATGAAATATGAGGAAATGGCAAGGTGTTCAAATTTACCTATTTTCAAGGGCATGCATGAAGAGAAAAAGACCAAAATTCCAAATATTTCCAAATGGGCTTATTTTCTTTTGATCCAAACTTGTTTCTAAAGCTTCCAAAAGTCTCTAAAGCCCATTGGCATGACATTCTCATATTTATTTTATTTATTCTTGAATTAATCCATTTAATTCAATTTTAATTAAAATAAAATGCAAAAAATAAATCAATAAATACAAGATTTGTTTTTTTAGTATCCTTGAGGTCCAAGATATTTATTAAAAGCTGGCAAGGTCGAAAATATTTGGTTGAGAATTGATTGGAACAAAAATAGGATGATTTGAATCATATATGAACTAAAATCTTTTTCAATTTTTTTCCAATCAATTAACTTATCCTTTGGACCAGATTATTACCCTAATTTCATGACATATATAAGGATGACATTCTCAGCAGCCAAGGGGACGAAAAAATTAGGAGAAGAGGCTAGGGTTTGAAGGACAAATTTTCAAAGGAAGGTGTAACAATCATATCCTCCATTCAAGGATTTGCAATGCGAAACAACCATACAAAATTCCTTCTGAAGTAGTAAAAGGTATGTTTGAACCCATATCCACGCTCGAACATCCCTAACACGCATGTATTATATTCATTATATTCTCATGCGCTTCTGATTTTCGTACCTTATTATTCAGTGCTTTTTAATCCTGGCTAACGGTTTATTTGAGTTCCTGGAACATTTTAGAGAAGGATTGGATCGTTGGTTGGAAGGTTTAACGTGTAGAACGTTACCTACCATAGTTAGGGCATGGGAACCTTCTCTTTCGTTTTGAGGGTTTCCGTCGCTTTTAAACCAAACAAACGACACCATTGAAACCACCGGGGCCGTTTTAGATGATCTGGGCACTTGGAAGTATTGTATGGTTCGTTCTCGGCGTGTTTTGATTTTTGCAGATATGGAAACGAAGAACCTGCGGAAAAATCCGCAGGTAAGTTCGAAGCTATTTTTGCAGGTAATTTCGTAGGTGCATGGGTTGAAGATGATGAATAGTGCGTGGGGGCACTGGGATCACGCGTGGCTCATAAATACTGGCGGGTCAGCGAATCGTTTTCTCTCTCTACGCGTGGATCGATTTCATGGGCTGGTCAAATGTTCTCCAATCTCTCTCTCTCTCTCTGGACTCATTGGATGCTGCACAATACTCCAGGCCCCACTTTGACTTCTTTTCAAATTTGGCACTTAGTATTTTGTTTTAATATTTATTTCATTCAAGGCATAATATTATCAACTAATATCATGCAGTGCACTTGGCAAATGGCGTTTGAGTGTGGCTTGGGGGTCCTGAGTTCGAGTCCCAGGTACTGCAAATTATTTTTACTAAGGACTTCCCACGTGATCCAATGTAACGCACACGCTGGCATACCATGTGCCCTCGTCTGAACACCACCAGATCTCCCCAAGATTGGATCCCACGCATCTGAAGAGAGAGGCTCACCATACACCCGCAAGATCAACCTCACAGAATCAGAGCTAAGTATTTTCCAAAAAAAAATTATTTTTACAATTCCTTTTCTTTTTTTTTCATTATTTTTATTTATTTATTTATTTTGGTTTTCTTATTTATTTTAATCAAGACTTGTCACATAAAATTACTTAATAATTTTATAAATTCATTTTTTTTATCGAAAACTCGACTTTTTTTTAATTTTATCAATAATTATTTTTAAACAATAAAAATTGTTATTTTTGTATATACTTTTAATTAATTAATTAATTAAAAATTAATAATTAGTTTTTAGGTTTGTTAACCTTGACTCATTTATAAACTCATTTATAAATCTTAGAATCCTCAGGTAGGCGTTATCCACTAACACATATTTTAGCCTTACAAACCCTGTAGGTCACAATAAGTTTTCTTGAATAAATATGTTAGGTTCAGGGGTAGGTTTTGCAAACCTTTTAGGGTTTATGGATCTTTAAGGTTTGTAGATCATCCGTACACTAAAAATTCTTTCTTTGTTCAAATTTTCAGGACTAGTCGAGATTCTCCAACTACGCGCCATGCCAATCGAAAAAGCTAAGTTCTCATTCCTTTTTCTCACTGATTTAAATATCCTTTTTTATTCATTAATTTTTGCCTTATAAATTAAAATAAGGTTTGTTCCATTTACCACCGAATTGGTAATGCACTCACCCCATTATTTTCTGTTAATTCTCAGATGGTCAAAGACAATCGAAGATTCGAGGAAGGTCGAGGCATTCAAAAAATTTATATTAATTATTATGCCATATTTTTCTTCTGCCCTTTTAATTTCCCCATCTCCGCAGGTGTTTATTGTAATAGCGTAGGACATTTATCTTTCTGCCTTTAGTTTTCTGCAATTTTAAACTGCGTGGATAGTAATCTTAGGGAGTGCAAGCCTTTAACAGAATTAGAATAACTGTAATTATAAGATAAATATTATCCGAAAACAATCACGTGATTGGTGCACACACGCACACACCTTTAAGGGTACCCTTCTTGTGGCCTGTTGCCTGTTGCCTTCAATTTCGATCAAATAGTCAAGTCCCTTCGAATGTAGGGATACCTTAGCTTGCTGCCTTCGATTTAAAAATCACCACGCCCCTCCGATAAAAGATCATAGTCCCTTCGAGTTGCCTACGATAAATATGATCTCGTCCCTCGATTAAATGGTGATAGTCCCTTCGAATGCTAAGGTATCCTTACTGTTGCCTAAATGACTATTATATCCTTCCCTTAGACTACCTGCCCTCTTCATGGTAGGGACAGTCTTATGACGAACGATTATTCCCGATGACCCGCACATCCAATTGAAAGACTTCCTGCCCTCTCATGGTATGGATAAACCCTTTCGCCCGAAAGACTTAAAGAACACGAAAGACAAACTTAGGGTAGGTAGTTCTTAATTGCTTGCTCACAATCAATTTAAAAATCAAATGCTTTTCACACCTCCTATTCAAATACTTTCAAAACAAGGCTACGCTTATTTACAAGCTAAAGTCCTTAAACGAATCTTTTCTTATTCAAACTTTTCAAACAAACAAAGTGAGCTAAGCAATTAAGAGCCCATGGATAACCATGGATGCGAAGGGTGCCTTACACCTTCCCTTTGTATAACTTACCCCCCGAACTCAAAATCTTTCAAAGGTCTTTTTCTGTTCTTTTAGCCATTCCAATTGGATAAAATAAAAGTCGGTGGCGACTCTTGCTATCCGCGACATTTCGATATAAAGTCAGTTCACCGTATTACAATGACCGTTGGGAGCATTTAATGCATTGCGTATTCTGTACAGCATTGCATTTAATGTTTCACTCTTTTGTCAACTACCTCGAGCCTTGTTTACACTGTGTCTACTGACGTTGCCTTTAATAGCTTCTAACGTTCCTTTTGTTAGTCAGCGTAGCCTGCCATCTTGTACTTGCTTCTGATCTGATGTTTGTGTATACAACGTTTGAATATCATCAGAGTCAAACAGCTTGGTGCAGAGCATCTTCTTGTCTTCTGACCTTGAAGTGCTTCTGAGCGTGATACCATGAGAACTTCAGTGCTTCTGCTTCTGATCTCTAGTTCTTCTGATGCTTCCATAGACCCATGTTCTGATTCTGCTTGACCATCTTCTGATGTCTTGCCAGACCATGTTCTAATGTTGCATGCTGAACCTTCTGAGTCAAAGCTTCTGAGCGCTGATTTGTGCATACTCTTTATATATTTCCTGAAAGGGAAATTGCAGTGTATTAGAGTACCACATTATCTCATACAAAATTCATATCCTTGTTATCATCAAAACTAAGAATATTGATCAGAACAAATCTTGTTCTAACAATCTCCCCCTTTTTGATGATGACAAAAACATACATAAATGATATGAATTTGCAATTAGAAAAGAATAGACGGCAAAGGACAATTACACAGCTATAGCATAAGCATATAGACAAAGTGTGAGTATGTCTCCCCCTGAGATTTGCAATCTCCCCCTGAGATGAGTAATCTCCCCCTGAAATTAATACTAGAAGAATTTTATAAATAAAAGACTTCCCTGAGTATTTCAGTAGAGACGTTCACATATGCTTGATCTTCAGAACATTCATGACTTCTGATTCTTGCTTCCATAGGACAGCTTCAGAACTTGAATTTCTTTGATCTTCAGAACATTCACAGCTTCTGATTCCTGCTTCCATCGGACAGCTTCAGAACTTGAATTTCTTTGATCTTCAGAACATTCACAGCTTCTGATTCCTGCTTCCATCGGACAGCTTTAGAACTTGAATTTCTTCTTACATCACTTCATGCTAGATTGTATCAGAACATTGTTGAATGTACCAGAGCATCATCAGAGCATCTCTACATCCTGAAATGTTACAGAACAAAACTAAACGACAAAAGTCAGCATGAATGAGTCAGAACATAGAATATGTTTCATAACACATAATATGTATCAGAGCCACATAATATGTATCAGAACAAATAGACATAATGTTTCAGAGCATATTCTATCATCAGAATATCTGAACATTCTTCCTTCTTGCTTCTGATCTTGAAGCTTTCTAGCACTCAGCTTGCTTCAATTTTCAAAAGCTTGATTCTTTATAGAATTGCTTCTCCTTATGGTTTTGCTTTTCATGTTGAGCTTTAAAGATTGTCTTCAATCCTGCAAAAACACTTAGAAACACAAATCTAGCAAATTCTGTTAGTGGTGTAGGGACTTTCTTCCCGGTAACTGATAATATTAATTAGATCATTTATCACATATTTCTCCCCCTTTTTGTCATTACATCAAAAACATAAAAGATTCAGATGAAAAACAAAAGGAAACATATGGAAGAAAAAGATAATTTTCATTTAAGCTCAAGGAAGACAGAAGTACAGAAGTACAAGAGGATAAGCAAGAGAAGATGCACAAACAGATGCAGCAAAGCAAGAAAAAAAAACAAACAACTAAGACTCAATCTAAGATGACCCTAGCTTCGACAAGATCTTGGCCAGCATATCTTGAACCCCATTGTTATGCTCATTCTACCTCTCCATGAAAGCTCTAAACTCAGCATTGACTGAACTTTGCTCATCCTGGTTCTTCTGAATAACTTCCAGAGTCCTTGCAAGACGGGAAAGTTCATCAGAAGAAGCTTCACAGCTTTTATCCAAAGGGATGACATTGTGATCTGCAACTTCCATTGTTAGATCATTTGCAGGGTTTTCCTAAACAGGAACTGTTTCAGCAACATGATCTTCTGCAACTGCTTCTTGCATAGAGGCATCTTCATACTCAGCAGCAGGTAGGGGTGTACATGGGTTGGGTCAACCCACAAAACCCGGTCAAACCCACCCAAAAAAATCCACAAAAGTGGGTTGGGTCGGGTAATTGGGTGGATATGGGTTTCAAAACTAAAAAACCCATTTAAAAAATTGGGTTTCGGGCAAAACCCAACCCAAACCCAAAAGACCCATTGACCCACTAATCAAATATTTATTATTACAATTTTAATAATTTTGATGAATATTAACTTAGAAATAGTAATTTTAGTCTCTAAACATTTACTATTTTAATGAACCATGACCCAAAAGTGGGTTGCCCAAACCGACCCATTGATGTAACGGGTGGTTAATTTACATCACCCAAACCGGAGTGTCTAATATGGGTTGGCCATTGGGTTTGGCCAAACCCAATCCAAACCGGCCCATGTACACCCCTAGCAGCAGGAACCTCAGAATCTCCATTCTCAAGTGCCTGAAGAATGGCAGCTAGATTCCTAGGGGCAGAAGGACCTTCAAATTCTGGTGGGTCAACAACTTCTGGAATGGCCAAGCTTGGGTCTTCCTTAGAAGGGTTTTCCCTCAGAAAGTCAAAGAGAGTCTTGAAATCTCCGAGCAGAACAGGATATTGAGGTCTCCAGACCACAATTTCCCTGCAAGGGTTAGCTTCCATTGCAGCAGCCATTCTAGCTTCTTCAATTTCATCCACGAAGGGCTTCTCCTCAGCAGCAACACAATTTCTGAGAGGATGATAGTATATACCGTTATCACCCTTGTCGCGGGGAAAATCGTATCTTTTTTCGGGATGAGACACCTGATGCCTTCTTTGGGCTCGAGTGCTCAAAAAAATGATTTTTCTTTTGTTTCGACCAAACTTTTTATTGTTTTCAAAGTAGGAAAAGGAAAAAAGCTGCAATAACCTTAAAAGTGGGGGAGAGATTCCGGGTAAGAGGGTTGGTTATACGAAGGGAAGGTATTAGCACCCAACGTATCTATAGTACTCTATAGGTTTCTTTGTTATGTCCATTTCATTCTATGCTATTGGGGTTCTGTTGTGAGATAGGTGGGAAACTAAGGTGTTTGTTTGATTATGCTCGCAAAGATCATCGCGATCCTCTGCATACATATCCCTTAGAGGGAATCAGAGCATCTGTAGCTCGGGGTCTACGGGTGCTAAGGTTTGAGTGGTTTGAGAGAGAAGTTTTGCTCGCCAAGGATACGACCTTGTGCCTACGTATTTTCAAAGGGATGTTGAGAAAGTCAGAGCAATCGTAGTTCCCACTTATGCTAGTGGAAGCAAAGGATAAGAGACAAATGTCATCTTAATGTTCGATGTATCTAATCTATATCATCACATACATCTGTTTCATTTTTGTTTGAAATCTTTTCATTATAAGCCCTGGGCTGTGCCACTTATGGCGCTTAGAATGATAAAGATGTTTTTTTGTTTAACCAGCCTTTTGGCAAAAACTTTCAATGAAGTCAGCCTTGTGACAAAAAGTTTTGATTAATCAGCCAGCCTTGTGGCAAAAGTTTCAATGAAGTCAGCCTTGTGACAAAAACTTTGATTAATCAGCCAGTATGGTGGCTAAACGGTTTGATTGATTAGCCAACCTTGTGGCAAAAAGAAATTCGGTTGATTAATTGTTTGTGATGATATAGAAGAGATACTCCTATCATAGAGATGATAAATGTCTAATCTCCTAGGGTATTTGTTTTGGATATTGGGGATGCTTATAAGAAGCCCGTGGGTCCTTGTACGAAGCCCAAGAGGAGGCTATCCGAGGGTCCTTCCATTGTAAGCCCAAGAGGAGGCTATGGGAGGGACAATCGAGGGTCCTTGCATTGTAAGCCCAAGAGGAGGCTATGGGAGGGACAAGTCGTTTGTACGAAGCCCAAGAGGAGGCGTGGTATAGTTGGTTTGAGCTCTTAGAGCGATTTCACCGGGAAACCATACTCTATGTCCTAACCTAAACTAGGGAGATTCTTTGCACGAAGCCCAATAGGAGGCTATGGGGAACCTAGTGTTGTACTAAGTTGAACAAGTATATATAACATGAACAAACACATGAACAAGTATGAACAAACATGGACAAACATGAACAAGTATGAACAATTACATATATATGTCAAAGTGTGTGTATATAATGGAGTTTATGAAGGAAATATACCTGTAAGCATGATCCATTTGTATACACGGGGCTCGGGACTTATACTCGGGGAGAGGCCCAATGAGTTTATTCAAAGCTATGTAAACAAGTATTTACAAAAGAGGTTTGGGACTTATACCTACATGGAGGCCCATGTTGATTTTTTGGGAAGATTTAAAGAAAACCTTCATTTTTGATTTGTTATTCAAAGTTAAAAATCAAACTGATCGAGGTATGTACAAAAAGGTGTATGTACAATGAAATACCTAATTTCATGTAAAGGAATGGGACTTATACCTACATGGAGGCCCATATTGATTGAAGAAAAACCCTAATTTTGATCTTGTTATTCGAGGGTTTAAATCAATTCGATCGTGGTATAAAAAGATAGGCATATATACAATGAAAAACCTAAATTTATACAAAGGAATGGGGCTTATACCATAAGGGATGCCCAGGAGGTTTTGAAAATCAATTGATCAATCCAAAAAGATTTAATCAATAGTTTCTTGAAAAGAAAACTAAAAAGAAATGATTTATCGTTTCGAAAAAACTGTGATCGTTTGTTTTAAAACAGTTTGAAATTTTGAAAGAAATCAAATTAATTAAGATAAACACAAAGATTATACTTAATTAACACCTAAATGATTAGGGTTTGATCACAAAATATTTACAAATGATTAAGTTTGAAAAATCAAATGAAAAACAATATTTAAAGTATTTTAAAAACACTTAAAAACATGTCATTTTAAACCTATTTAAAATGTATTAAATAAATATTTTTTGTGATTTTTTTGGATGTTCATAAAATATGTATATTAAATAAAGAGTATGCAAAAAATGAAGTGAAAATGATGAATTTTGATTGGTTAAATCAATTGATGAAGTTGTGTAAAAAATTAAAGAAAACAAGTGATAAAAAATTGGTTTTGTCTCAACTAGGGCTTGAACCCACGCCCTCTCTCTTACTAACCAAAACACTTGCAAACTGAGCTGCGCGCGCAGCTTGTAATATACACGCTTCCATTTAATTATATTTTAAAACGTATCATTTGAATTTTCTGAATAAAAAATGGCGCCAAGAACACACCTTCAACTGAAATTTGAAAATCTCTAAAACTGTGTTGTTTTCATCAAGTAAAGGGTCTATCTCACTCGGTTTTTTACGAGGAACATGATGGTGCCCTCATAATTCATTTATTCTTGCTATAAGGTGATCAATTTTGTGATGAACACGAAGAACCCTAATTCTGAATTTGAACATGAAATCGTGTATGATTGATGAATTGTCAAATCGATTGAGGGCTATTGATCAGTGATAGTGCAGAAACAAGATGGCAACTCAATTTTTCATTTATGATGCATGTATGTATGAGTTTGAAGTTCATGAGGCTTACCTTCAAAAAGGGCAAAACTGGAGATTGAATTCTTCAATAGAGGTGTTACAGATGCTTTGCAATGATCTGGATAGCTTCAATGATGATTATGGAACATGTCTGGATGCTTGGAGTGAACTGAATTCATCTAAGCATAGCCATGGGACCCGATCTGCAGTTGCTTGGTGTGAGGATCGAATTTGATGATGGAGGTGTTTCAGATCATGAATGATGGTTGGGATAGTTCACATATGGTATATGGAATGTGTTTGGATGATTAGCTTGGACAAAATTGGCCTGGAATTGATTTTGGCATGATAAGGCTAGTGTTATGCATATTTGGAGGTTGAAGAGTGATTCTGAGTTTTGGGTGTTTTTGGGGTGTGTGGATGGATCAAACACATCCCATATGATGTTTATGAGTTGTGGGAGGCATTATTTTGGCCAGAACTTCAAAGGTTTGGAGGTTGGGATTTCTACCTCACTTTGAAACTTGAAACTTGCAAATAAAGAAAGAAGAGAGAAAACCTATGATTGTGAGGTTTTGGTGTGATTTGAAGAGTGGAAATGACCTCTATTGATAGGCCAAGCTTTCTGAATACAAAGCCTTTGCAAGTGGATCAAACAGTGATGATTTGGCTTATGAGATAAAATGGAATCTCTTACATTTAATGCAAAATGGTTAAAGTGACTTAACCATGGTTATTTTTCCAAGCTTCTTATCCTCTTCCATTCTGATCTTCAAATCAGAAAATATCTTTCAATTATTGCTTTGATGTGTCATTACTTGCATTAGAGGCCATATAGTATTGAAACTTAGTGAAAAATGGTGAAAATTCAAGCATAATGGTCACTAATGTCAAAATTCAAAACCATAGCTATGCTCCATATTTTTCCATGCTCTTGGACATTTTGGAAAGCTCATGTTACACACTTCAAAACCCTAGTTGAAAGTTTCTTCAAGACCTTTAAGGAAATGGGTGAAAAAGATCCATGAACTTTGAAGAAAGTGAGATTTTAAGTGAAATTTTCAAAAGATACCAACTTTGAAGCTCCATATCTCTTAAATGGTTGATCTTTTGGAAAATCATTTTATGTGACAAAGTTGTTCATTGGATCATAATCTACAACTTTCATGTTGGAAGTTTTTTTCAGTTTGTAGGTGAAATTTTGGATTATTCCCTTCCAAAGTTTGGAAAAAACCATTGAAAAACACTTAGAAATTTTTCTAAGTATGAAAGTCAAACTTTTGACTTCTTGATTCTTGATTGATTTTCTTGATTTTTCTTGATCAAATGACTTCATATATCATATATTGATGATTTAAAACTTCAAAAGTCATGGTTGACCAAAATTCCCCAAAAGTCAATGGTGATCTTGTACAGTTGACTTTTTCAGACGAATCGCGTTTCTGGAGATTTCAAATGAACCAGGCTATCCTCACCAAATGAGTGGTATGAATGGATCACATTGAGTTACTGGAGGATCTTGAGCCATGGTTTAAGTTATGGCATCATGTTCTGATAAAAAAGTCAGTTGTTCAAGTGAATTAGGTTAAAACCCTAATTGTCGACCTGATGAAATTGATGACTGTGGATCTTGAACTGAGATGTAATTTCCATTGGATATTGCCATAGGGATTATTTGAAGATGATTGAAACCTTTGATTGACTCCCTGGGGATTTTTAGGGTTTCCCAAATGTGATCCCTGATTTTAGTCCCTGATAGTTCAAAACCCTAATTTGATGATTTGAAATTTCACTGTTGATCAATCCTTGTGTAGGAGATGTCCTGAGCCAATGGATTAGGTCAAAATGATGTACTTGGGGTCTTTAGGTCATGTCCCAGGTCATTAGGTCAAATCCTGAGCAAAAGTCAAGAGTATGCTATCTTCAGTCAAAACCCTAATCTGGTTAATTCAGAGCCTTTGAGCTTGTTGAAATGAATTTTTGAGGACCAAATGTTGATTGTTGATGAAGATGTTTCATTTGGGATGAAGGGAGAACAAAACCCTAATTGATTGTTACTTGTATTGATGAGTGATTTCTTGTTTAATCCCTGTTGAGCACAAGTAGCAAACACAAGCTATGCAATTTGTTAGAGATGCAAATGATGCATATGCAATGATATGAGGTGGTATCTTAGGTCAAAAATTGGGGTATGACAGATGCCCCTATTTAAGTTTCTTCAACCTGAGATATGAAGATTGAAAATCTTCGTTTTGATAGGGTGGAAGAGACTTAAATATCAGAAGACGCAAATTTTGGACCTAAGATACCAAAATTGCGAATGATGCAAGGATATCTTTACCGAGGGGATATCAAGAACTGACTCCACTGGGGACAAGAGATCGGGAAGGATGTCTCAATCCGTTTTACGAAGAGAATCCGTTTTTTTCTTTTCGGGAAAGCAAGTGTATGCTTCACCGGGGAATGATAGCTTTGTAAGAAAAGCTTACCTATCGACATTATCGACTATCAGCATGGGGATAGACTTGTTTAATAATGCGAAGGTGAAAGGTATGAAACTGTATTACCGACTATCAGCATGGTGATAGACTTGACAAGGTAAAAAATAGTTTCAAAGGTTCGGTTAATATTACCGACTATCAGCATGGTGATAGACATGTTAAATAATATAACCAGAACAAAAGGTTACCGACTACCAGCCTCGTGATCGTGGTTTTGAAGACATGATCAATTATCAGCCGAGTGATAAAATGATTCTGGAGACTTTGTTAGGGAAATTACTGGTTATTCAGCCTTGTGAACAATAATAAGGCCCTAATTGTCAAATGGTCTTCATGATTGATTTCCTAGAGAGGAAAAGTCTTTTGGAAAAGACATAAGCTGCTCGGATGATGAGGCTATTGCTTATTTTCTGTTTTTCACGACTCTGTTTGGGGAATCAAAATTTGAATCTGGTGAAGACAAGGTTCTATCCATGAATGAATTGGAAAGAAACAGCCAAACAAGACTTTGTACCCAATGAGGGATGAACTCAAATGGGGATTTTCTCCTTTGTTTTGAGAGGAGAAACTAAAGCAACCTTCTTCCACGAGGGATGATCTCAGTGGGGAACTGGAGAAAGAATATGTTCTTTTTGCTTATGGGTGACAACCTACTGGAGGGATGACACGCCCGTACTTGTTTCTTTTTTTCTTTTTCTTTTTTTTTCTTCTTTTTTTTCTTTTTTTTTCTTCTTTTTTTTTCTTCTTTTTTTTTTGGGATAGATATATCCTGAACAAGTGATTTCGAAGCAAACATTGAAAAATGCAAGAATGCATAAATGATGCAAATATGTATGAATGATGAATGTCATGAATGTTGCATGCATGCTAACGATACTGACAGACAAATAAGTGTATACTGGAGAGGGACCGACGTCGCAATACAACCAGATACTTGGCAAATGTTCTTCAGCACGGTGTAGATAACACAGGTGATGAATGGTGCTGCATGTTTTAAACTTCTTTGGGGAAGACAAGCATTTTTCTTATTGAGATGGAAGAACTTCTTCACTGGAGATAGAAAATCTTCGTTACTGGGGATAAAAGACCTTCTTCACTGGGGATAAAAGACCTTCTTCACTGGGGATAGAAGAGTTTTTCCTATCATAATCTTTGATTCATCCTATGGAGATAGCTGTTGATGTTCCTTCTGTTGTTCACAACTAAAAGGAAAATTTCGCTTTTATTTTGAAAAAGAAAAGTAAATTCATTTAAAACTTTTTTCTTTTTTCTTTCAAAAAACGAATAACACAATTAAAGCGTCATTTTGCAAGCTAAAAGAAATTAGAGATTGCAAACAAATGGGCACAAGGCTCAAATTTATTTAATAGGATGGAAATCAGCTAAAGGCGTGATTCCATGGAGTATTTACAAAAGTTGGGAATGGTAATTATGCGGAAAAGGCTACATTGAAAGCAATAACCATTATTCCCCCTATAAACTTTGAGTTCCAACTGTGCTTGTCGCTTCAGATTGGCAATAATTTGATTGAAGATCCTTTGATGAAAAATACTCCTCAGGTGACGAAGTACGGACTGATGCAGTTACTTTGTCATAAATCCTTAATTTTTGCCTAGATTGTCCTTTCAGGTTTTCAATCTACCAGGATGAATTTTTTCTGTTTATTGTCTCTAATTTTTGCCTGGACCGCCCTTTCGGGTTTTCAGTACACCGAGACGCTCATTTTTGCCTAAGTCGCCCTTTGCGGGTTTTCGACTTACCGAGCTGTTCTTTTGTTCTTTTTTAGACAAAGTATTTCTTGACTGCATCAGCATTCACAGGATGTGGGAGTTCATCACCATCCATGGTTGCAAGAGTCATGGCGCCGCCAGAAAATGTTCTTTTGACAACATACGGGCCTTCGTAATTAGGAGACCATTTGCCCCTAGAATCTGGTTGAAAAGACAAAATCTTTTTAAGCACGAGGTCGCCTTCTCGAAATTCACGAGGTCGAACCTTTTTGTTGAAGGCTTGTTTCATCCTTGCTTGGTATAACTGTCCGTGGCATAGAGCAGTCATACGTTTTTCTTTGATTAAGTTCAACTGATCGTATCTGCTTTGACACCATTCAGCCTCTCATAACTTAGTCTCCATGAGGACTCTCATTGATGGGATTTCAACTTCTACGGGGAGCACAGCTTCCATGTCGTATACTAGAGAGAAAGGGGTTGCCCCTGTTGAAGTACGCACTGAAGTACGGTACCCATGTAAAGCAAATGGCAGCATTTCGTGCCAGTCTTTGTAAGTGACGACCATTTTCTGGACGATCTTCTTAATGTTTTTGTTAGCAGCTTCAACGGCGCCATTCATTTTTGGTCTGTAAGGAGAAGAGTTATGATGCTCAATCTTGAATTCCTCACATAATTCTTTCATCATTTTGTTGTTCAAGTTTGAACCATTGTCAGTAATGATCTTGCTGGGAATACCATATCGGCAAATGATGTTATTCTTGATAAACCTCACAACCACTTGTCTTGTAACATTGGCGTAAGATGCTGCTTCGACCCATTTGGTGAAGTAATCAATTGCCACTAAGATGAAACGATGACCGTTTGAAGCTTTCGGTTCGATCATTCCAATCATGTCGATACCCCACATGGAGAACGGCCATGGAGATGAGAGAACGTTGAGTAGAGTCGGTGGCACATGGATCTTATCTGCATAGATCTGGCACTTGTGACATCTCTTCACGTGTTTATAACAATCAGATTCCATTGTCAACCAATAGTATCCTGCTCTTAAGATTTTCTTGGACATTGCATGCCCATTTGAATGGGTTCCAAAGGACCCTTCATGCACTTCATGCATTAACATGTCTGCTTCGTGTCTATCCACGCATCTGAGCAAAACCATGTCGAAGTTTCTTTTGTATAACACGTCTTCGTTTAGGAAGAAACTTCCAGAAAGTCTCCGTAGAGTTTTCTTATCTTTGTTTGATGCCCCAAGCGGGTACTCTTGAGTTTGAAGGAAGCGTTTGATGTCGTGGAACCACGGTTTATCATCGATGATTGCTTCAGTTGCAAACACATAGGCTGGCCTTTCAAGGCGCATAATTCTGACTTTAGGCATATCGTTCCAGTGACTCACTTTGAACATGGAAGATAGAGTAGCCAAGGCATCTGCCATTCGATTCTGATCTCGAGGTATATGATGCAATTCAACCTTGTTGAAGAAAGTCAACAGACGTCCTGCATAATCTCTGTAAGGAATCAAGCCAGGGTGGTAAGTTTCCCACTTGTCTTTGATTTGGTTGATCACGAGGGCTGAATCTCCATATATGTCGAGGATCTTGATCCTTAAGTCAATGGCTTCTTCGAGACCCATGATACAAGCTTCATATTCTGCGATGTTGTTGGTGCAATCAATTAGCAGTCTGGCGGAGAATGGGATATGAGTACCCTTGGGAGTGATGATGATTGCCCCAATTCCATTGCCAAAAGCGTTAACTGATCCATCAAAAATTAGGCCCCATCTTGATCCAGGATCAGGACCTTCTTCAGGTAACGGTTCGTCACAATCTTTCATCTTCAAGTACATGACATCTTCATCAGGAAAATTAAACTTGAGAGATTGATATTCATTAATTGGTTGATGCGCCAAATGATCAGCGAGAATGCTTCCTTTGACCGCTTTTTGAGCACGGTACTCGATGTCATACTCAGATAACAGCATTTTCCATCGGGCAATCCTTCCTGTTAAGGCAGGCTTTTCAAAGACATACTTGATCGGGTCCATTTTGGAGATTAACCAAGTAGTATTGTTGATCATGTATTGGCGGAGACGTTTTGAAGCCCAAGCCAAAGCACAACATGTTTTTTCGAGCATGGAGTAACGAGACTCACAGTCTGTGAATTTCTTACTCAAGTAATAGATGGCATGCTCCTTCTTACCGGTTTCATCTTGCTGTCCAAGCATACAACCCATGGATTCTTCCAACACAGTAAGGTACATGATTAATGGTCTTCCTTCAACTGGAGGAATCAATATTGGCGGTTCTAACAGGTATTCCTTGATACTGTCGAACGCTTTCTGGCAATCTTCAGTCCATACAACCCCTTGATCTTTGAGGAGAAGCTTGAAAATTGGCCCACAAGTAGCAGTCATTTGAGAGATAAATCTGAAGATATAGTTCAATCGTCCGAGAAATCCTCTTACTTGCTTTTCAGTTTTTGGTGCAGACATCTCTTGAATAGCTCTGACTTTGTCGGGATCTACTTCAATACCTCTTTGGCTGACAATGAAACCCAAGAGTTTTTCAGATCTAACCCCAAAAGTACATTTGTTAGGATTCAAGCGAAGCTGATATTTCCTTAGTCGTTGAAACAACTTCAAAAGGTATTCAATATGTTCTTCTTCTGTGCTGGACTTAGCTATCATGTCGTCCACATAAACTTCAATTTCTTTATGCATCATGTCATGAAAGAGAGTAGTCATTGCCCTTTGGTAAGTTGCGCCTGCATTCTTTAATCCAAATGGCATCACTTTGTAGCAAAAGGTACCCCATGGGGTGATGAAAGATGTCTTCTCCATGTCTTCAGGAGCCATCTTGATCTGATTATAACCAGAGAACCCGTTCATGAAGGAAAAGACGTTGAACTTAGCGGTGTTATCAACCAGCATGTCGATATGTGGTAATGGAAAGTCATCTTTTGGACTGGCCTTGTTCAAGTCACGGTAGTCAACACACATTCTGACTTTTCCATCTTTCTTCGGAACTGGCACTATGTTGGCCAACCATTGAGGATATTCTGAGGTGACAAGAAAACCTGCGTCGAGCTGTTTTTGAACTTCCACTTTGATCTTGTTAGCCATATCAGGGTGAGTCCTTCGCAATTTCTGCTTAACTGGCGGACATTCTGGCTTCAATGGCAAGTAATGCTGAACAATATTGGTATCCAACCCAGGCATGTCTCGGTAGGACCAGGCAAACACGTCAACATATTCTTTGAGAAGGTCTGTCAACTTACTCTTGATATCAGCATCAAGCAGCGATCCAATGGTCACTTCTTTTTTGTCTTCTTCAGAACCCAAGTTGATCTTTTCTAAAGGCTCTTTGTGAGGCAGAATGGCTCTTTCCTCGTGCTTAAGTAATCGAGAGATCTCGTCCGGGATATCCTCTTCTTCCTCTTCTCCGGCTTCGAACACAGGAAACTCAAAGTTGGGAGAGGGCATAGAGTTATTGCATTCAATGGGTTTATCAATAGTAAATCTGCACATATGATTTATATTTATTTCAGAAATTTTATGAATGCAGGAGTGTATGCACATTTTTTTTTGAAAAAGTTTTTTTTTTGGTTTTTTTTTATTTTGGTTTTTTAGGATTACCATTTCCAGAAAAAAGCAAAAATAAAACATATAATGTAGGGAATTCAAAATGACACTTTATTTATGATTCATTTTTGAAACAAAGCCCTAAACACAGACTCATTTGTCTTGGGCAGGACAAAGAGGGAAACTTTTAAAACAAAGCCCTATACACAAAGTTATTTGGGCGGAACATTTAAAAGCAAAGCCCTATAAAACATCTCTCTGCTTTGGGCAAGGCAGGAGGTCAAAATAACAGCGAGGTGATTACTTTGAGCGGCGAACAACATTCGGAACGTCGACAGCTTTCCAGTAGCAACGAACTCCTCTGTGTATTATGTATTCAGGAAAATTCTCCTCAAAATTATCTTCAGTATTGACATTGACCGCTGGTCGAGCAGGATTTGAAGGTCCTGGTTTGTCACCCTTGTTCTTTGTAGAGTTGAAACGGTCTTCTTCTACTTCTTGAAGAGCATATGATGAGTCACAATCTTCAGAATTTTCAGGATGTACTTCCCAGTCTTCAGGATGAAGAGACTCATTGTCAGAGACACTTTCCGAGTCAACTGCGGGGCCATCTTCCCCTTCATCTTCAAAAATGGCATTTATGTGATAATAACCATCTTCAGGATTATAAATCTTGGTAGATGCGTTGAAGCCGAAATCTTCAGTAATTTCAGGCTGCTGAGAAAATTGACAGGGCTGATAAGCCTCTTCTGGTTGACTATTATATTCAAAGGAATCTCCCCATCCAGTTGGTCGGATATCTTCAATCGCAATCTTTGAACTTTCAGGTGTAGTGTATTTCACCATGTAATCATATTTTCCACTTGGTTGTCCCAAGGTGTCCCAGATTTCTGCAGGAACAGGCTCAGTTTCTTTGCCTTTAGATTTCTCTGAAGGAGGATATGGTTCTTCCTGAGATATGTATCCCGAGTCATTGAGATAACATTTCCATTCTTCTTCAGGATCAGGTAGACCTTCTTCGATGCATTCTTCGATAAGGACATTAACCTCTTGAGGAATTGGGTTAAGGAACCCTCCACTAATGAATGTTTCTTTGATCGGACGAAGGGTTTCATCCTTCTTGGTGCAGTTTGAGAACATTGGTGAACATCCGAGTCCTGTTCTGGTTTCATTGTTGGTAGGGATCACAACTTGCCCCCAGCCAGTGGTAGTTCCATCTTTCATTACTTTCACTGCCTCTTTGTAAGAAGAGATTGATGCTTTCTTCTTGGAAGATTCGTCTTCTAAAGAGAGACCTTAGAACTGAGTTCCTTCCACATCATCAGCACCAATGAAAGAGAAATTGGATAAATGACTCACCATTAAGGCTTGTTCTCGACTTATCGTTACCAATTTTCCATTTGTTACAAACTTTAACTTTTGGTGGAGCGTAGAAGTTACTGCCCCTGCTTCATGGATCCATGGTCGTCCTAACAGACAGCTATAAGCAGCTTGAATGTCCATGACCTGGAAAGTGATTTGAAATGTATGTGGACCAATTGTCATGGGAAGGTTGACTTCGCCAATAACAGATTTTTGCGATCCATCAAATGCTTTGACTACTACACCACTGAACTTCATAGGCATTCCTTGGTAAGACAAGCGAGCAAGAGTCGTCTTTGGCATCACATTCAAGGAAGATCCGGTGTCTACCAACACATTGGACAAAGAGTCTGACTGGCATTTCATAGAAATGTGTAGAGCAAGATTGTGATTTCTACCCTCCTCGGGGAGTTCTTCATCACAGAAGCTTAAATTGTTGCAAGCTGTTATGTTAGCTATTATCCCATCAAAGTGGTCAACAGTCACATCATGATCTACAAAAGCTTGATCTAAGACTCTCGTCAGGGCTTCCCTGTGGGCTTCAGAATTTAAAAGCAATGAAAGTATTGAGATCTTTGAAGGAGTTTGCATAAGCTGATCCACAATCTTGTATTCACTTCTTTTGATAAGCTTTAAAATTTCATCAAAGTCAGCGTTGACATTGGTTCCACTGGATTGGCCAACATCAGTGTTTGTATTACTGATAGGAGTTTCCTCAGGGTTCCCTACTGGTGTATTGATAGAATTTTGCCCGGTTGCAGGAGCAACAGGCTGCTTTGGAGGTAGTGGAGTATACACACGTCCACTTCTTGTTACGCGACTCACATCAGCAATATTTACGACAGATGAGAGAGTTGGTAAAGGAACTTCTTGTCCATTCTTTATCATTGTTGCATTGTAATTGTATGGAACTGCCTTGTCAGAGTCATAGGGAACAGGTCCAGGTAGAAAAATGATTAAAGGAGCAATAGGAACCCTTGGTTTGTTGTAAGTAACTTCTATGCGCTCAGGCATGTTGAAATGAGGAACGATGACGTTAACTTTAGGCATTTCTGAGTTGATATCTGAGACTAAAAGCTCATGCGGATAACATCCTATCATGTTAACTTCATCTTCATTCCTATTTCTGTAGATCTGAATAGTACCATTATCTAGAAAAACTTGAAGATCTCTTCTCACAATCGAACATCCATGAGGATCTACACAACATATGCTACAGGAACCGTAGTGATGCTGGCGAAAATTCTGCCCTTGACAGAGAGTGGCGTGCATTTGTACCAAATCTGCTCTTGAGAAGTTGATATTATAGACTCGGTATGGACCAGGACATCCATACACCATGTTTACAACATGCCCTCCATGATTGGGCAGCGGATTTGCTTGCACATTTGGATTCAAATTTCTGAAAGAGAGGAGATTAGATCTAACCAACCTCTGATCTTCATATTTCAAAGCTATGCAATGCTCAAGATCATGGCCAGGTGCTCCTTGATGATAAGGGCATGAGACTTCAGCTTTGTACCACCATGGGAGTTTCTCAGGTACTGGTGGTGGTGCTTTAGTTTGAACAAGACCTCTTTCAATCAAAGCAGGATACAATTCTGTGTAAGTCATTGGAATCGGATCGAACTGTGGAGTTCTTTGCACACGATTCTGATTGTTGTTGAACTGTTGAGCCTGTTGTCGAGGCTGTTGTTGTTGAAACTGCAGAGTAAATCCCGGATTTGGCGTTGTATTAACGACTGGCGCAATAGCAGCAATCTGTTATTGACGATTGACATTTCCTCTTGGCCTCCCTTGGGACACCATGTCAACACTTTGTTCTTTCTTCTTTTGGAATCCACTTCTGAACTTTTTGGTTCCGCTTGAAGATCCACCTTCTTTAGTTAGACGTCCGGTTCGGACTCCTTCTTCTAGACGCATCCCCATGTTTACCATTTCGGTGAAATCACTTGGAGCACTAGCAATCATGCGTTCATAATAAAACGGGCCAAGAGTATTCAAGAAGATCTTTGTCATCTCTTTCTCTTTTAACGGTGGATTAATCTGAGCAGCAGTTTCTCTCCATCGTTGGGCATATTCTTTGAAAGCTTCATGATCTTTCTGAGCCATGGATCGGAGTTGATCTCTGTCTGGAGCCATATCCGAGTTGTATTTGTATTGTCGGACAAAGGCCTCGCCTAGGTCGTTGAAAGTCCGAATATTGGTGCTATCCAAACCTGTGTACCACTTCAGTGCGACACCAGTCAAACTGTCTTGAAAGTAATGGATAAGCAACTGATGATTATCTGCATAAGTAGACATCTTTCTGGCATACATCACGAGATGACTTTGTGGACAAGAACTACCTTTGTACTTCTCAAAGTCAGGGACCTTGAATTTAGCAGGTATTTGTACACTAGGAACTAAGCATAGTTCCTGGGCATTCTTTCCAAACAAATCTTTCCCACGAATAGCCTTGACTTCCAATTGAATCTTGTTGAACTGTTCTTGGAGATCTTCCACAAGATCACGCTGATTTGTGCTATCACCTTGATCATGATAAATCTCATTGCCATCATAAGGAACAGTGTGAACCGTAGGGGTCGGAACTGTCATAGTGGGTTGAGAAAGTGCCATAGTGATTTGGGAAAAAGTTACCCCTGAATGTGGAATAAACGCCGAACCTTGTGTAGCAGGCGCTTCAGTTGTGGTTGTTTGAACCCCAGAGAAATTATGGCGGAAACCTGCACCAAAGCTGAAAGGCGTGCCCCAACCTTCTGGCATAGAGAAAGATGGAATGCTGAATGCAACTGTAGAAACTAGAGTAGTGACTTCAGATGTTACCTTTGCTTGACTGTTGGGTGGCGGCGGCTGATTCTGTGCGGCCATTAAGGAGTCAACCAGAGTAGTGAGACTTTCTAATTTTTCCTGAAGGGTGGTCACTGTACCATGGAGCTCAATATTCTCTTGGTCCGAGTTTTCCATCACTCTTCTTTTGCTTGAACGAGTATTGTATCTGTGATCTGATTGCGAGCGCGGTCGAGAAACTTTGAGACGCGACAGCTTGACGATCTATTGGAGAAAGATCCAAAAGATGAGACTCTATACAACAGACTCGATATGCAGAATGATGTATGCAAAAAGAAATTTATGATTTTTCCAAACATTTTAAAGATTATTTCCTTGCAAACATTTGATCACAAACTATTCTTTTATTGAAATAATGGGAAATGTTACAACATTGGAGCGTAGCTCCTTACAAAAGCAAATGATAAATAAAAAGCTAAACAAATCCTAAACATCCTCATCGGACGAAGAACCAAATGCGTTATGCAGCTTGAGCTTCATAATTTCTTTCCCATAATAAGCTTTCAACTCGGCCTTTTCGGTCCTCAGTTTGTCAACAACATTCTTCCAATCGTCAGGAGTTGGAGCGTTGCTTGTTGAACCTTCAAGCTTTTTCTTGCTTTCTTTAATGTACCTCCTGATTGCAGCATCTTTCCGACGGATTTTCTCATCTTTACCCATGAGCCATCCATCTTGATAATAGAGAGTTTCTTCGTGATCTTTCACTCTTTTCTTCAACTTTCTGTTTTCCACATCAGTTCTACAAAACTTTTCTTCCCAAGCGTCTTTTTCTAACCTCATCTTAGCCAAAGTCTCTTGGTATTCTTCTATAGTGGGAATGTTGGGCAGTTGAGATACTGCAGGGAACATGGGTTTTTCATAATCATAAGGCATTTGAAACTCCCTTGCTCTTTTCTTTACCCAACAGGTGTAGGCGTCCGTAGCAATGCAATTTCTTATCCCACCTTTTTCTTTTCTTCGGACGTCGTACCAAGCTCTTACCATTCTTGTTTTCAACCTCTGAGGATCCTCTCCTTCTTGGAAGAAGTAGCTTTCTACTGCGAGACCAACAGGTTTAACTGAATTTGCATACCCGAGTTGTCGTCGGGCTAGGACCGGATTGTAGTTAATTCCTCCTTGTGTACCAATGAGGGGTATGTTGGTGAACTCTCCACAACTATCAATGGTTTCCGTACCACAGCGAGCCAAGGTATACCAATGAATATCATTATTAGTAAGAGACATAAGTCTTTGAGACCAACGTAAACCTTCTCGGTTTTCCGTGAAAGTAGGAGACTTAGGTAAGTGTGAAACAATCCATTTGTACAAAAGAGGTGCACAACATACAATGATTCCACCGCCTTGGCGATTCCTATGATGGACAGAGAAATACATGTCACCAAGCAAAGTCGGAACAGGATTTCCATTCAAAAAGATTTTTATGGCGTTGATATCAACAAAGTCGTTGATGTTGGGAAACAGAACCAACCCATAGATGAGCAAGGCTAATACAGCTTCAAAAGCTATCATGCTACCAGTTTCGATGAAATCAAAGGCTTTCTTTATTAAAAACTGCAAAGTCAAACCCGGAAGGTTTCCTTTGGTAGTCCAATTACTCTCTACTTCAGATTTCCTCAAGTGGATACTTGCTGCAATGACTGGTGACTTAGGTATGGCTTCCAAACCATTGAAAGGTATTTTGTCAGACACAGGAATACCCAAAAGATTGGCATATTCTTCCAAGGTTGGTACCAACTGATAGTCTGGAAAGGTGAAACATCGGTAGACGGGATCATAGAACTGAACCAGAGTTTTGAGAAGTCCTTCATCAACATGAGTGTTCAAGATAGGCAAAATCTTTCCATGGCTTTTCCTAAAATCGGAAGGATCTTGTACAAAAGACGCTAACTCTTTCAGTCTTTCCACATTAGGCTCTTTGAAACCGTACCTCTTGGTATGCCTTTTTACCCACTCCATAACTTAATCCTATAATGTTTGCAAAGAAAATTCTCTAAATTTTTTGGAAAAATCATGTTTTTTTTTTTTTTGGAAAAAAATGGATTTTTTTTTTATGGATGTATGAATGCATGGATGCCACATATTCAAACATGGTAAAGCAAGCATGGTACGACAAACATGGTAGTTCAAACATAACTCTACAAACATGGTACACACAAGTTCAAGGGTTCAGCGTCACGAGCATGAGGTCAGAGAACCAAACATGGGATAGTACTAGGGTTTATCACCTGCATAACATGTTCTACTGATACGTCAGAGTCTACATTTTTCTTTCGGATATTACCGGCTTGCACAATTGAACTTGTGAGCTAGAAATATTCTCAAGAAAAACTCGTCTGAGTGTGGTTCTCCGCATGACAACTAATCCAAGTCTTCACCTGAATAGTTTCTGCACCACAACCTAATAAGGCCAGGATGGGTTGGGGTTCTACAGCCAACTCAGCTTCTACAGTTCAATGAAAGCAATAATGTCTTCGCAACTGAACTTGCTAAACATATACTACAAACAAGGAACCTCCACTGAGCGGAAGGATTCTCATGCTGACTTTTTAAGGACTGACTCCTTGTATGCCATACATGACTATACCCTCCACCTAATTCTTATGTGTACTTAATCCGGGTTAGGATTTGTCCATAATGTATCACTTGTAACAGAACCACACAAGTAACAGAACCAAAGAACAACACATGTAACAAGAATGAAATAAAAACAAAACAATTAGAATTAACCCTTTCTTTGGAAACAATAAAAAATTTTGTCCCCAGTGAAGTCGCCATTTTTCTGTCGCGGGGAAAAATCGTATCTTTTTTCGGGATGAGACACCTGATGCCTTCTTTGGGCTCGAGTGCTAAAAAAAAATGATTTTTCTTTTGTTTCGACCAAACTCTTTATTGTTTCCAAAGTAGGAAAAGGAAAAAAGCTGCAATAACCTTAAAAGTGGGGGAGAGATTCCGGGTAAGAGGGTTGGTTATTCGAAGGGAAGGTATTAGCACCCAACGTATCTATAGTACTCTATAGGTTTCTTTGTTATGTCCATTTCATTCTATGCTATTGGGGTTCTGTTGTGAGATAGGTGGGAAACTAAGGTGTTTGTTTGATTATGCTCGCAAAGATCATCGCGATCCTCTGCATACATATCCCTTAGAGGGAATCAGAGCATCTGTAGCTCGGGGTCTACGGGTGCTAAGGTTTGAGTGGTTTGAGAGAGAAGTTTTGCTCGCCAAGGATACGACCTTGTGCCAACGTATTCTCAAAGGGATGTTGAGAAAGTCAGAGCAATCGTAGTTCCCACTTATGCTAGTGGAAGCAAAGGATAAGAGACAAATGTCATCTTAATGTTCGATGTATCTAATATATATCATCACATACATCTGTTTGATTTTTGTTTGAAATCTTTTCATTATAAGCCCTGGGTTGTGCCACTTATGGCGCTTAGAATGATAAAGATGTTTTTTTGTTTAACCAGCCTTGTGGCAAAAACTTTCAATGAAGTCAGCCTTGTGACAAAAAGTGTTGATTAATCAGCCAGCCTTGTGGCAAAAGTTTCAATGAAGTCAGCCTTGTGACAAAAACTTTGATTAATCAGCCAGTATGGTGGCAAAACGGTTTGATTGATTAGCCAGCCTTGTGGCAAAAAGAAACTTGATTGATTAATTGTTTGTGATGATATAGAAGAGATACTCCTATCATAGAGATGATAAATGTCTAATCTCCTAGGGTATTTGTTTTGGATATTACGGATGCTTATAAGAAGCCCGTGGGTCCTTGTACGGAGCCCAAGAGGAGGCTATCCGAGGGTCCTTGCATTGTAAGCCCAAGAGGAGGCTATGGGAGGGACAATCGAGGGTCCTTGCATTGTAAGCCCAAGAGGAGGCTATGGGAGGGACAAGTCGTTTGTACGAAGCCCAAGAGGAGGCGTGGTATAGTTGGTTTGAGCTCTTAGAGCGATTTCACCGGGAAACCATACTCTATGTCCTAACCTAAACTAGGGAGATTCTTTGCACGAAGCCCAATAGGAGGCTATGGGGAACCTAGTGTTGTACTAAGTTAAACAAGTATATATAACATGAACAAACACATGAACAAGTATGAACAAACATGGACAAACATGAACAAGTATGAACAATTACATATATATGTCAAAGTGTGTGTATATAATGGAGTTTATGAAGGAAATATACCTGTAAGCATGATCCATTTGTATACACGGGGCTCGGGACTTATACTCGGGGAGAGGCCCAATGAGTTTATTCAAAGCTATGTAAACAAGTATTTACAAAAGAGGTTTGGGACTTATACCTACATGGAGGCCCATGTTGATTTTTTGGGAAGATTTAAAGAAAACCTTCATTTTTGATTTGTTATTCAAAGTTAAAAATCAAACTGATCGAGGTATGTACAAAAAGGTGTATGTACAATGAAATACCTAATTTCATGTAAAGGAATGGGACTTATACCTACATGGAGGCCCATATTGATTGAAGAAAAACCCTAATTTTGATCTTGTTATTCGAGGGTTTAAATCAATTCGATCGTGGTATAAAAAGATAGGCATATATACAATGAAAAACCTAAATTTATACAAAGGAATGGGGCTTATACCATAAGGGATGCCCAGGAGGTTTTGAAAATCAATTGATCAATCCAAAAATATTTAATCAATAGTTTCTTGAAAAGAAAACTAAAAAGAAATGATTTATCGTTTCGAAAAAACTGTGATCGTTTGTTTTAAAACAGTTTGAAATTTTGAAAGAAATCAAATTAATTAAGATAAACACAAAGATTATACTTAATTAACACCTAAATGATTAGGGTTTGATCACAAAATATTTACAAATGATTAAGTTTGAAAAATCAAATGAAAAACAATATTTAAAGTATTTTAAAAACACTTAAAAACATGTCATTTTAAACCTATTTAAAATGTATTAAATAAATATTTTTTGTGATTTTTTTTTTGGATGTTCATAAAATATGTATATTAAATAAAGAGTGTGCAAAAAATGAAGTGAAAATGATGAATTTTGATTGGTTAAATCAATTGATGAAGTTGTGTAAAAAATAAAAGAAAACAAGTGATAAAAAATTGGTTTTGTCTCCACTAGGGCTTGAACCCACGCCCTCTCTCTTACTAACCAAAACACTTGCCAACTGAGTTGCGCGCGCAGCTTTTAATATACACGCTTCCATTTAATTATATTTTAAAACGTATCATTTGAATTTTCTGAATCAAAAACGGCGCCAAGAACACACCTTAAACTGAAATTTGAAAATCTCTAAAATTGTGTTGTTTTGATCAAGTAAAGGGTCTATCTCACTCGGTTTTTTACGAGGAACATGATGGTGCCCTCATAATTCATTTATTCTTGCTCTAAGGTGATCAATTTTGTGATGAACACGAAGAACCCTAATTCTGAATTTGAACATGAAATCGTGTATGATTGATGAATTGTGAAATCGATTGAGGGCTATTGATCAGTGATAGTGCAGAAACAAGATGGCAACTCAATTTTTCATTTATGATGCATGTATGTATGAGTTTGAAGTTCATGAGGCTTACCTTCAAAAACGGCAAAACTGGAGATTGAATTCTTCAATAGAGGTGTTACAGATGCTTTACAATGATCTGGATAGCTTCAATGATGATTATGGAACATGTCTGGATGCTTGGAGTGAACTGAATTCATCTGAGCATAGCCATGGGACCCGATCTGCAGTTGCTTGGTGTGAGGATCGAATTTTATGATGGAGGTGTTTCAGATCATGAATGATGGTTGGGATAGTTCACATATGGTATATGGAATGTGTTTGGATGATTAGCTTGGACAGAATTGGCCTGGAATTGATTTTGGCATGATAAGGCTAGTGTTATGCATATTTGGAGGTTGAAGAGTGATTCTGAGTTTTGGGTGTTTTTGGGGTGTGTGGATGGATCAAACACATCCCATATGATGTTTATGAGTTATGGGAGGCATTATTTTGGCCAGAACTTCAAAGGTTTGGAGGTTGGGATTTCTACCTCACTTTGAAACTTGAAACTTGCAAATCAAGAAAGAAGAGAGAAAACCTATGATTGTGAGGTTTTGGTGTGATTTGAAGAGTGGAAATGACCTCTATTTATAGGCCAAGCTTTCTGAATACAAAGCCTTTGCAAGTGGATCAAAGAGTGATGATTTGGCTTAAGAGATAAAATGGAATCTTTTACATTTAATGCAAAATGGTTAAAGTGACTTAACCATGGTTATTTTTCCAAGCTTCTTATCCTCTTCCATTCTGATCTTCAAATCAGAAAATATATTTCAATTATTGCTTTGATGTGTCATTACTTGCATTAGAGGCCATATAGTATTGAAACTTAGTGAAAAATGGTGAAAATTCAAGCATAATGGTCACTAATGTCAAAATTCAAAACCATAGCTATGCTCCATATTTTTCCATGCTCTTGGACATTTTGGAAAGCTCATGTTACACACTTCAAAACCCTAGTTGAAAGTTTCTTCAAGACCTTTAAGGAAATGGGTGAAAAAGATCCATGAACTTTGAAGAAAGTGAGATTTTAAGTGAAATTTTCAAAAGATACCAACTTTGAAGCTCCATATCTCTTAAATGGTTGATCTTTTGGAAAATCATTTTATGTGACAAAGTTGTTCATTGGATCAAAATCTACAACTTTCATGTTGGAAGTTTTTTTCAGTTTGTAGGTGAAATTTTGAGTTATTCCCTTCCAAAGTTTGGAAAAAACCATTGAAAAACACTTAGAAATTTTTCTAAGTATGAAAGTCAAACTTTTGACTTCTTGATTCTTGATTGATTTTATTGATTTTTCTTGATCAAATGACTTCATATATCATATATTGATGATTTAAAACTTCAAAAGTCATGGTTGACCAAAATTCCCCAAAAGTCAATGGTGATCTTGTACAGTTGACTTTTTCAGACGAATCGCGTTTCTGGAGATTTCAAATGAACCAGGCTATCCTCACAAAATGAGTGGTATGAATGGATCACATTGAGTTATTGGAGGATCTTGAGCCATGGTTTAAGTTGTGGCATCATGTTCTGATAAAAAAGTCAGTTGTTCAAGTGAATTAGGTTAAAACCCTAATTGTCGACCTGATGAAATTGATGACCGTGGATCTTGAACTGAAATGTAATTTCCATTGGATATTGCCATAGGGATTATTTGAAGATGATTGAAACCTTTGATTGACTCCCTGGGGATTTTTAGGGTTTCCCAAATGTGATCCCTGATTTTAGTCCCTGATAGTTCAAAACCCTAATCTGATGATTTGAAATTTCACTGTTGATCAATCCTTGTGTAGGAGATGTCCTGAGCCAATGGAGTAGGTCAAAATGATGTACTTGGGGTCTTGAGGTCATGTTCCAGGTGTCATACCCCAAATTTGTCCTACCCCTAACTTCTAACTGGCTTAAGCATCGCATTCATCTGCATACCTCCATTAGGGCATTAACATAGACCATGCATTCATTAATTAATAATCTGGCAAGAGATCAAGGGTCTTGAAGCAAGCTGAAGTGTCACATAGGCCTTGGCTAGAGCTTATTTCCTCAAAGATGGTGTTTTGCACTCGACAAAGACTGTGATTGGTTCAGGTCTTTTGAAAGACATTTACTCAAATGGTTTCTATGCACATGGATGTCCTCCTAGGGTTTATTTCCCTATTTTTCTTGGATCAGGATTCTTTATATTAGGGTTTGTGCCTTGAGATTTTGTGGCTAATCAATTTCATGCCTTTTTATACATCAAGGTTATTGGCTTAGTTGATCTTCACCATCAGATGACATTCAATATGCTATGATTTGGAGTATGGATCCAATTGAGGTTTCTTTCTTCACCAGTTGATTCATCTAGGGGGATTGTATTACAAGTCATTGACCAAGAATCCTACCTCTGTCGCAAATTATGGGTTTGATGTCATTCGAGATATTCAGGTGCAAAGCGCGGAAGATTGACTATTAAAAAATGAATACAATTGATTGGAATTTGAAGGAAATGAGTGAGTTTGAAGATGTGTTCACATGAGTTGACTTTTAGTCAACAAGTCAACCTTAGAGGGTTGACCTTTAGTTGACCAACTATTTTTGTTTTGCACATTTTCCTGTGATTGACTTATGGTACGGTTCCCATTCAAAAGGAAAAGGAAAGAAGACTAAAAAAGGAGAGGAGAACACATTTTTGAAGACAAGTCAAAGCATGTCATATGATTGTTTCAAAAAAATCAATACAAGATCTGTTGCAATACAAAGTCATTACATCTTTAAGGGAAGTCATGAGTCAGTGGCATTCTTTACACAAAATGATTGAACTATTACACCATGTAAACACAAAAGGCTATCCTAAACTTGTTCTTGCAGCCGAGCCTTGTTTCTATTCTTGCCTCATCTTCAAGCTTGCCAAACTCATCACCACGTTGTCAACCTACAAAATCAAACCTGCATCACGTGTGTCTAAAGGAAGTATTCATGTCCAAAGAAAATTACATCATCCAAATTCCATTCAAAACTACAAAATCATATTACCATTCAAGATCCACCTACATGACAAGAACCAAAAGCTACATTGCATATTCTACTGAAAATTACAAAAATACAAGAGTTCGTCACACTACACTTTACATTTCCAAACTTCATTACAAAAGTATCTTCGCATCTCATTTCATCACAACATCCAATTCAAAAATATATCCATTACATCCATACCAATCTACATAAAATCTACACTAAAACTAGTATCCAATCTTCATCTTCCTAATCTGAAATTCCGCCACGATTCCAAGATTCATATAGTTCATCCCTCATTGTACTATCTCCCTAAACACAGCATCCCTGCAACAAACAAGTCCAGCCAGTCAGAGTCAGTTTAGCACTGCATACGGCAAACAAGGAAAAAACAAACAATGAAGCAAGTTCGAAACTATCCGGATCTCATCGCCAATTCACACCCATTCAAACCACCTATCAACTAACATCATAATCCAAAACCTGCATAACTAAACCAGTTCAGAAACAATTCGCAAAAGAAAGAAAAACAGCTACTTGCAGCCTTTCCAAACTAAGTTAGCCATAAGCAAAACAGTTACACGAACCTACCACCTACTAACAGAACTACCATTCTCTAACCACCTCTCAACCATTTTCTAACCACCTTATAGCAGTCCATAACAGAATCACAACTAACTATTACTACCTAACTAACTTCCTAAGTTCTGTAACAAACTTTTATAACAGAATAACAGAAATAGAACTAACCATATACCTCACCTTCTTCAACTCTCTGAACAATTCACTCCTCATCCACTCCATCATTCTCTTTCTTTTCTCCTCAATCTTCAATTCCCTCCATAATCTTCATCCTCTCACGATCAATTCAAAAACCTTCAATCACTAATCTTCTCCCATCTTCATCTCTTCAATCCACCATAGAATCCCTGGAGTCTTCACTCTCACCTTCATCTTTCTCTATGTTTCAACCTTCATAAAGATACAATCTTCATACTCCCAGCTCTTCACCTCAACCTCTCTTCATAATCTTCAACCTTCTCCCTTCTCACTCTCTGCAACTTCATCACCTTCAACTGCAACAACTTCAATCACGTAACCACCATCGATCTCCAATTAGTTTTATCTCCTCGCGGCCAAAGCAATCAGCCACGCATTCGACTCTGCAGCGTCATCAAATCAATCTCTATTCGACCTTCGTTGCGACACCTGCTTCAATCTCCATCATCGCTATAGTAATTTCATCTGCAACAAGAAAAGAACCGAAGAGTTGTTCTGAGAACGAGATGAGCGAAGGCGAGAGTTTGAATCGGAGAGACTTCGGAAGACGAGATTGAGAACGGAAAGTTTAAGAACTGAGTCAATATTTGAAGGGTGAATCGAGACTGGGAGGTGTGGGCAGACGGTGGCGTGTCGAAGTTTGCTCGGAGAAGAGGGAGAGCTTCGTCCCGGCCGCCGTTCGTGAGGAGAAGCGAGGCTCTGTAAGTTGAAACGTCACAATGGATTTAGCCCTAATTCCCTTTTCTTTTTTGTGTTATTGTTTAAGTGAGTAATCCAAAAATCTGAGTGAAAATCTGGATCAGTTGGGCCACGATTTGCACCCCCACCATGGCCCATCATACCACTATTTTTTTTTGGTATAGAGTAAAACTGAACAACAACAAAACTTCTGATGGGCCTCTCCCTGTTGGGCCTGTACCTAATGTACTAGGCTGCACCACCAACTTCAGTATTGGACCCCCTTGACTACATAGAACACATTAGATTTTGATTTCTTTTTTAGATTTTTTCCTAGATTTTTTGGATATAAAAAGCATATATAAAAATCACAATTTTCTAGATAGATTTAGATCATTTTTAGGTTTTAATTTTGATCCCTCTAATTGATAATTTCTCACATTAAAAAGGGCCCCTAAAAATAGTAGTTTGTTTAGGTTGATTTTGACATTTAAATTCCTGCATAAAAACTCATAAAGAAATAGTAGTATTTTTAGGTTAATTTTGCACTAATACTTGAACCGTTTTCTTTATGTTTTGTACCATTTCCATGTTATTTTTTTTTGTATAATCGTTGTGTGATTTTGTTACTTGTTTTTGGCCATATTTTGGCCTATTTTGTTAATACTATCTTAATGCTCTTTTAGAATCTATTCCATGTTAGCATTAGATTTAGAACAATAATCATTAGGCTAGACTTAATTAGGTTAGTCTCCCCCTTTTCATTTCTTTTTCTTTTTCAACCTTAAAAAACTTAATAAATACCGATGAAGATCATACCGTTACTACATTTCATAGTAGGAAAGAAATGATTGGAGCGTAGGCCCCGATGTATGTTCTTTTCTACTTAGCGGAGAAGAAATGATTGAGGTGTGAAGCCTCGATGTATTTCTTAACCGTTATTTAGAGAAACGATTGTGGCGTAGGCCTCGATGTGCATTCTCTAAATATTCACAAAAGAACTTCTTTTTGTATTTCCTTTACTTATCGGAGAAGAAATGATTGAGGTGTGAGGCCTCGATGTATTTCTTAGCCGTCATTTAGAGAAACGATTGTGGCGTAGGCCTCGATGTGCGTTCTCTAAATATGCAAAACAAAACTCTTTTGGTATGATCTAAGTCACAAATTAAATCCCCTTAAAAAACACCAACCAAAAACACTTCAAAAAACCTAATAAATGTTCAGACTTAAAACAAAAGTAAGGAAGTGATGCGAGACCTTGTAGTGGGTTCTCGTCATCATGGAATTACCCTAAAAGACACAAACCAATTCTATCTCTTCCCTCTTTTCTTAAGGGCATTGTTATCTCCGCTCCATTGCATCCTAGGCTGTCCCCTTATGCAAGAGCGCGAGCGTTAACGCCGCCCAACTAAAAAACACAAAAACAAACAGAAAATCTTGAGCCGAGCTATGGTAACTCTGATTCCTGAAAAGGATACGTAGGCAGCGGGGTAGGGCCCGTGCGAGTACAACTTTTATTTTCCCTACATTTTTGCATTTAGACATAGACATAGTTAGACACCCTTTAGATAGAAACAAACATAGGTGGATACCATCGAGTACGATGGGCGCGAGGGGTGCTAATACCTTCCCCTCGCGTAACCGACTCCCGTACCTTGATTCTCTGGTCGTAAGACCCTGTTCCTTCCTTTGTTAGGTTTTCTGATATTCCTTTCCCTTATGGGATAAATATATTGGTGGCGACTCTGTTCATTTTTCGCGAGCGTGCGACAGCTGGCGACTCTGCTGGGGATGTGATAGACCTGTGCTGGTCCATCCTTAGCGAGTCGATCCTAGCCTTTGTTTGTTTCATTTATTGGGTGTGCTATATTTTGTCTATATGTCGCATTTATTTATTTCATGTTTTGCATATCATGTTTATTTTCCTGCTTGTACATTTACTTTCCCGCATTCTGGATTATATTATGGGTCTCCGTGGAGGCCACATATTTTCACTGTTTGCAGGTTGGGTGGGGTTGTTTCTATGAGGTAAAAGGCCCAATACCGAGGCCAGAGTTGACACATAGGACACCTAGGATAGAGTGGATAGTCATGACGCCGATGAGATGTCAGGTCTTGTCTAGTGCGATCATGAGACCCACGCCCAGTCGAGGTCCAAATGGGGTATCATTGTTGGCATGTAGATGCAACAATGGTGGTGCCTCAGGAGGACTGATAACGCTGGTTGCCATTTTGACCTACCCTGACCTAGACTACACCTGTGAGTGGGGAGGGATATACATGACAGGTACCGTTGGTGACTATTCTGTTCTGTTGGTGACTATTCTGTTCTGTTGGTGACTATTGTTCCTATGGCTATGTGGTACCTATGTCGGACCTTTGATCTCATGACATCTGACCTATATCAGTTATTCAGAGGATTGTACAGTGGTTACTAAAATTATATGGACTTTGATCCCATACTGTTGCATTGCATAACATCATTGTTTTATCCACTTCATTTATGAAAGATCCTAAAGTCTATTTCCAAAAAAAAAAGGGAAAAAAAAGGGAAAAAAGAAAAGATACTCCATATAAAACAAAGCCTTGATTCCAAAAAAAGAAAAAGCAAAAAGAAAAGAAAAGATATTCTATACAAAAGAGAAGCTTTGATTCCAAAAAAGAAAGATGAAAGTGTGAGAAAAGACTTTAGGATCTCTCATAAATGAAACATGCATTCATACTATCATGCATTTCATGGTTCTTTCAAAGACTTATGGGACCATTTCTATTCAGATTCCAAGATCAACAACAGATTTGACTTCTCACCGCCACAGCTCCGAGATCAACTATGGATCAACTCCGTGAAGAAATGGATGAGATGAGGGAACAAATGGGTCATCTTATGTTGGAGATGCAAGACTTGGTCCGTAATCAGGATGCACTAAAGGAGGAAAATAGTCAGTTGAAGAATCAATTGAGCTTGGTCATGGAAGTTCTGAAGACGGTATTAAGGAAGGAAGGTGATGTTGTTCCTGTTGCTGCAACAGAAGTTGTTGATTCCTTCTCTCCAATAGGATCTCTTTTCACTCATGGGATGCCTCAGGGAGCTCTCCCTCAATTTCAAGTGCCATTGCCTCCACGTCAAAATGTTCATGCCCCTAGAATGAATCAAGGAGACCAAATGTGTGGGAAAAAGCCCAAGAAACCTCAGAGAATTCTCAATCCTATCCCGATGCCTTACGCTCAGTTACTTCCCCGTTTGCTGGAGCTTCAGTTGGTTGAGCTACGAGAATTGGCTACGCCTGAAAAGCTTCCCCCCACCTTTGATGCCAATGCTCGATGTGAGTTCCATTCTGGGGCACCTGGTCATGATATTGAGAATTGTAGGGCGCTGAAGCAGCAAATTCAAGATCTCATTGATTCAAAAGTGATTTTGTTCACCCCCGAGGGTATGTTTGTTCAAGGAAATGGGGTTCCAACTGCGGTAGAAGAAAAGGTTGATTCATACTTCTATGTCAGATCTACTTCAAATCAGAAGCATAATGCACCATCTTGGGTTCCAGGTTTCCCACCTCATCAGTCTCCATTTGTTTCACAGCCAGATCGAAAGAGGAAGACACCCGAACAGAATCATCAACAAGGTCATCCGAATGAATACCCACCTAGAAGTAATTTGGGGCGAAGAAATGCTCCTCTGGACCAGATTCCTATGACATACACTAAACTTCTGCCATATCTAGTGCAAAGCTCATTAGTGGTCCCCAAATCTCTGAAACCTCCACCACGCCCGTTTCCACCTGGGCATGACCCTAATGTGCAATGTGGGTACCACGCTGGATGAGCAGGGCACTCAACCGAGGACTGCAACGCTTTCAAAGCCAAGGTGCAACAATTGATCGACGAGAGACATATAACCCTTCAAGGAGGAAACATGTGGGTGAACGGAATGCCCGTGCCTAAGTGAATGCCCGTATTCCAGAAAGTATCACAAAAAAAAAAAAAGAAGAATAAGCCCAAATGGAGTCAAGGCTCCTCAACATTGGCAATCATCATTTCATTTCCGTATTCTAACTTCAATATTCCCTATTTTGTTGAAGACTACTTCCTTGTCTGAGTTGGTTGGTATGATAATAATCAAAGCACCACAAATTCTCGAGCAACTTCGTCATAATCTTTTCCAAAAAAAAAAAAAAAAAGAAATCAAGAATGTTTTGTAGAAGCATCTCTCATTCTCAAGGTTCTTATGCTCAGTTGTATCCGTGAAGGTTGGTGTTTCAGTGGGTGTTTGAGTTCTCTTTGCAACAAATAGCTTCTCTAAGTTTGGTGATTACGCAAGGTTCCTCCATGTTTGATGGCAAATACTTCTTCAATGAATATGCTTGGGGCTCCCGCACGAGGGATAAGCAAGACGTACTCTTATCTTGAGCATTGCGCCATTTGCATTGCTCGAATCCCTAAAGCATTACAAGTTCTTGGGTGACTTCGTCAGAATCTTCTTCCGTGTGATAATCAAGAGTGTTCTTCACAATGCTTCTCATTCTCAAGGTTCTACTTCATATGTCAGTTGCCTTTTCTCAGGATCTCCTTCTCAGTGGCCTTGCTAGTTAACAGAGACAAGAAGAATATGAGAAACAAATTGATGTGATTGCCTTGTGCTCATTCGTTTCCTTGTTTGTTGGAATCACAATTGGTTAAGATTCTAGTATTGGGTCTTCTTCACCACAAGGGGCTCTCTTGAGTTGATGATCATACAAGATTCTTCCCATTTATGATGGCGATTACTATTCTAGCAACTATATTTGGGGCTCCCGCACGAGGGATAAGCAAGACGTACTCTTATCTTGAGCATTGCATCACTCGTATTGCTCGAATCCCTAAAGCAAGGCAAAAGTTTACAACTCATGGGTGACTTTGTTGGAGTTCTCTTTTGAAGTAATACGAAGTGTTTGGAAAGAATTGCAAAAAGTATTCAAGATCAATAAGTCCAGACGGAGTCAAGTCTCCCCAACAATGGCATTCATTTAGTTTCTTTATTGCATTCTTATTTGTAACATTTCATTGTTTGTTTAAGCATTTATAGCACGTAAAAACTTGTTAATTTCTGAATGAAAATAAAATACATTGTCTATGTTTGTCTTGAAGTAATCCATTCGTTATCACTCATAAAATGTTTTTGGCATTACGATACCAACTTTACTAATTGCTTGCTTATGCAAAAAGCTGAGGGAGAATGATGAAAGATAAAAATGCAAAATCTCTAATCGTGCGTTTTTGAATAAAACCCTACTGAGGATGTACAGGCATTGTTTCAAATCCCCAAACACCGGAGATATAAGGGAGATAGACCCTCGATAACCCCTTCGAGCCTTGAAGTAGGAGTTTCTTTCTAATCATAAAAACCCTTATTGTAACCTTGGGGCAGGGTAGTGTTCATTTAACTTGATCGAGTGTTCAAAACTCACCAGAAGGGCATGCATCTAAGGATACAATAATGGTTATCCTCCAAAAGGTTGAGGAATGTCAAAACCGCAATGATTATCCTTATTCCATCAAGAGGTTAAAAGAAGACGATGCCACAATGGTTATCCCTCATCAATCAGAGAATGAGGCAGTCACAATATTTCAAACAAATCAAGAGCAACGCAAGATCACACGACTTGTTCAAAAAGTGAATAAAAAAAAAGAAGAAAGCCCGCTAAGTCAAAAACTTGAAATAAGTGACTTAGGCAAAAGTTAGGGTATCCCGCTGGACTCCAAAATAAAATCCAAGAGAATTTGTCCAGGCAAAAGTTAGGGAAAGCAGAAGCGAAAAATAAGGATTACAAAATAAAAATCCTTATCAAAAGAACAAAGTCGTGTGATCAGACACCAAAAATGCAAGATGAAGTGACTGCCATGTCCAGAAAACCTCATTGATTCCTCAACCATTCCAAATTCCTTGCGAGGAATGAACACTCGTGTCGAGTTAACCGAACATAGGACTGGAGAACATTACGAAGGGGGTGGGTACAAATAATTTTGAGCCTAAAAATCCTTTGTTTCTTAAAACCGTGAACCCGGCCAAATTACAACCCTTAAAAGTCCTAATTGAAGTAGGGTTTATTTCGAAAACGCACTCCTATGAGATAGCATTTAGCTGACTCCCAATGAAGCGAGACTCATTTCCATGTTGGTATCGTATGCTTGCTTTATCTTCTATATGCAAAAAACGAGGTTGTGTCAACTAGTGATTCAATCACAAGAGGTCGCAACCTCATTTCAATAAAAAGTTTCTTTAAACTTCAAGACTAACGTACCCCTTGCATTAGAATTATCATTCCTAGAATTAACATTCTTTTGCATGCAAAATATATGCTTAACATCAAGGAAATTTTCAAGGATGAGAATCAGTGAGCAACTTGATCATGTCAAAATACAATAGACTTGAGAACTCCGAGAAAAAAAAAAAAGCTAATTGTTTCAGAGACTGATTATCAAGGGGCAAGTTATCCAAAGGAATCCGTTGGGCATAGACAATTGATGCGTTCTTTGATTACCTCGAGGGGGAGAGTTTAAAGACTCCGTTGAGCATGGTAAAGTTGTTCCCATGTTTGTTTGACTTCCAAACAATGAAAGCTTAAGGACTCTAATAAGATGTACCTAATCAGGGGCAATTGAATCGAGGTTTGACCTCTCTAATTTGGCATATCTGGGGCAATCAAGTCGAGGAATCTCTCTCAAATTCAACCAATCTGGGGCAGTTACGTCGAGATTTGACAAATCTCTCCAAGGATCCACTGAGGCAATTTCCTTCATGGGTCATGAAACTTGGGGCACGATCTTCTGAGTTTTATTGTCCTCTCCCTAATCATAGGAGTTTATTTCTCCTAGAACCTTGGTCTCTCCCCAAGCATGGAGTTTATTTCTCCCGAGAGTTTGTTCCATTCCTCAAGCATAGGAGTTTATTTCTCCTAGGAGTTGTCCTACCTCCCTAATCAAGGCTCCTTATCTGGATTTCTCATCCCCAACATGGTGAATCAAGGGAATCTCCTTAAGCTGAAAATCCTCCAAGCAGTGGCACATGGTGAGAAGTCAGAAATCATTCTTCAAGTCAAGGAAAAGTGCATCTTACAAATCAAAAGTCCAATATCTATTGGCACCTCCACATGGTCCTTAACACTAAGGGAATTCTCCCTGGTGTCTACCTTACTAATGCCTTTATTTGGCATTCTGCATGTAGTATTCATCGCATATAACATTGCATCCTCAAAAGCGTAGCATATCCATCAAAATGGAACATTACGCCACAGAAAAATTCAAACATGCATACAAAGCATAAGCCAGATAATACAAATCCGCACCCAGTCAAGACAATAATACATCCCCACACAAAAGGTTGTCCTTACAAATTCCGATTGATATCTGCTACCACATTTCAAATCTCTTCCAACCACGGTGCCGATGCGAGGTATCTTCAATCTCCGATGAGTGTCTGACACAATGTCTTCTTTTCTCCTGGTGTCGAGTCGATGTTGAGTCATAGATCGTAAGAGATCTTATTCTTCCAGTCCTGAAGATCATGCTTAGGTCTTCTCTTGATGTTGAGTCGATGTTGAGTCATAGATCGTAAGAGATCTTATTCTTTCAGTCCTGAAGATCATGCTTAGGTCTTCTCCTGGTGTCGAGTCGATGTTGAGTCATAGATCGTAAGAGATCTTATTCTTCCAGTCCTGAAGATCATGCTTAGGTCTTCTCTTGATGTTGAGTCGATGTTGAGTCATAAATCGTAAGAGATCTTATTCTTCCAGTCCTGAAGATCATGCTTAGGTCTTCTCTTGGTGTCGAGTCGATGTTGAGTCATAGATCGTAAGAGATCTTATTCTTCCAGTCCTGAAGATCATGCTTAGGTCTTCTCTTGATGTTGAGTCGATGTTGAGTCATAGATCGTAAGAGATCTTATTCTTCCAGTCCTGAAGATCATGCTTAGGTCTTCTCCAGATGTTGAGTCGATGTTGAGTCATAGATCGTAAGAGATCTTATTCTTTCAGTCCTGAAGATCGTACAAGATCCTCTCCTGGTGTCGAGTCGATGTTGAGTCATAGATCGCCACGAGATCTTATTCCTTTCAGTCCTGACGTTGAGTCGTAAAATCGCACGAGGTCTTTTTCTTTCGATCATTGTTTCATACAACCATTCTCTTTGAAAACCCCGTGTCGGCACCGCTACCACGTTATAAGCTATCTCCATTCAAACCCATTACCCACTGTAAATTCTTCCACCAGGAAAAACAAAAATCTCTTTCCCCAGCAGATATCAAAACAAAAAGAAAAATAAGGATAACATTTACACCATCTTCTCTTTAGGACAAATTTCTGGTACTTGGATATTTAATCTTCTTCTACCTCGAATGTTCGAAAGGCTAGCGCCAATCTCACCTTCAGGTTTAAGACGATTAAATAGGGGCAGCTGTCATACCCCAAATTTGTCCTACCCCTAACTTCTAACTGGCTTAAGCATCGCATTCATCTGCATACCTCCATTAGGGCATTAACATAGACCATGCATTCATTAATTAATAATCTGGCAAGAGATCAAGGGTCTTGAAGCAAGCTGAAGTGTCACATAGGCCTTGGCTAGAGCTTATTTCCTCAAAGATGGTGTTTTGCACTCGACAAAGACTGTGATTGGTTCAGGTCTTTTGAAAGACATTTACTCAAATGGTTTCTATGCACATGGATGTCCTCCTAGGGTTTATTTCCCTATTTTTCTTGGATCAGGATTCTTTATATTAGGGTTTGTGCCTTGAGATTTTGTGGCTAATCAATTTCATGCCTTTTTATACATCAAGGTTATTGGCTTAGTTGATCTTCACCATCAGATGACATTCAATATGCTATGATTTGGAGTATGGATCCAATTGAGGTTTCTTTCTTCACCAGTTGATTCATCTAGGGGGATTGTATTACAAGTCATTGACCAAGAATCCTACCTCTGTCGCAAATTATGGGTTTGATGTCATTCGAGATATTCAGGTGCAAAGCGCGGAAGATTGACTATTAAAAAATGAATACAATTGATTGGAATTTGAAGGAAATGAGTGAGTTTGAAGATGTGTTCACATGAGTTGACTTTTAGTCAACAAGTCAACCTTAGAGGGTTGACCTTTAGTTGACCAACTATTTTTGTTTTGCACATTTTCCTGTGATTGACTTATGGTACGGTTCCCATTCAAAAGGAAAAGGAAAGAAGACTAAAAAAGGAGAGGAGAACACATTTTTGAAGACAAGTCAAAGCATGTCATATGATTGTTTCAAAAAATCAATACAAGATCTGTTGCAATACAAAGTCATTACATCTTTAAGGGAAGTCATGAGTCAGTGGCATTCTTTACACAAAATTATTGAACTATTACACCATGTAAACACAAAAGGCTATCCTAAACTTGTTCTTGCAGCCGAGCCTTGTTTCTATTCTTGCCTCATCTTCAAGCTTGCCAAACTCATCACCACGTTGTCAACCTACAAAATCAAACCTGCATCACGTGTGTCTAAAGGAAGTATTCATGTCCAAAGAAAATTACATCATCCAAATTCCATTCAAAACTACAAAATCATATTACCATTCAAGATCCACCTACATGACAAGAACCAAAAGCTACATTGCATATTCTACTGAAAATTACAAAAATACAAGAGTTCGTCACACTACACTTTACATTTCCAAACTTCATTACAAAAGTATCTTCGCATCTCATTTCATCACAACATCCAATTCAAAAATATATCCATTACATCCATACCAATCTACATAAAATCTACACTAAAACTAGTATCCAATCTTCATCTTCCTAATCTGAAATTCCGCCACGATTCCAAGATTCATATAGTTCATCCCTCATTGTACTATCTCCCTAAACACAGCATCCCTGCAACAAACAAGTCCAGCCAGTCAGAGTCAATTTAGCACTGCATACGGCAAACAAGGAAAAAACAAACAATGAAGCAAGTTCGAAACTATCCGGATCTCATCGCCAATTCACACCCATTCAAACCACCTATCAACTAACATCATAATCCAAAACCTGCATAACTAAACCAGTTCAGAAACAATTCGCAAAAGAAAGAAAAACAGCTACTTGCAGCCTTTCCAAACTAAGTTAGCCATAAGCAAAACAGTTACACGAACCTACCACCTACTAACAGAACTACCATTCTCTAACCACCTCTCAACCATTTTCTAACCACCTTATAGCAGTCCATAACAGAATCACAACTAACTATTACTACCTAACTAACTTCCTAAGTTCTGTAACAAACTTTTATAACAGAATAACAGAAATAGAACTAACCATATACCTCACCTTCTTCAACTCTCTGAACAATTCACTCCTCATCCACTCCATCATTCTCTTTCTTTTCTCCTCAATCTTCAATTCCCTCCATAATCTTCATCCTCTCACGATCAATTCAAAAACCTTCAATCACTAATCTTCTCCCATCTTCATCTCTTCAATCCACCATAGAATCCCTGGAGTCTTCACTCTCACCTTCATCTTTCTCTATGTTTCAACCTTCATAAAGATACAATCTTCATACTCCCAGCTCTTCACCTCAACCTCTCTTCATAATCTTCAACCTTCTCCCTTCTCACTCTCTGCAACTTCATCACCTTCAACTGCAACAACTTCAATCACGTAACCACCATCGATCTCCAATTAGTTTTATCTCCTCGCGGCCAAAGCAATCAGCCACGCATTCGACTCTGCAGCGTCATCGAATCAATCTCTATTCGACCTTCGTTGCGACACCTGCTTCAATCTCCATCATCGCTATAGTAATTTCATCTGCAACAAGAAAAGAACCGAAGAGTTGTTCTGAGAACGAGATGAGCGAAGGCGAGAGTTTGAATCGGAGAGACTTCGGAAGACGAGATTGAGAACGGAAAGTTTAAGAACTGAGTCAATATTTGAAGGGTGAATCGAGACTGGGAGGTGTGGGCAGACGGTGGCGTGTCGAAGTTTGCTCGGAGAAGAGGGAGAGCTTCGTCCCGGCCGCCGTTCGTGAGGAGAAGCGAGGCTCTGTAAGTTGAAACGTCACAATGGATTTAGCCCTAATTCCCTTTTCTTTTTTGTGTTATTGTTTAAGTGAGTAATCCAAAAATCTGAGTGAAAATCTGGATCAGTTGGGCCACGATTTGCACCCCCACCATGGCCCATCATACCACTATTTTTTTTTGGTATAGAGTAAAACTGAACAACAACAAAACTTCTGATGGGCCTCTCCCTGTTGGGCCTGTACCTAATGTACTAGGCTGCACCACCAACTTCAGTATTGGACCCCCTTGACTACATAGAACACATTAGATTTTGATTTCTTTTTTAGATTTTTTCCTAGATTTTTTGGATATAAAAAGCATATATAAAAATCACAATTTTCTAGATAGATTTAGATCATTTTTAGGTTTTAATTTTGATCCCTCTAATTGATAATTTCTCACATTAAAAAGGGCCCCTAAAAATAGTAGTTTGTTTAGGTTGATTTTGACATTTAAATTCCTGCATAAAAACTCATAAAGAAATAGTAGTATTTTTAGGTTAATTTTGCACTAATACTTGAACCGTTTTCTTTATGTTTTGTACCATTTCCATGTTTTTTTTTTTGTATAATCGTTGTGTGATTTTGTTACTTGTTTTTGGCCATATTTTGGCCTATTTTGTTAATACTATCTTAATGCTCTTTTAGAATCTATTCCATGTTAGCATTAGATTTAGAACAATAATCATTAGGCTAGACTTAATTAGGTTAGTCTCCCCCTTTTCATTTCTTTTTCTTTTTCAACCTTAAAAAACTTAATAAATACCGATGAAGATCATACCGTTACTACATTTCATAGTAGGAAAGAAATGATTGGAGCGTAGGCCCCGATGTATGTTCTTTTCTACTTAGCGGAGAAGAAATGATTGAGGTGTGAAGCCTCGATGTATTTCTTAACCGTTATTTAGAGAAACGGTTGTGGCGTAGGCCTCGATGTGCATTCTCTAAATATTCACAAAAGAACTTCTTTTTGTATTTCCTTTACTTATCGGAGAAGAAATGATTGAGGTGTGAGGCCTCGATGTATTTCTTATCCGTCATTTAGAGAAACGATTGTGGCGTAGGCCTCGATGTGCGTTCTCTAAATATGCAAAACAAAACTCTTTTGGTATGATCTAAGTCACAAATTAAATCCCCTTAAAAAACACCAACCAAAAACACTTCAAAAAACCTAATAAATGTTCAGACTTAAAACAAAAGTAAGGAAGTGATGCGAGACCTTGTAGTGGGTTCTCGTCATCATGGAATTACCCTAAAAGACACAAACCAATTCTATCTCTTCCCTCTTTTCTTAAGGGCATTGTTATCTCCGCTCCATTGCATCCTAGGCTGTCCCCTTATGCAAGAGCGCGAGCGTTAACGCCGCCCAACTAAAAAACACAAAAACAAACAGAAAATCTTGAGCCGAGCTACGGTAACTCTGATTCCTGAAAAGGATACGTAGGCAGCGGGGTAGGGCCCGTGCGAGTACAACTTTTATTTTCCCTACATTTTTGCATTTAGACATAGACATAGTTAGACACCCTTTAGATAGAAACAAACATAGGTGGATACCATCGAGTACGATGGGCGCGAGGGGTGCTAATACCTTCCCCTCGCGTAACCGACTCCCGTACCTTGATTCTCTGGTCGTAAGACCCTGTTCCTTCCTTTGTTAGGTTTTCTGATATTCCTTTCCCTTATGGGATAAATATATTGGTGGCGACTCTGTTCATTTTTCGCGAGCGTGCGACACCAGGTCATTAGGTAAAATCCTGAGCAAAAGTCAAGAGTATGCTATCTTCAGTCAAAACCCTAATCTGGTTAATTCAGAGCCTTTGAGCTTGTTGAAATGAATTTTTGAGGACCAAATGTTGATTGTTGATGAAGATGTTTCATTTGGGATGAAGGGAGAATAAAACCCTAATTGATTGTTACTTGTATTGATGAGTGATTTCTTGTTTAATCCCTGCTGAGCACAAGTAGCAAACACAAGCTATGCAATTTGTTAGAGATGCAAATGATGCATATGCAATGATATGAGGTGGTATCTTAGGTCAAAAATTGGGGTATGACAACCCTCCAGAAGATAACCAGGGTAACCAGGGGCAGCAGCCACTAGTCTCTTATGTACTCCCATTGCTCCTACTTGAAAATCCTGGCGAAAGCTTCTCTAGAGATTTCTTGTAGAAACATCATCCAGACCATTTAGGAAGGCATCCTTCAGAAGGTCTAGACTGCTAATCACCTCATGTCTGAAGAGTTCCAGGTAGGCATAGGGTTCAGGTTCAGGTGGATTGAAGGTGAATTTGTAGTCAGGGTAGAGAAGGCAGTAGGGTTTGGATTTTCTGGTAGGTAAGGGATGGGATAAAGAAGGTGGAGGTGCGGTGGATGAGGAAGAAGGGACATCTGGGGGAATGATTGATGTGGATGGAGTATCAGAAAATATAGGCTGTGAAGAGGATGGAGTATTTATGAAGGGGATTGGTGAGAAAGATTTATCAGAAGGAGTTGGGGGAAGAATACTTAGAGGTGTGGGGTTTAGAATGGGAGTGGAAAGACATGATGGAGAAGGATTTGGTATAGTGAAGTTGATTTGTGGTTCAGAAGGAGGTGATTGGGGAGAAGGTTTAGGAACAGAAGGAGGTGGAGTAAAAACATGCCTGGAGACAGATGCAGAAGAAGCATATGTAGATCTGGTAGTGCAAAAAGAGTCTCTGATCCTTTGCTGCCTGTATTCAGGAGAGTACACCTTGTCAGGATCATAGGTGACCCTCAGCTTCTTGGCTTTCTTAGCCTCATCTTCTCGGGCCTTTCTTTTTAGCCTTGCCTATTGTTCCTTTTGATCCTTCTTCAGAAGATCAGCTTTGGACAGAAGTACTCTGCCACGGATCCAAGCAGGATCAATATCTGATTGCTTCCTAACACAATATTCTAGGTAAAGCTTGACATCCTGATGAAGTTCTTTATGAAACAAGGAGATAAAACCTTCAACAGCAACTCTTCTTGACAGAATGTCAGGAAAGCTTGTACACACAGAAGGTACATTTTGGATGAGCTCCAGTTTGAACAAATCCACACCATTGAAGATGGGACCCTGAACTACTCCAAGAAAATGGGACGCATCAAGTGTTCTGATGGAGTCCAGCAATTTGCTTTCAATCACAATGTCTGAAATCATTCTTCCGAAAGGAATAGTCTTTCTAGGAATATGAGGGTACTTTGCCCTTTCATCTTCTCTTGATTCAAATATAGAAGTCTTCCGATTCTCAAACAGAATGTGAGAGATGTTGAGTTCTATCTTTCTGCCAATGCAGAAGAGAGTGTACTTGTGATCCGGACTGATGTAGGCGGAGGGTGAGAACATCTTCTTTCTGTGGTGAAGAGAACCCAGAATAATCTCAGCCCATACTTGATAAAACGGCCTCAAAGTGCCCGTTTTATGAGAATCAGCTCCGAAGACAAGAGAGATTTGATTTTCAACTTGATACCAGTTAACCGTTCCAGGTTGAAGACCAGACCAACCTCCTTCACATTCAGATTGTACAGCTTCCTGATGAGCTTTTCAGTAATAACCACTTCATGCCCTAGCACAAAGGAAATGATAGCAGTTGGGGTAACCGTTGCATGTACCCAGAAGTCCTTCACAAGTTCAGGATAAATTGGTCCAACCAATCTATCAAGATATTTCGACCATCCTTGCTCCAATATTCTGACGTCACACAGAAAACCATTTGCTCTAAGGTTGTTGAAGTCCACAGCAAATTCACAAAGAACTTCCAGTTCGTCAGTGGGAATCATGCATGTTTTCAAAGGAGCATACCCATATTTGCGTAGAAGAATCTGTGTAGAAGTGAGTCTTTCTGCTGGGTTTGATGAACTTGAAGATGAGTTCATGATGATTATGCTTTGAGATCAAATCAGAAACTAGGGTTTAAAAAATATGCAACGAAAGAGATACACAAAAAGAGAGAAAGAGAGAGAAAAGGAAGAAATGAAGATGAAGCGGGTTATTTAAACGATTTGAAAAAAGAAAAAAAAAAGAAAACTGTTTTGAAAGAAATTGATTACAAGAAAAAAGCATCATTATGCATTGAATGAGAAATGACATTAGGAGAGATAATGTGACAAAGTGAAATGATTTGCACAGTTACCTAGATCGGCGTCTATTCAACTGCACGCTTGTACTGACCGTACAGACACGCGTTCACCATTAGAAACACATTGATGACAGTTGTGTTGTTCTGAATAGACTGTTCATCTTCTGATTCTGATCACTGCATTTGATTGTCATTCTTCAGAAAGGATCTTGTTCTGATAAGATCATCTTTCTTTCCAAGAATCACATCTTCTGAGTGAGTTGATGCAAGTCTAGATGATCTTCTGACAGTTGGTTCTTCAGAAATTCTGAGATTCTCTAAAGATGCAGCAACTTGATCTTCTGATCCATTGCTTCTGAGACTTCCACCTTCTGATATGACAAAATCTATATCTGCAAAATTCTCAGACTGCTTTGGTTTTTCAAGACCAAGCTTATCATCAAACCTGATATTGATTGATTCTTCTACAATCAATGTTTCAGTATTGTATACTCTATAGCCTTTAGAGCGTTCAGAATATCCAAGAAGGAAACATTTTTGTGCTTTAGAATCAAACTTACCAAGGTGATCTTTAGTATTCAGAATAAAACACACACATCCAAAAGGATGAAAATATGAAATGTTGGGCTTTCTGTTCTTCCACAATTCATAGGGAGTCTTATTTAGAATAGGTCTTATAGAGATTCTATTCTGAATATAACATGCAGTGTTTATTGCTTCTACCCAGAAGTGCTTAGCCATATTGGTTTCATTGATCATGGTTCAGGCCATTTCTTGCAGAGTCCTATTCTTTCGCTCTACAACTCCATTTTGCTGTGGAGTTCTAGGGCAAGATAATTCATGGGCAATACCATTTTCTTTGAAGAACTCCTCAAAGAATCTGTTCTCAAATTCGCCACCATGATCACTTCTGACCTTTATGATCTTGCACTCCTTCTCAGTTTGGATCTGAGTGCAGAATTCAAAGAACACTGAATGAGACTCATCCTTGTGTTTTAAGAACTTTACCCATGTCCAGCGGCTATAATAATCTACGATGACTAATCCATATTTCTTCCCTCTGATTGATGCTGTTTTAATTGGTCCAAACAGATCAATATGCAAGAGTTCTAGCGGCCTTGAGGAAGAAACAACATTCTTAGACTTGAATGCAGGTTTGGAGAACTTGCCCTTCTGACATGCTTCACAAAGAGCATCTGATTTGTATTTCAGATTGGGGAGTCCTCTGACCAGATTTAGTTTATTAATCTGAGAAATCTTTCTCAAACTAGCATGTCCTAATCTTCTGTGCCAGACCCATTGCTCTTCAGAACCAGACATAAGATAAGTCACCTTCTGCTTCTCAAGATCTGAAAGATCAATCTTATAAATTTTATTCTTTCTCTTGCCTGTAAATAGGATTGAGCCATCCTTCTGACTTACAGCCTTGCAAGACTTTTGATTGAAGATTATATCATAACCATTGTCACTTAATTGACTTATGGATAATAAGTTATGTGTTAATCCTTCTACAAGAAGTACACTAGTTATGGAAGGAGAGTTACCAAGACTTATGGTTCCAGAGCCAATGATTTTGCCCTTCTGATCTCCTCCAAACTTGACTTCTCCACTTGGTTTAAGCACCAGGTCTTTGAATGTAGACCTTCTTCCCGTCATGTGTCGCGAGCACCCAGAGTCCAGGTACCATGACATTTTGCTTTTTGTCCTCTTTGCAGCCAAGGATATCTGCAATAGGAATAATCTTTTCCTTAGGTACCCACATTTTCTTGGGTCCTTTCTTGTTAGTTTTCCTCAAGTTCTGATTGAACTTAGGTTTAGCATTATAAGAAATAGGAGGAACAACATGATAATTTCTATTCTGAGTTCCATGATATTTCTTAGGTTGTGTCACATGCTTCTTAGTGTGTGTTATGTGAAAGCTTTGAGCATGTGATATGTGCCTAATATCATGGGAGTGGCCAAATTTAAATTGGTTATACAGAGGCTTGTATGATATTTTCATATCATCCACAGATTCAAGCTTGTATGGGGTTTCACCCTCATAACCAATGCCTACTCTATTGTTTCCAGACACAGCATATATCATAGAAGCAAATTGACTTCTGCCAATACTTCTAGATAGAAACTTCCTGAAGCTCAAGTCATATTCCTTCAGAATATGATTCTTGCTAGGAATGGATTTTTCTGATTCAGAAGGAGATCCACTAATTTTGGATAATTTTAAAACTTTTTTCTTCAGTTCAGAATTTTCCAATTCCAGCTTCTTAGTTTCAAATTCAAATTGCTCTCTCAGCTTTTTGTATTTGATACTAAGATGAGCTTTGAGTTCCAGAAGTTCTGTTAAGCTGGAAACTAGCTCTTCTCTAGATAGTTCAGAAAATACCTCTTCAGAATCTGATTCTGATGTAGATTCTGATCCATCATCTTCTGTAGCCATCAGCGCGAAGTTGGCTTGCTCTCCTTCAGAGTCTGATTCTGATTCTGATTCTGATTCAGAATCATCCCATGTTTCCATAAGACTTTTCTTCTTATGAAACTTCTTCTTGGGATTCTCCTTCTGAAGTTTTGGACATTCATTCTTGAAGTGTCCAGGCTCATTGCACTCATAGCAGACAGCCTTTTTCTTGTCAGATCTTCTGTCACCAGAAGATTCTCCTCGTTCAAATCTCTTTGAACTTCTAAAGCCTCTGAACTTCCTTTGCTTGCTTTTCCAGAGTTGGTTTACCCTTCTGGAGATCATGGACAGTTCATCTTCTTCTTCAGATTCTGATTCTTCAGGATCTTCTTCTTTGGCCTGAAAAGCGTTAGTGCATTTTTTTAAAATTAGATTTTAATGCAATAGACTTACCTTTCTTTTGACGCTCGTTTGCGTCCAGCTCTATTTCATGGCTTCTCAAGGCACTAATAAGTTCTTCCAAAGAAACTTCATTCAGATTCTTGGCAATCTTGAATGCAGTCACCATTGGACCCCATCTTCTGGGTAAGCTTCTGATAATCTTCTTTACATGATCAGCCTTGGTGTAGCCTTTATCCAGAACTCTTAATCCAGCAGTTAGCGTTTGAAATCTTGAGAACATCTTCTCAATATCTTCAACATCCTCCATCTTGAAGGCTTCATATTTCTGGATTAGAGCAAGAGCTTTAGTCTCCTTGACTTGAGCATTTCCCTCATGGGTCATTTTCAATGACTCATTTATATCATAGGCCGTTTCCCTGTTAGATATCTTCTCATACTCAGCATGAGAGATAGCATTCAGCAAAACAGTCCTATATTTATGATGATTCTTGAAAAGCTTCTTCTGATCATCATCCATTTCTTACCTGTAAGCCTTACGCCACTAGCTTTCACTGGATGTTTGTAACCATCCATCAGAAGATCCCATAGTTCACCATCTAGACCAAGAAAGTAACTTTCCATTTTATCTTTCCAGTAATCAAAGTTTTCACCATCAAATACTGGTGGTCTAGTATAACCATTGTTACCATTATATTGCTCAGCAGAGCTAGATGTAGATGCAGGTGGATTTGTTGGAATTTCACCAGCCATCTTTTACTGAAGCGTTTTTCTCTTCCTGAATCTTTTCTAAACACGGTTAAGTGCTTGCACCTTAGAACTGGCGCTCTGATGCCAATTGAAGGATAGAAAAACACTTAGAAAAGGGGGGGGGGTTTGAATAAGTGTAGTCCAAAAACTTGAATGATAAAAACAAATTGCACAGTTATTTTTATCCTGGTTCGTTGATAACTAAACTACTCCAGTCCACCCCCTTGGAGTGATTTACCTCACCTGAGGATTTAATCCACTAATCTCAACAGATTACAATGGTTTTCCACTTAGCCCGCGACTAAGTCTTCTAGAGTCTCTTGATCACAACCTGATCACTCTAGGAACAATTGCTTAGACACAAGCTAAGACTTTCTAGAGTATCCTGACCACCACGTGATCACTCTAGTTACAACTGCTTAGACACAAGCTAAGACTTCCTAGAGTTTCCTGATCAAACCTGATCACTCTAGTTCCTTACAAATTAATGTAATCAAATAAGAGTATTACAAGTGCTTCGGAAAAGCTATAATCACAACAGTGATATTTCTCTTAAATTTTAAGCTTAATTTCACTAATATATTACAACAGCAATGTAGTGAGCTTTGATGAAGATGAAGTTCGAGAGCTTTGATTTGAACAGGGTTTCAGCAAGTTTGTATTCACAGAATCGGTAACCTTGCTTCTCATCAGAACTTCATATTTATAGGCACTTGAGAAGATGACCGTTGGGAGCATTTAATGCGTTGCGTATTCCGTACAACATTGCATTTAATGTTTCACTCTTTTGTCAACTACCTCGAGCCTTGTTTACGTTGTGTCTACTGACGTTCCCTTTAATAGCTTCTAACGTTCCTTTTGTCAGTCAGCGTAGCCTGCCATCTTGTACTTGCTTCTGATCTGATGTTTGTGTATACAACGTTTGAATATCATCAGAGTCAAACAGCTTGGTGCAGAGCATCTTCTTGTCTTCTGACCTTGAAGTGCTTTTGAGCGTGATACCATGAGAACTTCAGTGCTTCTGCTTCTGATCTCTAGTTCTTCTGATGCTTCCATAGACCCATGTTCTGATTCTGCTTGACCATCTTTTGATGTCTTGCCAGACCATGTTCTGATGTTGCATGCTGAACCTTCTGAGTCAAAGCTTCTGAGCGCTGATTTGTGCATACTCTTTATATATTTCCTGAAAGGGAAATTGCAGTGTATGAGAGTACCACATTATCTCATACAAAATTCATATCCTTGTTATCATCAAAACTAAGAATATTGATCAGAACAAATCTTGTTCTAACAGAAAATGGATGACTTGAGGAGTAGAGAAAGAGAATGTGAGAGAGTTGGTGGTAGGAGCAAAGAATGAGAAATCAGGCAGAAAAAAAAAGATGAATGGTGTGAGAGAAAGAGAGGTAGGGTTTTTGATACGTTTCATTGGGGTGTGTTTTATTAAAGAAAATGAACCAAATATATATATATATATATATATATATATATATATATATATATATATATATATTGATTAGCCGTGTTAAAAACTTAATTGTTTAGATAAATATATTAGTGGACTTGATTTACCCCCTAAAAAGATGTGATTGACCAATAAGAATAAATGACATATTAGTATTAATCAGAATTAGGGGTGGACAGTGGTCGCTGCAGACAATTTCGGAAAAAAACTAGTAAGATACCCATGTGTCTGCACGGTAAATTTATTTTGATAAAATATAATATATATATATATATATATATATATATATATATATATATATATATATATATATATATATATATATATATATAATCTTAAAATGATTTTTTAATTTTAAATTGAATCATGATCGTATATATTTAATTGATTAAAATATGAAATGTATTGTATTGATAATGACCCGTGAGTTAAAATAATTTATTATTTTAAAATTTGATATCCATATATAATACTCAAAGAAAATTATTCAATGTCAATGAATAGTAATTAAAATATGTTTCGAGACAGAAAGTAAAAGAATGCATACTTCTTAAATTGGATTGGTAACATTATTATTTGTTTCTAATAAAAATATGAATTTTGCCTCTCAAATAAAGACAATTTTTTATTACAAGGATAAACAGATCCATATTAGAGAGTTGGAGAATGCACAAGGGCACAAACTTACTGATTACAAGGATTTAGAACAAGAAGTAATGTCCTTTTACACTAAGCTTATTGGTCTAACCTCTCCTAGAAGAAACCATGTGGACATTAGTGTATTATGAAATGAAGCTCAACTAGGTAGAGAATAACACGATAGCCTTATCAAACTAGTGACTGAAGAAGAAATAGGGCATGCTTTACAAAGTATGGGAGATAATAAAGCTCCTGGATTGGATGGCTACAATGCCAAAATTTTCAAGTCTAGTTGGAGGATAATCAAACATGATGTGATTAAGGCAATTCAGGACTTCTTTGTGAATAACATAATGCACAAGGATGTCAAATGTGCATTAGTGACACTCATTCCCAAAACTAAAGAAGCTAAGACTATGAAAGAGATGTGACTTATAGCCTGTTGCACAACCCTTTACAAAATCATTTATAATGTCCTCACCACAATATTGAGTAGAGTCATCAACCATGTTGTAGATGATAGTCAAACTGCATTTTTGCCTGGCAAGGCTATCCATGATAAAATTAGTCTGGAATATGAAATTGTGAGAGGCTATAACAGAAACCATATCTCTCCCAAGTATACATTGCAAATTGACCTTCTTAAGGCTAATGATATGGTGGAGTGGGATGTTGTAGAACAAATCATGAATGAAATGAACTTCCCTACATAATTCACCAACTAGATTATGATATTTGTTAGAAGTGTATCTTACAGATATTTTATTAATTGTCAGATGAGTAGTATCTTGCAAGAAAAATGGGGTTGAGACAAAGTGATCCTACCTCCCTCCTTTTGTTTGTCTTAATTATGGAGTATCTACATAGAAGTCTTGAAACCTTAAGAAGAATTTTTTATTACAATTTTCACCCAAAGTATGCTAATTTAGGGATAACAAATGTCTGTTTTGCTGATGACTCGTTACTCTTTTCTAGGGGAGATGAGGGTTCTGTACAGTTGATGATGGAAAATTTTGGGCAATTCTCTGATGCTACTGGGTTAAAGGCCACTCCAGCAAAATGTAAGATCTGTTTTGGGGGAACACCTGAACACATTCAGTAGAAGATTGCTACTAAGATCAGATATGGAATTGGCACCCTCCCCTTCAAATACCTACGGGTCCCTCTTTCTACAAGAAAAATTACAATCAATCAATGTCAGCCTCTCATTGATAGGATGCTTGAGAAAATCCAACATTGATGGCTATTGCTGGCTATTGGATGCATGTTTTTCCACTACCTAAGAGAATTATTAGAAGGATTGATTCAATTTGTAAGAACTTTTTATGGTCTGGTAAAGCCACGGGTAGAAAAGCCCTTATGGCTTGGGAAATGTATGTCGCCCAAAGAATGTTGGGGGGTTAAGTATTATGTATCTTGTAGAATGGAACAAAGCCACACTTAATAAAGTGTTATGGAATCTGCATATGAAATCTGATAAGCTATGAATCCGATGGATTGGTGCATACTTCTTTAAAAGTGATAATATAATGCACTGGCAAGTCAAAGATTATAGCTCTTTGATGATCAAGAGCATTACTAAGATTAGGGACCTAGTTCTCAACAATGACTATTGGGAGAAGAGCATCCAAATGCGGAAATTTAGGACTAGTGATATGTACAAAGAAATCCAGAGCATTACCAATATTAGGGACCTAGTTCTATACAATGACTATTGGGAGAAGAGCATCCAAATGAAGAAATTTAGGACTAGTGATATGTACAAAGAAATCAGGGGCAAGAGTATTCCTATGAACTAGCGGAAGATTTTCTTCCAGAATTATGCCAGGCCACGAGCCTGTTTCACTATCTGGCTTGCACTTCTTGGTCGACTTCCCACCAAAGAAAGATTGGAAAATATTCATGTTGTTACAGATGGATTATGTGCCTTTTGTAGTCAGAAGGAGATAAGCCATTTGGTTTTTGAATCAGGTACACTCATGATGCCTGGCAACTTCTCCTTCTCTAGTTAGGGTATAAAAGAGATAGTAGAGGCTGGGATGAGGAGAAAAATTGGCTTATTGTGGAGACAGCAAAGAAAGGTTGGAGAAAGAACCTTCTCAAGATGATTGCAGCAGAATCAATATATCATCTATGGATGGTTGGAAATGATTTAATATTTGGACAAAAAAAATCGGTTGCTAATATTTTCAAAAGCATACAATACACTGTTATTATGTGGGCCTAAGAAAAAAACTCAAGGACCATGTGAATATGGCCAACTTGGAGATTAGTTAATTCTTTTTCTTTTAGTGCTAAACTGGTGTCTTGTTAATGTTTGTTGAGGCCTTGATCATGTTTGTCGACTTGTATTAACTGTTTTGGTAATGAAATATATATTTTACTCCAAAAAAACTTTTGATTAAAATAAAATAGGTAATGTGATATAGTAGCCCGTGAGATGGAAAACAAATTTTATGATAAAATAAATTGTTAATTTTATTAAAATTATAAAATATACTAATTAATATTTTTAGTGATAATATATCAACTATCTAGGTTTTTTTGAATATATTAGTTTTATAAAAGTAGGTTATATTATATTTTTATTTTTAAAAACAGTATATATATTTTATTAATAAAAAATAATATATTTTAAATATTATTAAAAACTAATATAAAATGTTTTAATGAAAAAAATATATTTTTATTCAAAATAGTATATATTTTTAATTCAAAATAGTATATTACAAAAAATAGCATATTATATGTATATTAAAAACTATATATTATTTGTTATGAAAAATTGTATATTATATGTTTATTAAAAATAGTATATTATTTGTTGATTAAAAATCCAAATATATTTTTATTTATATTATATTATTGAAAAAATAGAATATATAATATAATATATAATAAAAACAATATATTATATATTTATTAAAAACAATATATTATATGTTTACTAAAAAACAATATAATGTTAAAAACAAATTATATTATATGTTTACTAAAAATATTATATTATATTTTTATTAAAAATAGTGTAACATGTTTATTAAAAGTATAATTATGTTAATTTCTTAATTTTTATTCAAGTTATTTTATATTTTTATTTATATTATAATATATATTAAAAACAGTGTAATAAAAATATAATTGACAACATAATATATTATTATGTATATTTTTTTACAAAAACATTTTAATAGTTTACCTTTTGCAGTTTGTGTTTTAAATTAAATTTTTTGATCATAGTTTAATGCAGATAAACGGAAATATTCACATAAATGATTTTTCATTTTGTAATATATGTTTAAAATAAATAACGAAAAATAATTTGAATATCTTCCGCGAATATATGACCAATAAAATTAAAGCAGTGCCATTTTGAATATGATATTTTATAATCTCCCTTAGTCAAATATACCAAGTAGCATATATTTATAATATATTTAAACAACTTCAACAAATTAATGATATAAATCCAAAAATATGTATTACTTCTATAATACATTAGGCCACTACAAGAAAAGTTGGTTCTAGCCACGTAATGTTGCGACGTGATTATCACGTGGCTCAAAAAAGTGAGTTGCGACATGATAATCACGTCACTATAAGGTTTTAATACTAAAAAAATAAAACCAAAGTTGGCCATGGGGTGTCTGAAATTTTATTTTAAAAAAATAGTTGCGAAGTGAAAAACACGTCGCAATCTTTAAATAAAAAAAAGTAAAATGAAAACAGATAAAGTAGTCTGACAAAGGGAGGAATTTCAAATTTTCATATTTTTTGTTGCGGCGTGTATTTCACGTCGCAAAGTTGTTTAGAATACCACGGCAACAGTTTGACTGACACATTAATTAATGTGTGGATGTTGTGACGTGATTTTCACTTCGCAACCTAGACACGTGAAAATCACGTCGCTAAAATTAATATAGTCATTTGCGTTCAGCCCCTCTTCCCAGAACCCCCTTTCTGCGTTTTCTCTCTTCTTCCTCTTCCCCCAAACCCTCTTCCTCTCCTCCATAATCAACCCTCCTACCTCTTCAATCCACCATTTTCAATCCTAAATTTATCATACAATCCCCCATTTTCAGGTATGCAATCAATCTTCACTTGTTCTTGTCCATTTTTTTTTAATAGTTTTTTTGTTAAGAATCTGATTTTGATTTAATATGCGTAGGTGAAGATTTTTTTATTTTGATTCAAGTATAAGAGCTCACTCATTGTTCAACTTCATTGAGGTATTTTTTTTCAATTTTATTTATATAACTTTTCAGATTTTATTATGTGATTATATATATATATATATATATATATATATATATATATATATATATATATATATATATATATATATATATATATATATATATATATATATATATGTTATATTTTGTATTATTTATAGTATGTATTATTTATTTTTTGATATAAAATTTTTAGAATGTTAATTATTAGAATGTTATAATAATTAGAATGTATATTATTTATAGTATATATATATATATATATATATATATATATATATATATATATATATATATATATATATATATATATATATATATATATATATATATAGATTAATTTTTAGAATGTAATATTATTTATAATATGTATAATTTTTAGAATGTTATAATTATAGATTTTATAAAAACAAAAATATTATATATAATATGTATTATTGTTAGAATGTATATATTGTTAGAATGTTAGAATGTATATAATATTGTTAGAATGTTATAGAATGTATATATTGGTAGAATGTATATGTTGTTTATACTTTTATTATAGAAAATTATTTACTTATAGTTGATATAAGTAAATGTTTAATTATTGTTACTAAAAAGAGATGATTGGATATATGTGCAGTATGGAATATTATTTGTATTATCGTAGTTGGATGTACAATAGAGTGGAACCAGGAAGACGTGCACTTAAACCCAATTTTATAGAAGGAGTTAACGGGTTTATCACGTGGGCGTTTGCTCAAGAATGTTGTCGAAGCAAAGGAGGAGTTAGGTGTCCCTGTCTTAAATTTGAATGACCTATAATTAGTGACCCAGATGAAGTGGTCAGGCATTTGTATAGAAGAGGTTTCATGGAAAATTATTGGATTTGGACGTTTGATGGTGAAAAATTGCCGAGTAACGTACCAGAGACTAGCAGTACGCATGCTTCAAGTAGTCGTCCGCCAATGGAATATGAGGAAAGACCGCCTATTGAATATGAGGAAAACTTTAATCAGATCGGTGACATGGTTGAGGATGCTTTTGGTGTGAACGTGAACTATGATCAACCTGAAGATTGTGATGGGGAAGAGATGCAGAACGAAGAAGCGCCGAGATTTTATCAGTTGTTGAATGAGATGAATACGCCGTTGTTTGACGGTTCGTCTGACTCCAAGTTATCAATGTGTGTGAGATTATTGGCCGCCAAGTCAAATTGGAATGTTCTTGATCAGTGTTTGGAATTCTTTGTAAAAATGATGATGGACTCAACTGCAATGAAAGACAACTTACCTACAACATTTTATGAAGCAAAGAAGTTGGTGTCGAAGTTGGGCTTAAGAGTAAGAAAGATTGATTGTTGCATTAATGGTTGTATGTTGTTTTATGACAATGAGTTTTGTACTTAAGATGGATTGTTGGAGGAATGCAAATTTTGTATGAGTCCAAGATATAAAGTTCGCAGTAGTGCCATTAACACTAATCAAGACCGTGTAGCAGAAAAGTTCATGTTTTATCTTCCGATAATTCCAAGGTTAAAAAGAATTTTTGCTTCAATGCACAGTGCAAGTCAGATGACATGGCATCATACAAACAAAACAAGTCCAGGCACTATGCGGCATCCATCTGATGGCGAGGCATGGAAACACTTTGATCGAATACATCCTGATTTTGCCGCAGAACCTAGAAATGTCAGGCTTGGATTATGCTCAGATGGTTTTGCTCCTTATGTTCAAGCGTCGGGAAATGCGTATTCTTGTTGGCCAGTTATTGTAACCCCTTACAACCTCCCTCCCGAGATGTGCATGATAAAACCATATATGTTTTTGACGTGCATCATTCCAGGACCTTCGAGTCCAAAAGCCAGAATTGATGTGTATTTACAACCTTTAATTGATGATTTGAAGAGGTTGTGGATTGGTGGAGAATGGACTTATGATATATCACGTAAACAAAATTTTACTATGCGAGCTGCCTTGATGTGGACCATCAACGACTTTCCAGCATATGGCATGTTGTCTGGTTGGGGTACACATGGCAGAATGGGTTGCCCGCATTGTATGAAAGAGACGAAGGCGTTTACGTTGGATAAAGGGGGTAAAAACTCGTGGTTTGACCGTCACCGCAGATTTCTACCAAAAAATCATCCGTATAGAAAGAACAAGACAAATTTCATAAAAGACAAACAGGTAACAGATATGCCTCCGCCCCGATTGTCACCAGGTGCTGTATGGGACAAAGTTTGTGGGCTACCAAAAATTACAGATACTGGAAAGGCATGTAGAATTGAAGGATACGAGGTCGATCACAATTGGACAAAGAGAAGTATATTTTGGGATCTTTCATATTTGAAAGATAATTTGTTGCGCCATAATTTAGATGTTATGCATATTGAGAAGAATTTTTTTGATAATGTATTTAACACCATGATGGATGTTAAAGACAAGATGAAAGATAATGAGAAGGCTAGACATGACATGGAAAAATGGTGCAATCGAAAAGAGTTGGAGTTGAAGCCTCAACCAAATGGGAAATTACTGAAACCGAAGGCTTGTTTCAGTCTGACCTCCCAAGAAGGTAAAGCAGTTTGTAGATGGTTAAAAGAATTGAGAAAGCCCGGCGGCTATTCTTCAAATTTAGCAAGGTGTGCTGACGCCAACACTAGGAAGTTGCATGGTATGAAAAGTCATGATTGCCATGTTTTTATGGAACAATTGCTACCAATTGCGTTTGGTTCTCTACCTAAACATGTGCTTAATCCACTGACTGAAATTAGTCAATTTTTCAGAGATATTTGTGCTTCAACTTTAAAAGTAGATGACGTCATTAAGTTGGATCGAAATATTCCAGTCATTCTATGCAAGTTGGAACAAGTATTTCCGCCTGGTTTTTTTGACTCCATGGAACATTTACCTGTGCATCTCGCCTATGAAGCTTATCTTGGAGGACCTGTTCAATATAAGTGGATGTATCCGTTTGAAAGGTTCATGGGTGAGTCAAAACGATGAGTGAAAAATAAGGCTAGAGTTGAAGGATCGATATATGCACATTACTTGCATCGAGAAACATCACATTTTTGCAGTCACTATTTCAAGCATTTGATGTTAACTCCAAGAATCATTCGAAATCCTGTCAATGTTAGTGAAAGGAGTCAATTCACTTTATCGGTCTTCGGGCCTCCCGGCCGTTCATCTGGAAAAAAGGGTGTGCATTGGTTGACCCAACAAGAAATGCAATCTGCCCATGTTCATGTCTTGATCAACTGCGTTGAAGTTAAACCATTTCTTGTGTAAGTATACATACCCCTAACTTTTAATTTTCTTTACAATCATAAAACTCATTACTCTGAAACTTATAATGTGTTTCTTTTTAGGGAATTCAACAACACCTATTTTCATACTACCGGTGTACAATCAACATCTGGTGTCATCCATGCTCAATTTCCACCATGGTTTAAGGAGAGAATGTATAGCATAGTTGCACCGACTCCCGAAATACTCCATCTGAGAAACTTGTCTCAAGGCCCTATTCAAAGCGCAAATGAATGGCACACATACTTCGTGAATGGATATAAATTTCACACTCATACATGGACTGAAGGGAAAAAGACCATAAACAGTGGTGTTTTTGTGAAAGGAGTTACAGATGGTGGTGAAGATGACTTTTATGGTTTTGTCAAACATATCTACGAGTTGGTGTACACTTACTTGGACTCGGAAAATAAAGTTATCTTGTTTTATTCTGAATGGTATGATCCAACTAGAGGCACAAAAATAGATAGGACATATGGTACTGTTGAGATTTAAATGGACAGGAGGTACAAAGAGTATGACCCTTTCATAATGTCACATATTGTTAGGCAAGTTTACTATGTTCCTTACCCTTCATTTGTGCCACGCAAACGAGGGTGGTGTGTTGTCATAAAAACAAAACCAATGGGTCATATTGAATCTGACGATCTAGTGGAAGAAGATCTTTCTTTCCAAGTTGATGAAGTGGAACAAATTAATGATGTGGTTGCAGATGAACAAACTACAAGTTTGTCTGATACAATGGTTGGGGGGCATCTAGTTGATTCGTCTATATTGGATGAAGAGCATGAAGATATTGCATATGAGGACAATATCACATCAAATGATGAGAATGATGTGGATGACAAGCACGAAGATTTAGAATAATGAATATGTGTTGTTGAAAATGTATTTTTATAATTTCACTTAATGAACTATGTATTGAATGTGTTAATGACAACCAGTTGTTGAGATTATATTTTTATAATTTTACTTAGTGAACCATTTGTTGAATATATGTATATTAATTGTGTAATCTCTATAAATAGGGAAAATGCAACCCCGACCTGATAAAGGTAAGGGTGTAGCTGATATTGGTAAGAAGAAGCACCAACGCCCACGAGTAGTAGTATGTCAGTCACCTCAGTTGGCCACGTGTCCTCTCCCGCAGAGTCAGGTTAATCGTATGTTCATGGCCAGTACTCAGGGTTTTCTGCCACTACTCTCCTCTCAGTATCCATATGACAGTCCGTCTTTTATTACCCCACCACCACCTAGTTACCCATCCTTCCAGCAGACACAGATGCCCCCATCCTTCCAGCAGACACATGTGCCCCCCATCCTTCCAGCAAACACAGATGCCCCCATCCTTCCAGCAGACACATGTGCCCCCATCCTTCCAGCAGAACGCAGGATTTGGTTTTCCACCTCCCACACAGACTAGTTCCTCATCTTTCCAGCAGACTGGAGGATCTAGTTTTCCACCTCCCACACAGACTAGTCCCTCATCTTTCCAGCAGACTGGAGGGTCTAGTTTTCCACCTCCCACACATATTGGTCCCACCCCACATCCATCACATGTGCCCCCACAGGATGATGATCAGGTGGAGGATGAGACTGTGGAGGATGAGACTGCGAATGATCAGTTGGATGGGAGCGATCTTCGAGGGGATGATGATCCGAGTCAGATTCATATCATTGACAGGAGATTTTTTATTGGGCCCGAAGGAAACTCGTAAGTTTCTTATTTATCAATTTTTATTTAAGTATACGTTTCCATTTTATATAACTTTATAATTAATGTTAATTCAATTAATGTTGTTTAGATTCACGCCGAGTCGGACTGCTGCCAAAGTTATAAGTTATATAATTCAGCAAAATTATTAAAAACTTATAAACACTTTTAAAGATGTTAAGGGCGATGATAGAGAATATTGGTTTACGCATTTTCAGGTATACTTAATTTATTGTTTAAGTTATTGTTATTTAAATAACTTTTTCACTACAGTTATCTAATTTTTATTTTATCTACTTTTATTGTAGGAAAAATGTGTGTGGGAACCAATGAAAGAGAGACAGATTAAAAAAAATTATTATGGAAGAACTGCAAGACGACTTTCTGACATTCTACGACGTGTTAGAAAGCGTTGGGAACTTCATGGCATCCGTCCTAGTTGGATAGGAGAAGAAATCTTTCGGGAACTTCTTAAATATCGGGAGAGTGATGAGTTTGCGGCCAAATCTAAAAATGCAAAGAAGATGAGAGCATCTGAAAAAGGTGGTTGCCTTAATGCTGTTGGAAGTATAAGCACTGCTGAGCATGTTCGTCGCATGGTAATAATTATTACCACTTCTTAAAGTTATAATTTCAATTAATAATTGATATTATTAATTATAGTTTATTTTGTTATTTAGACTAAGGAATTAAATAGACCACCACTTATGACCGAGCTGGTTGCGAGGACTCGGAAAAAGAAAACAGGAGCTTTTGTTGACAATCGTACACAAAAAGCTATGGTAAGTTATTTAAGCTATCGGTGTTATTTTTTTAAGCTATCTGTATTATTTGGTTAAGCTATCCGTATTATATTTGGTTAAGCTATCCGTATTATTTGGTTAAGCTATCCGTATTATATTTGGTTAAGCTATCCGTATTAGATTTATAATTTTAGTTTCTTAATTTTAATATTAGATTTATATTTAGTTTATTGAATTAATTTATAAAATTTATTAATTAATTTTAATATATTTAATTTATTAATTTGATTATATATATATATATATAATATTTGGTTTTTGAAAAAAAAATATTAGTGAGGTGATTTCCATGTCACTAAGTAGTGACATGTAAATCACGTCGCAACTGCACAAATATAAATGCGCTTTTATAACTCTCTAGGCAAATTTAGCGACGTGATTTGCATGCCACTAGGTAGTGACATGAAAATCACGTCACTAATAAAGATGCTTTTACTGACTCATTACTGCTACGCCTGCTCTGAATGAAAAAACATTAAACTCTGGTCAAAATGTTGCGACGTGATTTTCACTTCACTAATTAGTGAACTGAAAATCACGTCACTAAAAGTTGCCACCTTGCCTCGTAAATGACCACGTCGCAAATAATGGTTTGTGAAGTGTTTTTTCTGTATGTGGCGTGATAATTACGTCACTACTGAGCTCTTTTTTTGTAGTGAGGTTTATAAAAGTAGGATATATTGTATATTATGTTTTTAATAACAAAATATATATTTTATTATTGAAAAAGAATATATTATATATATTATTAAAAATAGATTATAATATAATTTTCATTAAAAACAGTATTTATTTTTATTCAAAATAGTATATATTTTTAATTCAAAACAATATATTATTAAAAATAGTATATTATATGTTTATTAAAAATATTATATTATTTTTTATTAAAAATAGTATATTATATGTTTATTAAAAACAATATAATATTTATTTATTAAAAAGTTGTATATATTTTTATTTATATTATATTATTAATAAAAATAGAATATATATTATAATATATATGAAAAACATTATAAGATATTATATGATATAGTTATCTTCTTTTTTAAGACCCAATATCATATTTAGATAAAACAAACATCCTCTTTTGTCAAATATACCAAAATTTCATTATAGAAAACAAATAAAGAATTTTTAAATATTCACCTAATCAAGAAAATTCTTTAAAATTCAATGATGTTTAATAAGATAAATGAGTTATCCTTTTGTAGTAATGAATATTTGAAAATAATTCTTTTGGTAACTTGATAATGCAAATGATGATAAGCCATGTGGATTTTAATTCGTGTTTAGTTGATTATTGTTTTATCCTTTTTAGGTTTTGTTTTTAAAATAACAGGAGGGCATTATAGAATGTTTATATCCATTCATTTGTAATGAATTGATATTTGATGGATATATATTTTTTTATTCAAAATAGTATATATTTTTAATTATATGTTTATTAAAAATAATATATTATATATTATAAAACATAGTAAATTAATTTTTTTTTTGAAACTAATGTAATATTTGTTTATTAAAAATATCAATATATTTTTATTTATATTATATTATTTATAAAAATAGAATATATATTATAATATATATTAAAAACAGTATATGATATTATATGATAGGATTATATTCTTTTTCAGACCCACTATCGTATTTAGCAAAAATAAACGCATTCCTTAGTCAAATATACCAAAATTTTATTATAGAAAACAAATAAAGAATTTTTAAATATTCACCAAATCAAGAAAATCCTTCAGAATTTAATGAAGCTTTATAAGGTAAATGAGTTATCTTTTTTTTGTAGTGAGTGTTTGAAATTAAATTTTTTGGTAACTTGTTAATGCAAATGATAAACGACATGGATTTAAATTCATGTTTAATCGATTACTGTTTTATCCTTTTTAGTGTGTGTTTTTAAAAAAAAACAAAGGGCATTATAGGGTGTTTATATTTATTCATTCGTAATGGATTGATAGTTGATGCGCGTAACACACTAGTATGCATGTGAACGCAGGAGTATTTCAACCAAAATTATTTAAAATAATTTACGAATCCAAATACGGGAAAATGCGTTATTTTTTAATTATATATGTTACTAAATTTTTTTATTTTGAAATTATTTTTAATTTAAGTTACAATATTTTTAAAATAGTATATAGAAAAGTGAGCTATATCGGGAAAAATAAATTGTTTTTAATTATTTTCTTTACTAATATTTTTATTTTGAAATTATTTTCTATTTAATATACAATATTTTTATGATAATATATGAAAAATTGAAATATATATTATTAATATAAAACAATTGTGGTATAATAATTATGTTTTTCTTTTAAAAATATGTCTTTTTTAAAAAAATTAATAAACCTTTTTAGTAAAATAATTTTATTTTTATTTTTTATTACATTTTTAAAACTAAAAACGTGTATATCATGATATCATATTAGTACTTGTGCGAACATATATTTCACTAGTATGCATTGAAACTAGTAAATAAAGTAAAACAAAATTAAATACTTGATGCCTCTAGATAACCATAAAATCCGTAGTTATGTTTACAAAGATATATTTTGTTATATATTAATATTAAAGACTCAAAGTAGAGACAAAATTAAAAATAAAAACACATATATTGGAATGTGATGTAATTATTAATTATAACATGAAACTTTAGATTTAATTACATTTTAGTTGACCATCAACAAACATGCTTGCAAGAAATAGTGTCTTTCTATCTTTCACTACTTGA